>NC_090721.1:9498208-9809417 GCF_040954835.1 Lepisosteus oculatus | reverse complement strand
AGCGGACGTGGGGCGCCCTGGTGCTAGGCGGGTCTCAGGACATCCGAACGTCAATGCTGAGCGAGGACAGAATGCAAGACCCGGAAAAATAAAGCCCAAGGGGAAAGAGAGGGACCGGAAGGACAGCAGACCGGAAACTAGGGACAGGACAGAGAAGGAGCGCCCTCTGGCTGCAGAGGGCGTGACACACCCGGGTTCCGATCCGGAGCTCAAGGGACTGTCCCGCACTGACAGGCTGAAGGAGCTGGCACCTTGTCCGTCTGGGGCTCGGAAACCTGATACGGGCCCTCAAAACTCTCGGAGTTCCCCCACAGAGTCAACCCAGCGACCCCCTTCAGACCGGACGGTGACATATGAAGCAGAGGGCACTACATGCAAGCACATCAAAACCAAGAACGGGAGACACAAAGAGGGGTGGGGGCGTGGAACAAGCTATCCAGCCTGTCGAGGACGATACCTTGGCTGATGCCAAGAAGCAGCTGGCCGTGGTCCTGGGGTCAAGCCCCTCCTCACTCTCTGTACTGGCTGCATGGCCGCTCCTCTTGTCTGTAGCCTTGCCTGTGTGCCTGCTGTATGCAAACACCTGTAACCAGGCTCTGCGCTGACTTACAAGTGACCGTGCCCACCGAGATGAACGCGCTCTGGAACGAACTGTGAAAGGCCTAAGGAAAAACACCACAAATGTCTAATAATATAATAATGTTGCTTTATCAGCCCTATACAATTTCTTGCATTAGGAACTATCTTTTCACACACCCCAACTTGCTCTCCATGAGACACACAGACAGGGAGAGAAGCTGGGGGTCAGAGCGCAAGGTCAGCCATTGTACAGCACCCCTGGAGCAGTTGGGGTGAAGGGCCTTGCTCAGGGGCCCAACGGAGTAGGATTCCTCTGCCGGCCACAGGATTTGAACCGGCAACCTCCTAGCCACAGGTGCAGATCCGTTAATATTGAAAACCAGATGAGTGAATTGACCCAGGCGGCATGTCTTTGGACGGCGTTAGGATACCAGGGTGAGCTATCCCAAGTTTGCGGACTTTTTCAATTGTTGTTTCCCTTGCCGGAGCACTAGGTGGCGCTGCAGAGCCGCCCAACCGCGCTGTAGCCGAGCTGAACAACTAGTGCAGTTGCATTCCTCAACAGACAGCGACGGACGAGGCAGCCGGGCGGGCGGTCTGGGAGCTCCGCGTTTAGGGGAAACAAGGCGAGCGGGCGTCTGGGTTTCGCACAAGCGCCTCACATTTTTATTTTTTGGGGGAGGGGGGGGGGCTCCAACGCACGAGGAATATCGGGGAATCCGCCCGGGGAGGAGACGCGATGTCGGAGTTCCTGGTGAATCTGCTCGGGGAGCGGCTCGTCAACGGCGAGAAAGCCGAGGTGGACGTGCAGGCGCTGGGCAGCAAGCTGTCGCTCGTCGGGCTGTATTTCGGCTGCAGCCTGAACGGCCCCTGCAAGCAGTTCAACGCCAGCCTCGGCGACTTCTACAGCAAGTTCAAAACCTCCTCGGAGCACAGAGACAAGCTGGAGATTGTCTTCGTCTCGTCCGACCAGGACCAGAAACACTGGCAGGAGTTCCTGCAGGAGATGCAGTGGCCGGCGCTGCCTCTGAAAGAGAGACACAGGAAGGTAAGCGAGCGGCCACGGAGCTCGCCTCGGCGGCGCTCACACGCAACTTTCGCCGCTGCCCACTTCGCGGTGCCGGGGGGGGGGGGAGCGATGTGCTTTTCTCCCCCCCAGTCTGTGGATTTTCTCCCTCCGCTTTGCCGAGATCCTCTACACTCCCCTTCCCAATGGGAGCCACGCAGGTGTGCGATCTCAAAGCCCCCTCGACTTGTGACTTGAGACGGGGCTCAAAGTCGCTTGCTGCGCTGACCATGTGAGAGGCGAGCGAGCATTTTTTAAAGTACTGGAGCAAGTGTTAGGAATCTTTCATTCGTAGGCCTAATGGCCTGAGACTGTTTTTTACAGTTATGTTTACAGTGTTTACCGTTTTCTTACTATGGGGGGGGATTTTCAGCTGAACTATCGGGTCTGGCAGTGGCGATCTGATGGATCAAATTGACAAAAGTAATTAAATCCTCCTGGTAGTGCGGTCGAGCCACAGTGCAGGCAAGCAATTATCCAGATAGGCTTCGGGCGGCACACGTTTGACTGACAGACGCGCAGAGAGGGGTTTTAACCTTTGTACACGGTTACAGCAACCGGACTCTTCGTTGCAATTCGTAGGCAATTGTTTTTTTTAAAAAAAGGTCGCCTTTTAAATTGATCATTTTACCCCCCTACTTTCTTTAGCCGGCAGTCCAGGAGGTCCGGCCACTTGAACATGCAGGAGTGATGGTTGTGTGTCGGTTTTAACTTCACGAAATGAAGTGGAGGTTGCCGTCTGCTTGATTTAGAAAACGCACCTTTTAAAACGAGTTTTTATGTAAAGGAAATGGCTTGTAAAGGCCGCGGTGTGCTCTGCAATACAGCTCTGACGGCGTAGCTTAAGTGTCCCTGTGTGAGAGTTTATATTGGTGTAGTGTCATAAATGCAAATCGTCTGTAGGTCTCAGAAATACCATTTTTCGGCCCTACGCGCAGAGCAACTGTATGAGTTCGTTTCTGACCATTGGGATTCGCAGTTTCTTACTCTGTGGGAACCTGGAGATTTTCGCCTGTCCCTTCATGTAGCCGCGGGAGGTGATTTTATGTCCTAATCGATCTGAAGTAACACCAATCGATAAGGACCCTACGGGCACGGCGGCAGGGAAGAGGTTGTGGGGAGAAAAAAAAACGGGCAGAGGGAACGTGGACGCGCCGGACCACGAACTCCGGGGTGTGGAAACTTCGCAAAAATAAACTTATAAATGAGTAAAGTGTGATTCACAAGGGGAAAGCGACGTCGGAATAACTCCTTTCTCCCGCAGCCGCCTTGCGCCTCAGGGCGGCCCGACGATGAGGTTTCGCCCGGATCCGCGACGTCACGGCCGGGCCCAGTTCTTAATGTTGTCCGGTACAGTTCAGCTCGCAGTCAACCAGTACATGACGGGTGCTTTGATTTTACTACACTGATATTTGGTTTTGTGATTATTATACAAGCACGGATGAGAAGGAAATAATTGTGAATTAGGCCTACGAGGATAAATTCGTTTTTAATAACGGGCTTCAAATTGAGAGGATTTCAAAAGACTTTCTCTGCTGTGAAAAGTAAAGGAATTAAGACTGGGCACATCTGAATTTGTCCTCCATTTAGGGACTCATTTCACGAATAATATATTATTTAATCTATGTAGTTGTACCCAGATAGTTTAAAAATAAAATACCGAAGTATATGAATCGATTTTGAGTTAAAGCAGGTTTCGTCAAAAATATCCTCTCGCGGTGAAAATGAATAATGTGGTTTTGGTCAGAAATAAGATTTTTTTTTGTGGCACATTCATTGCCATAAAAATGTCTGTGTAGTTTTAATGTTTGTCTTATAGGGCTGTAGGAATGTAAACTACCTGCAACTTTGTTGGAAAAATCTCCTGTTTTCGGAGAAAAATAGATGTTATGACCCCGGAGTGCTACAGTAGCAGTCCAAGCCCGGGTGAGGCCGGACTGCGGGCCGGGAGTCTCGCCGGTATCGGAGCCGGTACTGAGTGAACCGAGCCGGGCAGATGCTTCTGCTGACGCGCAGGTCAGCGAAGCGACGGCCTCTTCTACCGCAGTGCAATATTTTACTAGCTCAGTCCTGTGTGAAGAGAGGTTAATGTGCTTGTATATATTTTAAATAGAAATAATCTCTCCCACGTACCATAAATATGATGATGATTATTATTATTATTATAACTCAAAGGCTCGGCTTTCCGTTCTCTAGCAATTCATGCCGTGCGGGAAACGGAAATCACTGCTGCCTTTTCTCCATACAGTTATTCCTCAGGCTGGGGGGGGGGGGGTGATTCGCCAACGACCCTTTAAGAAGACGGCGCAGCCCTGTGAGTTGGGCCCGTCACCGCTGTTGGCTAGTGGGGTTTTTTTGTGTCATGAAAGGACTCTGGTTTCACCTCCTAAAGCCGAGTCTCCATCGAGCCCGAACACTGTAATGGACTCCAGACGTCAGTCCGTGCCTCTAGAGCGTTTGGAAGGTTATGTTCCCAAAAAACAGTGGGATAATTTTAACCCCCCCACCCCCAAGTAGCACTGAGAATTTGCTATTGGAATCCAGGATGCTCATCAGACCCTAGCTGTGCACACATGTGTACTGGCAGCCTGTATCTAAACTGGTTAATTCCCTACTGCCTGCTTGGATAATCGAGTATCTAAAAATCCGGGAGAAGTGTCACGGAGGAGTGAGCTTTAATGAACTATTTTTCAACACCTCGTGTTTTGCTTAAACTTTACCAGTAATGTTCCCACAGGAGACAGTCACTCCTTGCCCTAAGTGTTTTGGAGCTGTGAGGCGAAATAAAACAGACCTGAAAACATTTAACGTTTGTTTCTGCCAGGAGCGGGCAGCAGTACTGTATGTACTGCGTGTGCACATATACAGTCTATACTGTACGTATCCAGGTCTTTACATGAATCTGTACAATATATAGCATAACAACATCACTTTATTGGCCATATACAATTTCTTGCATTAGGAATTTGTCTTTTCACAGACCCCAGCTTGCTCTCCATGAGACACACAGACAGGGAGAGAAGCTGGGGGTCAGAGCGCAGGGTCAGCCATTTATACAGCACCCCTGGAGCAGTTGGGGTGAAGGGCCTTGCTCAGGGGCCCAACGGAGTATGATTCCTCTGCCGGCCGCGGGATTTGAACCGGCAACCTCCCAGCCACAGGTGCAGATCCTGAGCCACAGAGCCACCGCTCTGAATTTCTCCCCCTATGGCTTGGGTTAGCGGTCTGCTTCTGCCTGTGTGTGACACTGGCTTGTGATGTGCCAGGTGTCGGCTGTCTCTGTGCGCGGTGGCAGAGAGCTGGAGGGGTCTTCAGCGCCCGGGCAGGGATGGGTGCCGTGCTCCGATTGTCCTCATTCCTGCTGGTTGGCACCGTTCAGGGCAGATCTGCGCTGCTGTCACCTTGGCACACCTGGGCGCGGCTCCAGCGCTGAGCTTGTCGCGTGCGCGCGTGTGTGTGTGTGCGTGTTTGAGCTTAGTCTTGACAGGCCACAGCCATTATCCTCTCCTCACGGTAAATAGAAAATATAAAGTAAATTTCAGCCCATGGCCAGAGTTTCCCAAAGAACATATTCTGCTCTAAGGTGTCTATAAAACAATCCGTGTGTAGGATTTTCTTACTGGATTTTCCAATTGAAACTAACCCTGTATCCAACACACAGCTCTGATGCTCTTCCTTTGTTGCCATTTGCCGAGTGTTTTTGTGCCTGTCACTGAGTGGAATGCATTTTCAGCAGCCCTCCTCAGTGGTTTGTGATATATTTTAAAAATATGATTGTGTTGACATGCAAGGGCTTTTCCTCGCTGGTCTCTGTGGCTCTGCAGGAGAGCAGTTTCCCGATGGCTGAGGGGTGATTGGGACAGAGCTGGCCTGCAGCTCGTGGGCGCTGGCGCGCTCTTCGTCCTCTTCTGCGATCCGGGTGGATCCCTGGCTGTCTCCTGGCCCTGGTGTGCCTGCCCTAGTCAGCTGACGGTCCCAGCTGTTCCCTGTGCGAGGGGCGCGGACTGGCTCCGTTTTACGATCCCGGGACAACTGTCATAAACTGACCCGACCGCTGTCTCTCCTACCCCCCCCCTCCGAGTCCTCTCCGTGCAGGCAGAGGGTGTGCTCTGCAGGCGAGCTGTGCTTCTAATTAATTTCTGGCTTGCGTGGCACTGAACAGATACACAGAGCCGAACAAAGGAAGGCCTGGAGCTCCTACAGGTTTTTCGGTGCAGTCTCGTTCCCGTTGTGTACGGTTTTCCTCGGGGGGGAAAAAAAATGCCACATTGCATCGGTAACGGAGGGGCAGCTGTGCCGAAGAGCTGCTTAACCACCAGCGCACGGCTCTGTTAGAGCTGTTTTTGTTTGAGAAACCCAGAGGTGAAAACGCAAATGCCGCTACGCAATTGGCTGCTCCGAAGAGGAGCTGCAAATCGGATGCTGAGCGTGGGGGTGACTGGTTGCTGCACGCTGAGGCAGATCGCATCCGGAGGAAAGACCCCCTGAAAATCAGGGCGGAGCCGCTGTCTCCCCCCTGACCTCGGAGACTCTGCGGCTGTGCTCTCTTTTTCCTTTGTCTTGGTTGGGGGGGGCGGCAGTTGACCAGCCCTCTGCCTTTCTTAAGAGCTGCTGCTCAGAGCAGCATCTCTCATTAAAAAAAAAAAAAGAAAAGACAGTCTTGCCTTCAAGCGAATAATAGTTTTAACAGGGGTGTCAGTGCTGTCTACATCTTAAGTGAAATTCCGGAGCCACTTCAGGACATGCAGGAAAAAGGCATCAAAGCATCTGTTACGTCAGGGTAGCAGACAGCGGGGTTGGTTTGGGATTTTGTGATGTTCGGTCAATGGGGAGAAATTTAAGACAAACGGCCCAGTTTGTCTGCCCTGAATTTGATACCCGGTCTGTAGGATAATGCAGAGAAGCCCTCTTCCTTGGCTGGAGGTCTGTGCGTTATTGTCTGGTGAATGGCCTCATTCAGGGGCCTGTCAGCTGACGCCGGCAGGCACACACACCCCTCTGACTCTTGTCTGTCATCCTGAGGCAGATTGCAGGCAATAATACCTGTTATCAAACTGCGTGGTGATAAGCTGTGAAGGCAAAGCAAATACAGGGCCGTGGTGACAATAATTCTTCTTTATTGGCAGTTTTTATGATAACGTGTGCAGGCCCCATCCACATAGATGTGGTTAGAAGAAGCAATCTGGAATTCAAAGATGTTATTTTTCCGAAAGGGGCAACTTTCTGAAAGGCTGCTGGATCGGCCTGTAGCTTCTAGGCCTTGTTTCTAAAGAGTGTCAGAGGGGCACTGGGTATGTTGTGATTTTTACACATCGTAATTCATCCCGGAGCTCTCCTCTGCGCAGGATAAAAATAGAGTACGAGTACAGTAAACTCCCGTCCCCAAAGCTCTGTGTTAAAGGCATTCCAGGGAAGCCGACAAAACTCCCAGCACCCAGCAGCTCGAACTGTTTCGAGTCTGACAAACAGCAGGTTCTATAGGTGCCAAGATCAGGCGATGCGTTGTTTCTGGTCTTTTTTTTTCTAAGTGAATGTGCATGCCAGGTGTGCAAAGGAATATTTAAATATGTTGTGTTGGGAGTTGGCTCAGCCTTGCCGATTTACAAAATGACAACTTTTGTCTTTTTGGAACAGCAGAAGCGGCTTCATTTTCACCTCCGGCATTCTTGGCTCCTGTCCTGTCTTGGAATTATTTAAATAGGAGCTCTTCGCTGCTTGTTGTGGTGGTGCCGTGTTGGAGGGGGAGGAGGTGTAATGGAGGCCTACAGTCCTGCTGCTCTGTGCTTCTGTTTTAACACTTGCGTTGTTAGGGATCCTATGGTAAAACTCAAAGGAGGCTACCACTGTTCAGGGGGGTGGGGGTGGGGGCAGGAAAGGTATTTTGTTCAGTTTTCGAGCAATTTAAAATGAATGAAAACTGGTTCACCCAAAGAGTAGTTGTATACGAGCCTGAAGTTTGTCAGATCCTGAAATGAATCAGGCTGCTTTGCAGTATCGGTCCACCTTCCCTGAGTAAAAGCTGTTGATACCTGATGTTCCCTATAGACCACGCGTCGGTGGTCCAGCCCGTGCATGTCGCTGGCCCGCCCCCAATGGCGCCTCTTATCCAATGAGGGTGCAGTGTGGGTGGACGGGTCCTGTGAGCTCCTCCAGTTGCTGTTTGCTGTCCTGTGAGGCACTGGGGAGCTTTCAGCGAATCAGGGGAGACGGGGCTTTCGCACACAGGGCGTTCCTGGAGAGCAGGGCTTGTAGCCGAGAGCTGAGCTGATTAGCACTGTGCAGTTCTGAATACAAAACGGAAAAAGAAGAGATTCCGAACTGAACTGCACTGGCGATCCATACATAGGCAAGGGTAGCCTTGGCTTCATCTGATCTAAGCTCTCTGCTGTGTTTGTCCAAGGAAGGCACATCAGGGGACCTGTGCTCACTGGCACTTACTGCCTTACATGGAAGTCCTGGGAGATGATGGATAGTCAGTGGGATAGCCAAGAATCGGCATGTTTTATATACAGAAAGTCAAAGTCTTGCCAGTATTGTTAAGTAAATTCAGTGATGTGCAGAAGGACTGCTTTCTGGTCTCCTCCTGGGTGTCTCTGTATCGGTCCAAGGGCTCTGCTAAGAAGTCAGGTGTACAGATGTTGATGAACCCCTTTATTTCCGCAGCCCAGAGGTTTCCTGGATCATTATCATCGTCACTACTGTGGTACTCATTCAGGCTGGAACGTGTTGGCCTTTTGCTCTTCTGCAACAGCAGCAAGAGCGAGTAAATATGGACAGTTGGAGTTCTGTCTGTCCCTGTGATTAATAAACAGTTCTTACTTCTGGGTCTTTAGCTTTGACCCTGACCACTGTTGTGTTTTTAGTGCTTTCCAGCAGCGTGTGTCAAGAAATATGTTTTTTCAAAGCCCCAGAATGCCCTACAGGACTTGTTTTCCTGAGCTCGCGGTGTGAGTGAACAGTCTTCCTCTGGTCAGGTCTGGCCCAGCCTCTTTGCCTGGTTCCGGAATGTTCCCCACTCGGGATGGAGCTGTTGCTGGTGGTTGCCTTAGAGACCGGCCTGTCGTCGAGTCTGTCACTGTAGGTCCGGCCATTGTCCTGCAGCTGCTCCTGCCTGTCGCTGGAGAAGTTATTTGACTAGAGATTTAAGAAGGAATGGAGGGTGGACACCTGCCGCCGTGAAGCGCAGTGGGCTTGTCCGGGGGCTGGGATCTGGGATCTGGGGAGTTGACGGATGATTTGGTCTGACCAAACTTGGATTCCCTGTGCAAAACGTTCTCCTGCCCAAGTGTCTGGTTATCTGTTCTGTCCTGTCATCCTTGGGTGTACAAATATTCAGGACTGAAAACGGGAGGCTCTTCTTCACACAAAGGATTGTGGGTATGTAAAACAGGTATCCCAGCTGAGTGGGCAAAGGTCATTGATTGGGATCTTTCAAGAAATGGTTGAATTGGACCCATGAGCAGAATGAAACAAGCTGTTTCTACACTTGTTTCTAACCTTTATGTTCTTTTCTAACTCATGCCAATTTGCACAAATTATAACCAAATGGTTTTCCAGTTGCCTTCTGTCAATCCTACCATACAGGGAGATTTTTCTGAACCCCGGGCTTACCAGAAACTGCTTTTGAAAATGGTGACGTTCAGCCGCCGGTGCTCAGAGCGCCTTTGTCTTCGTCTGCGAGCTGCAGGCCTGAAGGGTCGTAGCTCATTCCTTGCCCAGTTGCTGTGGTGATGTTCCAAGCACTCCCTGCAGGAGAACACGAGTCAGACGGTTGCGTATTTGTTCTCCAGCCCAGAGATTATCGGCCACTGGTGATCCCCTCTCGCACATCCAAGCATTTTGTTTGTAATGCAAAATTGACGGTTTATATTGGCAGCTTTATCTGAGGTTCTTAGAAGCCTGACCATATCGGGGAAGATAAGATCACTTTATTGGCCATATACAATTTCTTGCATTAGGAATTGGTCTTTTCGCATACCATGAGACACACAGACAGGAAGAGAAGCTGGGGGTCAGAGCGCAGGGTCAGCCATTTATACAGCGCCCCTGGAGCAGCTGGGGTTAAGGGCCTTGCTCAGGGGCCCAACGGAGTAGGATCCCTCGCTGGCCGCGGGATTTGAACCGGCAACCTTCCAGCCACAGGCGCAGATCCAGAGCCACAGAGCCGCCACTTTTTCTCCAGGCTGACCTCTTCACTCAGGAAGGAGGATGGGCGATCAAGTGGGTTCTGTCTTTTTGTGAAGCACTCTGGGATCCTTCGGGATTAAAAGTGCTGTACAAATGCAAGACGCTTTCTTTCTGAAGTGGCTTCTAGACCCTGGCAGGAGCTGTTGGATGAAGAAACAAAATACCCTCCAAGCTCGAGACATACAGATCCTCGTGTTTGCAGATCCTAAGCGAGTTGAGGATTGTGTCCATTCTGACCGACACAATGGATGTGGTCCCTCCCCTAGCATTGTGTGCACTTGGCGTTTTATCACTTGCACATGTGTGTGCGCTCTGGGCTGGATTTCTGGCTGGGTAAGGAGGAATCGTGTGTCTAGTTTGAACAGGGAGTGTCTGTGTGGCTGCCCTCTTCTCCGTTCATAGTGTTCCTCCTCTTCAGATCAGGACCCTTGTCCTGCCTGGGATTTACGCAGAACTTCCCAGTCAAGGGAGCGTAGACTTCAGGGTCTTGGTCCAGCTGAGCTCTTGCTTTACTGATCAGTTGGAGGAATCGTTTGATCAGGCTGGGTTTTTCAGCTGTTTTCAGATTCCATACTCTGGTGGAATGGGGGGGTCGCCTGTCCAATTCCGTTCTGCTGGAGATCTGCGGCCTTTCAGGCTGGGAGCATCATGGCCATGTGTCTAGTTAGGCGAGTCAATAGCTCAGTCACAAGGAGGTGGCGTGACAGTTTCCCTTCTCACGAGCACCAGGAGGGCCAAGACTGGGGATCCTCAGTGGATTCCTGACGCTCAGGGTCAGGCACCGCTGTGCATTCTGGGGATGGGCGTCTTCATTGCAGGCACGATAAACATGGCCATGAGTAATTGCTGCAGTTCGTTTGGACTGGATGTCCTGCACTTTGAACTAGGAGCATTGAGATTAGCAAGTGGAATCTCTCTGTTATTTATGGCTGGGCAGTTCAGTAGCTTTTCATCCTGTGTAGAAGCGGCAGGTTAAGCTCTCCTAAGGTGGGGTCAGATGTTCGACTCTGGATGGGCGCCGTGGGCCAAGGTCAGATGCTGCTGATGCTGTGGACCCTGGCAGTGTGAGTTCCCGCATGATCCACTGCCGACACGCAGTGCAGGGCGTCTAGCTGCACGGCCTGTCTGCCCTACTGGTGGAGCATGATGGGATTGCTTATCCTGTCTCTACGGGCAGGGCCCTGGCCATGCAGTCTGCCCGCTGTCTGGTTGCTCGGGAGACGGGGTTTGATTTGGCGTGAGGCGAGCGGGGGGGTGCCGTCTGCGTGCTGGGGCGTGACCTGAGCTCTGGCTGATGGCACGGCGGCGCCCAGCCCGGCCAGCGCTGAGCGTCTGACCCGTGGAAGGCCCAGGCGGAGGGCCTGCCAAGAGCCTGCCTCTCCTTGCCAAGAGGCGTGCCGAAGAGAGCACAGCCGGTCTTTACCGCCGCTTTGACGCAAGCCAGCAGCATGCCAGAGATGTGAGCTGGGAAAACGCAATTCCATAAGAATTTCCTATCTGTCTGGCTCAGCACTGCCGTCCCTCCGACCGGTAGCTCCCGAGAGGGATGCGTACAGCCGTTGAAAGTCTCTGACACACGCTGGGGTCGCTGATCGCCTTTTTTTTTCCCCTGCTCTGTTCTTCTACAGTGCTGGCCCAGCATTCCTGAACCCTTGTGTGTTTGTGGTCCATTCTGGGAGTTTAAGGCATCAGGCTGCGTCTGGCCTACAATGCCCCGGGATTTACCCACTTCCCAAACGGGAATCTTCTCAAAGCTCACGACTCCCATGTGCTATACGAGAAATCCAGCCGAATGGCCTTTATTATTATCAATCTGGTCGCGTTGGGTGTGGCCGTGGATGATCCTGCACAAAGACATTCCTTTTCCTAAGGGATTTTCCTAGTTCATCCCTGGGTGGCTGGGGGGGCTCTGGTTCTGGGGGCCGGGTTTTTTGCGTGCTGGGGGGGGGAACCGCTGCCGAAAACGAACCGAGCAGCAAGGGAGCAAGGGCCGAGAAGGAGACTCGAAACCCCAGCACGTGGTGGGTCGCCCAGGGGACCGGTCTCGCCGCGAGGCCGGGGATGCGGCCTACACTCCTCCAGGGGCAGGGTTAGCGGGGCTCGCTCGTACCGGCAGCAGTATTTCATTTGCTCACTTTCGCTTTCTTTGTTTCTGCCCACGTCCTCTGGCCTAACCAGTGACCGCTGTGCGGTATTTATTTATTTTTTCCAGGAGAGATTTCCAAGAGGCCTCGGTCCTCTCGGCTCAAAGTAAGGAAGTGATGGGGGGGGTTCAGCATTCTGTTGAAGTTCAGGATTTTTCCAGAACTGGTAACGAAGGAGACCACATTTTTTTTAGGTAATGAGAGACCAATTTGGTGATCTTTTTTTTGGCGTTGTTGACACCTTTCACGCCATTTGCGAATTCGTTTAAAAGGCTTTAACTTCTGCAATTGTGTCCTGTCCTAACTTATGTGCGACCCCTTTACCGATGAGCTTCAGAGCTGTGTGTGACGTTCATTTGTATCCCTGCCTTTTGTCTCCAAGACGCATGTGACATCGGCGCGGTGTCCAGCAGGTTTGCCTGTTGAGCATCAGGGTGTGAGAGAGAGGGAGAAAGAGCCTGGCGTTCTTATGATATCGATCAGGGGGATAACTCCTGCATCAGAGTAACACAGATTGGCACCCATAACTCCCCCTAACCTGACTGCCCTGCAAGTGTTCGTTTAGTAGCAGTCCTACAAGAGGGCTTTGTCCTCTGACCCTCTGACCTCCTGCATTTGTGCCCTAGGCCACCCTGACTGTCTGTTCATGCCAGACACACATGCCTTCCCTCTGGCCTCTCTAGTTTATGGTGTTCCTCCTCTGTAGTCCTTCCTGAAGAGGCCCTCTGAGGCTGCAGACATGCGGGAGGGAGGGATCAGTGCCCTCCAGGGCCACCTGGCTAATGAGGTCCTCCAAAGACCTGGCAGGTCGGATCTGCACAGGGGGTTTCTCAATTTTCTGTTCAGTTTCAATTTCAAGAAGCTTTATTGGCATGACTGATGAATTACAGCGTTGCCTAAGCATATACGTTTAACGTCTAACATTTAAATGCAGACACATCATAAGACATTTACAAACAACCTACGGAGCATGATTGGGAGACAGGCTCGCTGTTCCTCAGGCTGTGACAGGAGATCACGTACTGGGCTGCCAGTTCAGCTGAGTTCCCTCCTCCCTCTCCCGGTAGGATGGGTAGCTTTTCCGATTCTGGCAGGTGTGGGATTCTCCTCCTCCCATCATCTCCTCCTTGTTCAGCTCCTCTTTAATTGCTGAGCTGTTGGAAGTGCTCGCAGCGGTTAGTGGGGTTTTTTCTAACGTGCACAGCCGCAGTTTGAGTGTGAACAATGAGTGTGAACAGTGTGTGGTGCGCTACACCAGGAAGCACTAGAGGTGCTGGAAATGCCAGCCTACAGCTTTTCCAGTCTGTTCTCCCGAGGGCTCAAGCGCAAGCCATGTCTGAGCTCTTATCTCGGTCCCCAGCCGTGAGTCCGCAGATCCCCAGCATGCGGCAGGGCAGCTGCGCTCCCCACATTGACAGACCCCCAGCAGCGAGCGACTGGGGCTGCTGAGGTCAGCATGGAAGGATGATTGCTGGTCTGCACTCCGAGGCCTGCAAGCACTTAGCGTGCCGGAGAAGGCAGTGCATTCTAGAAGGAAACCCGCTGAGCTGCCCTGCACAAAAAACAAAACCCAGCATACATCTGGAGTGATTTTCTGTTCCTGGTAAGCCTGTTTCCAGCTAGTGCTGATTAGCTGAAGCTGGAAGTTACAAAAAAGGAAAAACTGGACATTTGTTTTTTTTTTTACTTGCTAGCAAGCGCACTCGTCAAGTTTTGCACAGAGATTTTGCCGGAGCGACCCGCGAGTGGGGCTGGGCTGCTCCCTGTGGGATCGTTGGGAGAATTTCTTTCCTGGAGCAGGGGCTGCGCGTCGGTGCTCCGAAAGAGACCCCGGGCTTCTCTCCCGAGTGGGAACCGGTGGGGCAGAACCAGGGCTTGGCGTGAAGCACGCCTGTGATTGTCCTCTGTGAGAGAGAGAGGGAATTTAATTGTTTTCCCATCGTGGGCTGGGCGCCGTGTTGGAAGAGTTTCAGGACACTTTCTCGGGAGGCGTAGCCTAGGAAGCGCTGTCAACACTATGTTAATAACCGCTGGGGAGGTACTAATGGAGCATATTAATCAATACTGGACAAAAACAACGAAATGCCAAATTATGCTGGCAGCTGCAGCTGAAATGCATTAAAAAAAAAACAATCACATCTGTCTTTTATTCCCTTCATATGCAATTCTAATTGGGTGCAAGCACGTCATGCGATCTGCACAGGGTGGACCCTTAACCCTTGCTTGGACGCTGTTGGGCTTGAGCTCTGCGGGACCTGTATTAATCTGAACTTGTGCGTCAGTAGCACCTTTTATGGCCTTTATCCAGGCCTCCTGCTTCTCCGATATGTCGGTGTACTGATGTCAACAGGTGGGCTCCGGTGAGCTGCCCCTGTATGTGTGTGAGTCTGATAGGATGTTAGGATTTAGCTTTGCCAGGGAAGTTTAGGGAATGGATTAGTTTATTTTTGATAAAGTGCAGGGTCCTTGCACTGAGATGAGTGTTGAGCCTGAGCCCTTTGCCCATCACGGGTCGTCTGCTGCCAGATCTGTTCGGGATTTCTCCCGGCTGATCGAGCCAAGTATTTCCGGAGCACCAGATTCTTTGTCTTCCGAATCGGGGACGTTTTTTGGCCCAGCAGCAGACCCCTGCACACAGTGTTTTGTTACAGAAGCTGAACTGCCGACGAGAGTTTTCCTGCTCTTGTTTAAAACGCCACTTCAGTCTTAAAGAATAGTTTTAGTTCGGCACATAAAACCCCTTGTTGCAAGGCAGGCCAGGGTCTTGACTTAACCTCTGAAAGATGAGTTTTTTTACTTCTTTTTTTTTCCTGCAGGAGGCTTCTTTCAAGAGACTAAGTGAAATGCGTAGATCAATTAGCAAGTGGAAACCAAACTACCTGAACGGGCTCGTCTTCTGCGCTGTGTGGGGAGTTTAGCTTACACTCAGATTTACTTTACTTGTGGCCCCTCCAATCCGCTGTTACAGAATTGTGCTGTAACTGGCTCTGTAATTAACGGATGCAGAATTAAACAGGATCAGTGCTGCAGTTAAAGAGCTCCTGCGGTGGAGTGGGTTGGAGGGGCATGCGGGATGAGTTTCTCAGGCACTTACCGTCTTCCTCTTGATTGCACTGCTGTTGCCAGAACTGCAGTGCGGAAATCTCCTCTTGCGGTTCTGCGATGTGGTTTAAAGGACTGATGTTGACCATGCGGAGTGGCACATGGTGGGGTTTTTTTGTCTACTGCAATGGGCAGCATCTCAAGCGGTGAACTATTGCATCGTGGGCCTGGGTGCAAGTCTGCCGCACGTGTCACTGCAGGGAGGAGGGGCAACGGTGGCGCGGCTGGGCGGTGGCTGTGGCCGGAGGAGGAGGAGAAGGAGGAGGAGGGAGGAGGAGGGGGGTGGGGCAAGAAGCAGCTGATGCCACGAGGGGCGCTCTCAGGGACGTCTGGTGCTGCTGCTGCTGCTGCCCCTCTTGGCCAGAGCACATCGCCGTGAGGAATCAAAACCGCAGAAGTCGGCTCTTCGGGATGTTTATTTCTGATTTCTGGATTAGAGGGTCCCAGCTTGATAGGATCCATGTGATTGCACTGTGCCAGTGCCTGGAATGTCCGGAATGTGCTGGGCCCATTTAAGGAAGGAGAGGGAGAGACGGGGCAGGCCAGCACTGTTGCACTCGCTGACTGAGAGCTGCCTGCTGGAGCAGAACGACTTCACTGGTGCCTGGGCTGAAGTTCCACTTGCTCAACAGTGCCACTAGGTCATCGACCCTGATACTGAACTGTGCACAGCGCCCTTGTGCTTCAGGACCTGGGTGCTTTTAGTGGTGTGAACGATGTGGTTTGCATGTCTTTTGCAAATTGCTCAAAATCCCCTGTCCAGCTAGGTGTACCTCGGGGATCATTTAATAATATGCAGTGGATATCAGAAGTCTGCACACCGTTATTGGCTGTGCACAGGAGATCCCCTCGCACTTTGACTGAGCTTGACTGAGCTCTTCTTTGCAGAAGAGTGGGATAAAAATGCAAAATCCAGGTGTGGTAAGTTGATAGGGACCTATACAAACAGACTTACTGCTGGAGTCAAAGCAAAAGTTACTTCCACAAAGTATAAAGGCTGTGCACACTTTTATGCAGCCACGACATTGGAAGTTTCTTATTTTTCATTATTTTTCCTAAAAATGAGCCATTTTGTTTGTCACTGAAATATTGTTGGTAACACGATCTTATTAAAGGTGAAAAAAGGTCTGACATGATTTGTCTTGGTTTCAGCTCTTTCATCAAAAACAAGCTGGACTTTCATTAAGGGTGTGTAGACTTTTGATATCCACTATAACTAATAATAGGAGCCTCCTTGTGTTTACGATAATCAGTCTTGGCCTCAGGTGTGCAGAGCCTGACGTAGATGCTGTAGCCAGTGTGGGAGTCCGGAAGGGAAGATGGGAGCTGCTCATTTTCATATGTCCTTATGCCTTCAGACCGGCTTGCCGGCAAAGGCTGCTGTGACCCCCTCCTGCTGGGCTGGGGCTGCTGAGTGCCTGGCGCTCCACGTCGGCGCTAATCTGCGGATTGATCCCTCTTTGTATCCATATTATTCTGGGATCAGAGTGGGAATTGAAGCCGGCGCCTGTTAAATGAATAGGTTCATACGCTAAGCTGCTTGTAAGACTCCGCTGGGGCTTTCAAGTGGAATGGGAAGCGGGCGAAGTGTCCGGGCAATTGGAGACGCCTGCTTCTCGGAGGAGAGCTGGTTGGCGAGAGCTGTGACTGTCCGAGCGAGGTGGGGGATGATCCCTGGAAAAAAGAGGAGAGGAAAATGAAGGTGGGGGTCTTTTTTGGGGGTTTTGGGGTATTTGAATCAGTTTTTTTTATGTGTGTGCATGGCATGGTATTACTGCCAGAGATCTCTGTGCTTTGAGCCTCATTCTTGCCTTCCCTGGGTCTCCCACAGTTTGTGGTGCACCTTCCCAGAAATCAGTGCACCTCTCTGTGTGCAGTTGCCTCCTGTATTTTCCCGAATACAGTGGCAGGGGTACCTTATCTGCATCGAGTGCATTAAGCCTCAGCTCTGGGCTCTGCATGGTGCTCGTGGCCAGGCTGGCAGAAATGATGGTCATAATGTTACTATAATGAAGGGTCCTGCCTGCTGTGTTAAAATGCTCAGTCTCCTGAAGCATGCCTGTATCTGGTAGCCTGGCCTTGGTGGTGGTGCCAGGGCCTGCTGCAGACACTGACGCAGGAGGCTAGTACACAGTATAGGTGTGGGTGTCGTGGGGGAAAATAGAGGCTCTCAGGTTTGAGTGTGCTCCGCTTTGTGCTTGGTGTTTGCATCCTGGTTTGGTATGCAGCGAGCTTGGCCTACGCTGGCTCCTGGAATCCCAACCAAAAAAAGGGGGTTTGTGGGGAGCGCGGGTCGCGTTCCTCAGCCTTGATTTCGTCATTCCGATTCTGGGATTGACTGTGCTAGTGCCTCACTGGGCTGGGGTGGGCGTGACTGAGCTGACCCTCTGCCTACTGCTCAACAGCGCCCCCTGTGGCTCTCCCTAGTGCCACATTCAGCACTGATTTATAGTAAGAGGTTCTTGTCGGGACTTTCTTTAAAAAAAGCTTTGCTCAGTTAAAGGTAATGAGGGATACACTGTATGGGAAAAAGTTAGAGGGCAGAGGCTGAAAGAGCCCCAGCAAGAGTTGAGGGTGTGAGAGCTCTGTGGACGGTAGAAGACTCAGCTGTGGCCTCGAACCCGGGGCAGTTGTCTGTGAGCTTGAGATTTAGACAGGCTGGCCGAATTCGAACGTGTAAACAAATGCGGACTGACCCCACCGCCCCCCACCCCCCATCCCAGCCCCCTTAGAGGTAGAGGCCGGTCTCCTCGGGCTCCCATCGCGCAGCAGGTTCGAGCCGTGTCGGGTCTTACTCGCTGCCGGTCCCCTCATGCGAGCGTTCATCTTGGTACCGTGTGGCAACATGGGATACCATTGGAAAATGAAACCCGCGGCGTTTTTCTCCGACGGGATTCCGCCTTTCCGGGGCTGTAGATGAGCTGCCGAGAGACTGAGCTTGCCTCTCTGGCGAGAAACCGAGTCCTGGTTCTCTCCCCTTCTCGCTCGCCGACGCGGCGGGGGGGGCTGCCAGGTACGCTCCGAGACCGTCTTCCAGCGCTGGGTGGTTTAGACCAGCAGGTTTCCCGGGGAAGCTGTCCATGACGTGTAACTTCACCTGCTAATCACCGAATTCTGTCAGAAGGTTTTCATCTGCCGCCGGAGCCAGAGTCCCAGCGCAGAGGCTAAAAAAAAAAAAAGGAGTTAATTGTTAGCTGGCTCCTTTCGTGCGCCTGTTTGTTTTAAATATGGGAGCCGTGGGAGAAAGTTCTGGAAAGTAATCTGACAGTGCAAACAATGCAATCCCTTTCCTTTGGCCCGTTGGCCTGCTCCCCCAGCCCCCTCCCCGCCCTGCTCCGGTTTTACAGCTGAAAAAGTCCAGCCAATTTAAATACAGGGCCAGGGCTCAGAGCACGGGCTCTTTCCGAGGCAGAGTTTACGCAAGTCCGAGATAAAGCAACAGTATAGTGTTCAAATAAAGCTCTGACCCCTCTGGTGCCGGTCACGGCAAAAATCTGTTTCTCTTTTCCTGTTAGTTTAAGAATTTGACACACGAAACGTTCCGGACCTGGAATATTCCAGCAAGTTTTCTTTCTCTTCCTTTCTCCCAGAGGCAGTGAAGTTTCTGGACAGCCCACAAAGGAGATAAAAAGCCAAAGTCACGAAATAAGTCGCTAAGTTGTGGGCGCCTTAAAAAATATTCTTTAAGCTTGGCTAAGTTTTTTTTTTTGGTCATGAAAGGGCTATTTTTGGCTCAGAGGTCAGAGGTTAGCCAGTAGCTTGGTGGTCCTCTTTGGGAAGACAAGTGATACAAAAGCTTGAAATAAAAATAAGTCATCAGCGGTCATTTCTTTAATGGGCTTTTGCTCCTCGACTCTGTACTTTTAAAAGGGCCTGTATGACTCCAGCTTAATATTTAGTTTTAATCGTAACATCAAAGATCTTTGTGCTGATCCAGGTAAAGTACATTTTGCACAGCCAAAGGAGAGGAAATCTCAAGACTTCGGGAGTGTTTGCTAAAGACGAGAGAGAGAGCCTTTCAGGACAGGGCATGTCTGTTGTCCAGGGAAAAGCCTAGGACTGTTGGCACAGGTCAGATGATGCAGAGGTCACTCAAAATCTAGTTACCTTTTGGCGTGTTTTTTTTGGCACTATTTTTCGAATTCTCCCAGTGGGTGTTCCCTTTTCCTGTTCTTGAAAGATTTTTCTTTCCCCAGTGTTTGGTTTCCTTTCAGCTCGTTACCCAGCAGGAGCAGGCAGTTTGTCCCAGTTAGCCAGCTCAGCTGTCCTGGATTATCAGATTGCTGGCCAGCCTGTTCTGCCTCCTTCAGGTTTCTCCACATTGCCAAGGTGCCCTGGGGACTTTAGAACAGAAACCAGCCAAGCCAGTGATCGATCCTTCAGTTACCTCTTGAAGCGTTCAATTTTCACTTCACTTTGACTTGTTTGACGTTTTTTCTTTGGGTAGCGAAGATTTTGACAGTTTTGTCTTGCAGGTTTATTCCCTGTCTCAGCTCGTAGCGTAGAAACCCTGTCAACACTCCGTGCCGCTCATCCTATAACAACTTGCAGGCAGCACAGACCCTTGCCGGAGGTTCAGCGCCAACAGAACCTGTTGAGTACCTCCAGCCTGCAAGTGCCTGGGAGGCCACAGAGGGCGCTGTGTCCCCGAGAGCTGACTAATCCCACCCTGCCCTCTGCAGCACTCGGCCGATTGGGGAATCTTGGTTACAGTCAATCCTTAATATGGTCCAGGCTCGAACCCTGATTGTGGAGCTCGACCTGCACTTGGGAAAAGTGCTAACGTCTTGAGCCACTCAGGAGGCCCAGGGGGTTGATATTTTTAATACACACTGGGTGTGTCCCTTTGGCATTGGGATGCCAGAATGAGTATTTTGTGGATCTGCGTTTCTGTGCATTTGGATGCAAATAATATTTCATTAGATTTTAGATCCGTCCCTAAGTGAGTGAGCTTTGAAATCTTCGGCTTTGGCTTCAGTCTAATTTTGCGGCTCCTGTCTGCGTAGTCGGACGTTCTCAGGTAGAGCTGTCGCATTCTCTCTCGTTGACGCAGGGCGCTCTACAGTCCAGAGCAATCCTGAACAGGATTTGAAGCATACCCTGGCTCTTCCTGGGGCGCCTGGCGCCTTTGTAAGCGATAAGGCTACACGCAGGGCTCGTTTAACACTCTGTTAATAATTTTGGACCTTTCTGGTCCATGAAAATCCAGGCAGCAGGATCGCTGGCGCTGCCTGGTACCTCTTAAAAGGCCGTAAAGGGAGGTTTGTGTCCCCTTACCCGAAAGAGCTCAAGGGATGCCAGCAGGGCTTTGAGGTGCTGCCCCCTAGTGTGCCGGAATATTCCAGGGGTCCGGCTCTGAAACTGAGCTCTGTGGAGGATCAAGTGTTTTTGTTTCCACATTTCTCATTCCCTGGCTCTGCCACCCATTTCCATTTCATTCAGAAGCTCATTTCCTGTGGAACCGGGCTTCTGGTTTATGACTGCAGCCCGATCTGTGCCACGTTTTTTTTTTTGGCGAGAAAATGTTCCGTTTCGGGGGTTTTTTTTGGAGCCAGAGAGGAGCGAGCGAGCAGGCGAGGTGGTTCTCCAGCGCTGGAGACGATCCTGCCGGTCCCCTGTTAGGAAGGTAAATAGAATTCAAGTGTAGGCGCCCGGGGAGGCAGAGCTTAGGGCCTGAGCACAGGGCCTTGTGCAGGCAGGCTCTGAACGGGAGAGGCCAGCTCCAGATTTATTGGCTGTGTGGAAAGGGAACAGTGGGAGGGGGGGCTCCACTCTCTCTCTCTCCTGTGGGGGTGGGAGGGAACATTGTTTTGGCCGCCAAGACTGGCCCTTTCCTTCCAGCCTCCAATAGAGCCGCCGAATGGCTCGTCTTCAGTCCCCCCCCCCCTGCTGCTGGCTTGAACGTTTCGTTTTCTCTCCTCTGTTTTGTGCCCAACCCCCCCCTCCTCTTCCCTTTCACCTACCTCTGGGGTGTGAGTACCATCCAGGCCCTGAGGGTGAGGTCGTGGCATGTATATGAACTATAGAAAAGCATTTGCCACAACCCGTAAATTAGCACGCAAGTGCGGGCTAGTTAACACAGTACTGTATGGAGATCATCTCCAGCTCCGAGCTCAATTGCAATGAAAAAACATACAGAACAGAACTGGAGAGCAGCTGAATTTGTGCTCAGTAGGGTGGGGAGTAGGGTGCCCTCCGCTGTGAGCGGACTGTCGCTTCAGAGAGCACAGCCTCCGACCTGGAGCAGAGCTGACTTGGTCAAAAGCTCTGCTAAATGCCCCCTTTCCAGTCGGTGCTGTTATAACCCAACAGCTGGCCGTGCACGCTGTATAAGGCGGGGGGGTTTGTATGATATGCGGGTCTCTTTCCTGCAGTCGTCAGTTTGAGTGCCAGTGATTCTAGAGCGGAGCTGGAGCAGAGCGGTGGCGCTTTGGCTAACGATCTGCGCCACTGGCTGGGGGGTCGCCGGTTCAAATCCTAATTTCTAATGCAAGAAATCGTCTATTGCCAATAAAGTGATCTTCTGCAGCAGCTCTTTAAAAGTGGTCGTGCTGAAACGTGGTCGGTTATCTGCCTCGTTCTTATATTGCATTTTAATGTCCACCCGTGTACGACCGGGTGTTCACCCGAGACGAGCTCGGAACTAGACTCCTGCTTTTTGGAACTCTTATTTTGGCCGGGATAAGCCAAGCAGGTGCTTAGTCTGAAGCCGAAACCATCCAACACTACCAGCAGCGTAGTTCCACTGGCTCCCGTTGCAATCTGGCTGGAGCGTTTCAGATTTGACAGTGATAACTGGGTGAACAGGAGTGATGCTGCACACGTGCGACAGTGTGCTTTTGTGCACCCAGCTCCTCTGTTCACATGCAGCAGTCTCATTCTCCCTCAGGCTTCTGACAGAGACCCTCAGATACGGGCACCTCAGTTCTGACAGAGACCCGCAGACAAGAACAGGACACCTCAGTCGTCTGTAGACCCCTGCTTAGAAACCCGTGGGCCCAGAAACTCAAATTCTATTGGCTGTTCCTGTGCAGTACAGAGTTAGCTGAGGTGCCTTGGCACCTCGAAGGATTTCTCAGGAATTAGAGGGTATTCCTTTTCGGTGGCAGGCTTGCTTTTGAAAGATCCCAGAGTATCGCCTGCCTGCCTGCATGGCGTGACTCGACAGAAATAGCAGGTCCACCCAAACGAGTTTTCCTTTTCTTTTTGGAACTCTTCTTGAGTTCCACTGCTCTGGGCTTGTGTCCAAAACTGGACCAGACTGAGAGGCCGGGGTAAGAGAACACAGGCTGTGAGGTTGTTTTTTTTTTTTAAAGAAAATTCTCTTCTCCTCACCTGCGGTTTTGCATACTTGCGGCCTCGCGGACAAGACTGGCCTGAGACTCGCTCTTGAAACTTCTAGAACCAGAGGCCCGAAGGTTCACGGGAGTCTCCGCGGGTCATTAAGACTCCTCGTATCTCTTCCCAGATCTTCTTTCACTCTGCATGGGGACGGTCGCTCGCAGTCCAATGCTGCCTGGGGTTGACGTGTTTGGGATAAAAGCCTTCTGCCCACAGCAAAACATAAATGAAGCAAAAGACGAGCGTCAGTGATGCAGTAATGCACGATCGTTTCACCATCGTGGCCACCATCAACACATCCTTTTGCACGTTTGTGTGCGTACTGTAGTCTCATCACGTCTTCCTGAAGATCATTGCACTCTGTCGTTGCTTTTTTTTAGAATACTCCTTTTTATAATGTAAATCTGCAGTGCAGTATTTTCTGGTGAATTCTTGTGTTAATTGGCGGACTTATTGATTTGCATGGTGTTTGGTATACCTGTGATATATATATATAGTATTTAGAGACGGGGACACTATACTGTAAAAAGGCGCCGTCCTTCGGATGAGATGTAAAACCGAAGTCCTGACTCTCTGTGGTCATTAAAAATCCCAGGGCGTTTCTCTTAAAGTGTCCTGGCCAAATTTCCCCCTGGCCTTTACAGATCTTGGCCTCCTAATAATCTCCATCTCTGAACTGGCTTCATCCCTCTGCTCTCTTCCCCACTGATAGCTGGTGTGTGGGGAGCGTTCTGGCGCTCCAGGCGGATGCTGCACACTGGTGGGGGTGGAGGGGATCCCCATTACCTGTAAAGCACTTTGAGTGGAGTGTCCAGAAAAGTGCTATATAAGTATAAGCAATTATTATTAATAATAATATTATATACAGGACAGCTTTCTCCCAGTGTCTGCAGAGTTCAGGAACAGATCCCCTGTGCACCAGGAGCACTGGTTATATTGAAGATGTCTTTCCTGAACTTTCCTGCCTGTACTGTCACTCAGGCTGTGCGAGTCAGAGTCTCACAGGAGCACGGCTCTTATTTTTGGGCGTCAAACCCCAGAGGACTGCGGCAGTTTGCGATCTTACTCGGTATTCCCAGTTCAGCGTCAAGCAAGCTCTTGGCGCTCCTGGACTGTTCTGAGGTTATAAATCTGTGTGCCTGCTTCTTTCTGTCCTCCTCCTAGTTTGCTCGCATCTCCTTGATTGTGCAAAGCCCGGGCGTATTTCAGTCCCGTTTGCTCCCACAGAGGAAATTCCCGACAGGAGAGCTGGAGGGCTGCCGAGCGGATGCATGCCTTCAACATCGGCTCTGGGAGGCCGATCTTCCGAAGAGCCGAATTCCTGCAAGATTTCTTGCCGGCGCGAATGCGACTACGCAGGGGTGCAGGGGAGGCTGGAACTAGTCTGCAGCTCTGATAGGCTGGAAGGCGGTCCCAGCTTTCATTACGTTATGTGACAGAGGCATTTGATTTAAAACCTGAGTCATAAAGCAGGGAAATGTTAACTAGGCCAGTCTCCTTTGTCCTTATTCCGTGTTTTGTAGCTCAGGGCCGTGCCTGTCGGCGGAGAGCGTTCTCGGCCCTATAAAGACCGTTCCCGCAGCACTGCTCAGCAGAAAGGGAAGCAAATTGTTCTGTACAGCAGAAGAGCTTTACTGTTTCCTGTTATTCTGTGGGTATGAATGCTCCTGCAGTCTCGGGGCTGTGTGCCTCCCGCCGATACCTCCCCTCCTGACGTTCTCAGGCTGTGGGAACAGCCGGGAACAATGCCGGCCTTTCTAATCCCCTCACCTCAGTCTCTCCAGCAACATCCAGCCCCAGGCCTGAGGCCTTGTGTTAATATGGGTCTTGTGTGCGAGTGTTTGTATTGTGTGGCTCTGTGTAGGTGTCCAGCAATGTGTGTGTGTGTAGAGATCTTGGGGGTGGGGGGGGGTGTTTAACTCATGGGCGTGCAGATCTCGGCGCAGGCCTTCTCTGTCAGGCACAGGGAGAGGAAGGAGGGTTCTGGGAAGGGAGAGAGCGGGGTCTTACTTGGGCTGCCCTGGCATAAGTCAACAGGGACGACAGGTGCCCAAAAACATGCTCCTTTTTTATGTGCAGTTTCTGAAAATTGGGTTTCCCCCTGGGGCGCTCCTGTTCATTTTCACCACCAACCCCTGATCCTGATCTGCTTATCGTGGGGGTTCTCTGGTTGGAGCTCTAGGGATTTCTGTATGGCACAAGAGAGAGACGGAGACGATATCGGGGCACAGAAAGCTCTTCATCTCTGGCATCATTGGAGATGTGGTCAGAGCCTGCTGCTGTGGAATCATTCCCTTCGTCTCCTGTCGCAGTTGGGAACAAATTGGGAGTGTTTACTTTTTTCTGTTGGTGGGCTTTTGGGGGTGGGGGGTTCGTTACCTCGACAAATGAAAACTCCCGTTTTGGAACTTCCCTGCATCACTGCGGGAGAAGCAGTGGAGGGAGAAGGCGTGTGGATTGTTGCAAACTGGGAACGCAACCCTGATATGAAATAATAAAAATAATAATTGCTTAAACTTACACAGCGCCCTTCTGGACACTCCACCACCACCAGTGTGCAGCCCCACCTTTGGCCAGGACACCGGGAGTGTTGGCCAGGACACCGGGGTTACACCCCTACTCTTTTTGAGAAACGCCCTGGGATTTTAAATGACCACAGAGAGTCAGGACCTCGGTTTTACGTCTCATCTGAAAGACAGTGCCCTTTTACAGTATAGTGTCCCCGTCACTATACTGGGGCATTAGGACCCACACAGACTGCAGGGTGAGCGCCCCCTACTGGTCCCAGTAACACCTCTTCCAGCAGCAACCTTAGTTTTTCCCAAGAGTCTCCCATCCAGGTACTGACCAGGCTCACACCTGCTGAGCTCCAGTGGGCTGCCAGTTGTGAGCTGCAGGGTGACGTGGCTGCTGACAAGACTTGTGGTTCATCTTCAGATCAGTTCAGTCTGGCCCACCTGTCTTTCTTTCTCTGCTCATTCCGTTCTGGATCGACATCTCCAGTGAAGCTGAACCCCCTCGCAGCGTCTCGGATATCGCATCTCTCTGCGGTTTTTAAACAGGGCCGCTGTCACCCAGGGAGCTGACGGGCGAGTGTCCGGAGTGCGCCGGGGTGCAGCACAGTGGAGGAAAGGGTTTAAACTGAGCTGCGTGGTCAAGACGCCCCAGCTTCGGCCACTCGGCCCAAATTCACCTCGAGTCGCGCTCCTTCTTGAATAAGCCACACTGTATGTTCGTGTGTGTGTTCGTGTGTTCCTTCAGCAGTTCCCGCTGTGAAGAGTTTAACCTGTTACAATTCACCAGGCGGAAGCCATCGCAGAGTTAAACCCTGGTGACCGGCTCTTTATAGATGCTAATATCGGCCCGGAGTGACTGTATGACAGGTGGCGGGGATTAAACGAGCTTTTGAAATTAGATTTTTTTTTTGTCATGCAGAGATCCTTTCAACCTGATTAAAGTCGTAATTATTCATCCATTATCCCGTTAAGCGTTAAATTGCCTTTTTTTCCCCTCCTTCTCGGAGCCGTGACTTCAGAAAGCCGCGAGTGGCGTGCGGTAACTGTGGATCAAGCCGCGGGCGCGGAGCTCGGCGATGCCCCGTTAATGCCGGGGGCGTGGGGGGGGGGGGACGACGACGTGGCGGGACGGATTAGATTTACTAACCGCCGCAGCCTGCCTCTGCGGACACGGCCGTGCAGCTGGGGAGTCAGAAAGACGAGCTGCTCCCGTCCCAGCTCCGCCGCCGCCTCCTCCTCCCGCGGCAGCGAGACCCCAGTCCCGAGCCCCCCCCGTGGCCCTCCGTGGCCTCCCGCCCCGCGCTGGGACAGGCCGGCGGTCTGGACAGCCGCCAGCCGCTGGTGGTGCCGCCCCGGTTCGCGGCTCCGCGGCTTCGAAAGGGAGGAAAACCACACGAGCCTCGGAGCACAGCAGCCGGGCGCTGGAGCAGGAAGGATTAGGTGACCCAGCTTGCACTCTGAGGGGGTGTCGAATCAAAGGAGAAAAGCACATGTTTCTCACTCGTGTCAGACAGAGTTCCGAGAAGGCTCGGGAGAGCCTGATCTGCGCGTTTCTCCTGCAGCTCAGCGGCGAAAAGCTTTAATATTCCCATTTCCTGGTTATTCCCGAAGTATAGGTCTGTTGGTGGCTTCTCTTATTCTGTTTATTGCCTTGAATACTGTGCAGTGTTCCCTAGCATTCCCTAGGATAGACTCAATCTTCCCCTCCTCTCTCTCCTCCCCCCCAAAAAAAACAACAAATACCCCAAAGGTGCAGAAGTTTTAGTCAAGGAGGTGTGAGGTCAGGGCCCTTTCAGAGTCTGTTCCAGTCCAGATCTTCGCTCCAGCCAGCTCCTTAAATCGCTATCCTGATCCTACAGTTTTAGCACTAAGGAGCTGGTTGGAGCAAAGATGCGGAGTGGATCGGCTCGGAAGGGCTGCGAGTTCGTGTCCCTGCCTGGGGGGGGGCGGGCAGATGTTCTGTGGAAAGCGAGGTCAGGGGTTAAAGACGCTGCATTGCAGAGCATCGCCAGCGACTCAATCCACAAGTCACATGGGCCCCACGAGCCCGTTTCAGCTTGTAGCTGCCACTCATTTTGGACTCGGATGGAAAATTGGAATCAAATTATCTTCCTGTTTTCTCTGGGATTGTTCAGCTAGAGTCACAGTTAATTGCCCTTGCAAGACAGCTGCATGGTAATTAAGGCGGCATTGCTGACCTGCAGCCTGGCTTCCCTGATGTATTTTTAGGCAGCAGCAGCTCCAGACTCTGCATGTCAGTCCCTTGGCTAATAGACACTGCAGCCATTACAGGAGTATTTGGGCCAAATCCAATTAAGAGCAGAATGTCTCCCTTCTCTCCTCGTGGCATCTGGCTTCAAAACGAGCTTAACAGGGCAACTCTTGACGTTGGCCTTGTTCGCCCCCTGGTTGACTCCAGCGATCTCCGAAGTGTTTGCAGATGTTTCCAGGTCTCTGACCTCCAGGGATCAGTCCCAGCTCCGAGACCGAAAGCCACATCTGTCTCGCGTCCTCCCAGCTTCATTAGAAGCGAAGTGGCCCTGCGGGGTTGGTCAAGGTTATGGGTTTGAGATGATGACTCTTCCCGAGTGGTGCTTGTTAAACCGGGAGGACGCGCTAAGGGGGCGCGGAGATTCCGTAAAAATACTTTTCGGAACGCTTCAGGAATGCTGCCTGCATCTTTTCTGCCTCTGTAAATGTCTCCCAGGCTTCCGTACTTGGGAGTGGACAGTCTGTACTTGGGAACTCTTTTGATTGAAGTTAAAAGAAAAAAAATGAGCTTCTGGATATGGCCGAGCCCTGCTGTAGTGAAATGAGCAGCCGCGATGTTAAAAGATGATAATGGCCGCAACTAAATGCCAGGCACAAAATTGAGGAGGCACGAACCCCACAGCATCTGGTACAGGCTGGCCTTGTGCACTCCGCACACTCCAGCTTTCCAGAGCCAGCAGTGACATACAATGATACAACTCGCCAGGAATTGCTCTCGGGAGGGGAGTTTACATTGTTCCCTGCAGGGTTTTCGCCTGCTGCTGTTTTTGTTTCTGCATTATTCTGTTCGGCCCCTGCTGAAAGCTGCCCTGCCCTGTGTTTCGGCTGTGGCAGGGCATTAATAATGTTGCGCCCTGCTCAGGGACCACTTTTCTGGTGTTTCTTAGTAACGGGACCCAGGGACAAACAATGTTCTGCATAAAGGCACATACTGAGCCAGAGGGAAGCCCTGAGAGGGGGCTGTAACAGGAGATTTATGTGCTGTCGGGAGGAATCCAAGGGCCCCGAACATAATTTTTGGTCTCTTAGGAAGTAGGTTTGTACGGTGCCTTTATTAATTCTGCAGTTTACTTTGGACTCGGATCGGGGAAACAGAGCCTTTTGGGAGGGGGAACCGGGTCATTGCGTCATTTGGTATTGCAGAATTCGGGTCTGCTTGTGCCGAGCCGGAGAGCGACCCGGGAGTGTGTGTGTACCTGTGTGTGATGGAAGCGTGGTCAAGCAGGAAAGACATTTATTAGTTCTGGCTTGTTTTTTAAAATTATTGCATTTTGCTTCAGATGAATTGTGCAAGGAAAGATGGTTGCTCTGTTATGTCTGTTTTTTCTTCTCTCTTGCAGTTTGGTCTTGCTGTATAGGTTTATTTGCTTAATAGTTCAACGGAACATTTCTGCAGTCATTATTGAGGTTTTCAAGGTCTTTGAAAGAAATAATGGGGCCATTCAGAATTACCGGGGAGGGGGGATGGTTCTAGGATGATGTCAGACAGGCTCCCACAGAACTGCACTGAACTGGACTCTAATCTGAGCCCGTTTGCCGGTAAGTCAGACCCGTCCGCACAGCAGCTCAACTCAAAGTGCACTCCTGTAGTGCAAGCAAGTCGTGTTCCCGGCTCTATCTATCTAGAAATATGCCGCGTTGACGTTCGACTGCTCCTCTGCGCTGAGCTCATCACATCACAGTCATCACGGTCTTGGCGTCCGAGCGCGAGGGTGGGTGGGCTGGGCTGGGCTCTGTATACAGGACTGCGGTCGGCCTATAGCAAGGAGGCCGAGCTTCTGCTGCGTCTCTGTTGTCTCCAAAGCAGTATCCACAGAGCAGAGACGGGGAGTGGGGGTCAGTGGAGGAGACAGAATCAGCGATCAGCTTTATAAATTAGTCTGATCTTCGTTCTGGTTTTTAGTTCGATCCTTTTACAGACCCTTGTTGTTTGGGGGTGCCAAGCGGACTTCAAGGCAGCTTAAGCACGATCGCAAAAGAAGGGGTGCTCTTATAAGCTCCTCCAATTGTGTATTGATCGGAAGTTCTCACCCAGCCCTTCCCTTAAGGATCCCGGGAAGTCCCTCCAGTGATCCGGCTGCTCGGGTTGTTCAGGATGCCCCCGGATTGACTTGTGGTTTCCCAGGAGCTGGGCGCCACGCGCAGCGCTACCCTCCCTATGAACCGTACCAGGGTGTCCCTCAGGCTCCGGGCACACCCAGCAAGGGCTGCGCGGAGACGTTCTCCAGCTCCGGCAGAAGACAGAGCTCCCGCTGTTGGATTCCCAGGTTGTGCCAGCGGGAAGGAAATGGGATGGGTGCCAGAAAGCTCTCCAGCGGGCGTTTGTGTAGGAAAAGCAGGAGATGTCCCAAGGGCGGAGCACGTGCTTTGATATACAGGCCAGACGGGGGGGGTTTTGCTCTGCGTGCGTTAGGTGTTCCGTCAGGTCCTGTAAATACTATTAAACCGGATAAAATTCCAAGGAGCCGGGGCTGTGCCTGCTGGACTGGGCCGCTAGGGTTCCTAGCGGTTCTGTGCGTTGGTCGCTTGGCAAAGAACAGAGGGAATACTGTGCCGGAATGTGACTGGCAGCTGCCAGGAACGCTCTGGGAAACTTCTTTTCCCGGGAGTCCGGACGCCGAAATGCCGCTCGGGCGGTGTTCTGGTGTAGGCCGCCTCTGTGACGGAGGCAGGCGAGGAGGAATCAGTGTGTGGGAAAGCGAAGAGCTGGAGGGACTGCGGTGTGTCCCAGATGCTCAGGACCTTCTCTTCTGCCGCTGCTGGAGGTGGGGTCCCTGTTGCCGTTTTCTCTCGAAGGCCCTGGCAACAGAAGGATAACATTTAAAAGGAGACTAAGTGGATTTAAAACCTTGTGCTGTGTAGTAGTAGTAAATAATTCCTTCTGTTCCGCCTAAATAAAACATCTCCCCGTTAATTTGCCCTGCATTCATTTGCGGGCTGAAAGCTTGAATGTCAGCGGCCTGGGACTTTTCAGGGATACGAAACAGAGTCAGATTCCATGCAGAGGTGAAAACGTAATAATAAAAATAATCGCTCACACTTATATAGCGCTTTTCTGGACACTCCACTCAAAGCGCTTTACAGGTAATGGGGATCCCCTCCACCCCCACCAGTGTGCAGCCCCACCTGGATGATGCACCAGTACTCTCCCCACACACCAGCTCTCAGTGGGGAGGAGAGCAGAGTGATGCAGCCAGTTCAGAGATGGGGATTATTAGGAGGCCATGATGGGTAAAGGTCAAGGGGAAATTTGGCCAGGACACTGGGGTAACACCCCTACTCTTTTCGAGAAACGCCCTGGGATTTTTAATGACCACAGAGAGTCAGGACCTCGGTTTTACGTCTCATCTGAAGGACAGCGCCTTTTTTTTTTTTACAGAAATAGTGTCCCCGTTACACACAGACCACAGGGTGAGCGCCCCCTACTGGCCCCACTAACACCTCTTCCAGCAGCAACCTTAGTTTTTCCCAGGAGGTCTCCCATACAGGTGCTGACCAGGCTCACACCTGCTGAGCTCCAGGAGGCTGCCAGTGGTGAGCTACTTTGCAGCCTGTTGTGAATCTGCAGGTCCCCCTCCATCTGTTTTTATATTTGAAGTCAGGAGAGGGCTTTATCTCTTATTAAGGAGAAATGTGCTGCACAGGCCCCCAGTGCAGACTTGTTGGGGTCTCCAGTGGCTTCCAAGCACGCAGGCTGCTGGACTCTCCCCGATCTCCGATCTCGTGCCGCACATAGCAGCCCAGAGCCTGAAGGGGCTCCAGATTCTCCTGGCTCAACGCAACGTGGCCCCCCTGCGCCCCTCGTTCCGCTGGCATCCTCTGGGGTACATCTGGGGGAGGTCTTGCAGTGCTTTAAATGAGATGGGTATTCAGCCTGGCAGTGCAGCTCTGCTGTTCCCAGGTTTGGGGGTGAGGGGGCGGGAGTGGGGACACCCTCCACAACCCCCCCCTTCCCAGATAATGATAGAACGGAGCTCTGAAAGGAAATCCAGGATGCAGGGAAGAGCGAGGGAATTTGGAGAATGGCAGATTCCACCAGCTCCAGCTGAGAATACCGGTGTTCAGAGCCGCATGATGCTTGAGCGCTTATAGTGCGTGTAAGCTAGCTAACCTGGAGGTGCGCTGTCTGCATCCCAGTGTTTATACCTCGCCGGTGGAGCCTGTCTTGGGATCGGAACAGCGGAGGGGCTGTGGGGTCTGAATGCAGGCACACATCTTATTTAGATTCTGCCCCCCTCTAGGAAATGTCACCTCAGCCTGTTTATTTCTCTTGCCATTTGTGTCACTCAGACCCAGAGGGAACATCCTGGAAAACTGCTCGATCCTGTTATGTGGAACTGCGTTTAATTGGATTTGGTTAAAACGGCACAGACTCCGTGCTCCAAAGTGACAGGCAGGCCCTGTTTCACAAATCTGAGTCACAAGTGCAGGTTACCGATTCTTACTTCCCGAGGAATAACCAGGAGTACCGGCTGGAACGCTCCTTGTCTTGAATCTCAGTGGTCTGCTCTGTTGGAGAAGCACCCGAGAGGGAGACCGAGGAGCCTCTCTTGAGTTAAATTCCTGACAAAACACTCTTGTTTGCGGGCGAACCGCAGACTCTAAGATGAATACAAATGAACGTGTTTCGTCTGCGGCTGATTGTCATGAACCTCTTCGCAGTGAAAGGACACGGGAATAGACTGGTGGCAGAAAGGGGCTGTGCTGTTGATGAGTGTCACGTTCCCCACCTCAGGTTAGGAATGGAGGCTGATGGGCTTGATTTTTGTGTGGTCTCGGACGCTGCAGGCAGCTAAATGAGTGTTGTCAGCCACTGCGGCAATCCGATTTTCTGCTTTGGGAGAATTATTCACTAATGCCCCTCCCCCCCCCCCCCCCATTCAGCACAAAAGGCGGGACGGTCGGCCCCCGTCCCATTGTCGAGCAGCCTCCTGCCTCATCGGCTCGCGCTCGCCTGAGCCGAGCCCCGGCCTTGCCCCCTTCTCTTCCCGAGCGGGCCGCCGTGTCTTTTCGTTTTGTGCCGTGAGAAGAAAATGGGGGGGGGGGGCGAGAGCTGGATCCCGTTGCAATCGGATCAGCGCTCCAGGCGGCAGCCGGTAACGGCTCCTCGGCCTCGCCCGCGGGTGTCTTTCCCTTCCGGTCCCTGGCCCTGCGGCTCCTCCTGCTCCCAGCCCACCTCTCCTTCCGCCCCCCGGCCCCCCCGCCCCCCCGTGTCGGCAGGGAGCAGATCTCCAGCCCGAATTCGGGAGGGCTCACACGAGGGCTCACACGAGGGCTCACACGAGGGCTCACACGAGGGCTCACACGAGGGCTCCCCGCGCGACGAGCGGAAAACAAACCAGCAGCCACAGAGTACGCCGGCCTGTCCCTAGGGCAGAGTGCGCCCCGTCTTGCACCCCTTCTTGCTGCTGCGGGACATCTGGCGGCCATCCTGTGACCCCTCTTTGGCACGCAGTGCCCTCCTGTCCCCCTCTTCGAGGCCATTAAGGACCACCTCCGGCAGCCCAGGTGTTAAAACAGGAGCTCTTACAAATGATTTTGCTTTCGTGCGGCCTGATCGTGTTATAATTGCGATAATACCTTAATAGCTCTCCTGAGTGGACTGCATGGCTTTCTTATTGGGATTTGCACCAGTAAGTGGCTGGGCTGTAATACTTTAATTACCATGCAGGTTGCTCGTACAGTTGAGCCTTTTGTGTAGTTTCACCTTTGCCATCGTTTTTTGTTGCGTCAAGGCTGGAGCAGCTCCTGTTAACATCCCTGTACCTTTATTTGCACGTCAGGATCCCCGAATGACGTCGGACAATTCCGATCCGTTTCCTGCAGGCGATCTGAATGCTTTTTAAAACGGCAGGGAGACCGGCACTGTCGCTGCCGCCCCTCGTCTTTGTCGAGAGGCTGCTTTTCTGAACAGCTCGATCGCAGGTTGTGGTTGGCCCTAGAGGTCACGGGGTCACATCCTGTGATGCGGTGTGGCGCCGACAGACAGACCCGGGTGTCGAAGGTGACAGGCGTGTGTTTATATTTGCACATTTAAAATCGCCCTCCTGAAGGCAAAGCTTTTGGAAAGGAAAAGACTTGCGTTAAACCCCTTTGGGTGCGCTGCCAAGTCGGCTCAGGCATTTCAAATGGTGATCAGCATCTGTGAATGAAATGAGGTTTTTTTTTCAGGTCGCTGTGTTTTGGTCTTCGGGGCTACCCTGCTTGAAAGTAAATTGGCCTTGCGTACTCGTTGGCTTCCCGGATTGTTCATCTGACCCTCACGGGTTGTTGGAATTGAGCACGAGTCCGCCTCTGGGCTCGCTGCAGGGCTGATCTGGCGATGGGGGGGCTCCTCTGTAGCCTGATCTGGGGGCTGTGGAAGCCTGGGGTGGGCAGGGTGGCAGATCCGAGGAGCGAGATAACGACCCTTCTCTGCCCTTGCACTTAACTTTCCCCCTCTTTTGGAATTCGCCACGACCCCTGAATGGATCACATAGCGGGGGCCCCTGCTGTGAAGCCGGGGGCGTGTCTGCTGCAGGCACCTCCTCCTCCTCCTCCTCCTCTTCCAGGTTTCCCTTGATGGGGCCGACCCGAGGTTAGAGCCGGTGGGGTGGGAACAAGGCCACATTCCTGCTCTTTGGGGATTACTGCCTTGAACTCTGACCTCTCCAGTGTTGCCGCTGCGGGGTGCCCGTCTGTCAGGCCCCTCAGTCCCCCCAGCTGTCCCCCCCGCCTCTCTGCTGGGCATGGCCCAGGGGGAGCAGGGACTTCAAAGGCTGAAGCTGTCAGTCATAATTAAGAGGAGAATAAAGTTAACTCCTTTTATCTTCTTTCACCAGGGCAAGAGAGGTGCCCTAAATGTAAAAAAAAAACAGCTAATTAGTTCTGGTTTGTAATGAACTCCCGTTATTACTTTTTATAACTCTTAGTGTACGTGCAGATGTCTGACTGACAGGAAACCATCATTCCTGCTCCGTGTCCACTCTCTCGTAGTGGCCCAGTGCATGGCGCTGGTGTTTAAGAAAGACCTCTGCTGTCTGGAGAAATGAACGGGAGCTTTAGGGGGAAATCTTGTATCTTAGAACCTTTTTCAGGATGATGGCAAACAGCTGGCGTGTCTCTTGTTTTTAAAAAGCTTTTTCACAAACAAATTAAAGCTGTTTATCGTGAAGGTGTCTGCGGGGGTAGGCTTTGTTGATGCCCTCACGGATTTTGAATTTTTCGATCTTGTAATCTCCCCTTTTCAAGACTAAAAAGATTCAGTTCCCCTGGCCCTTGAAATGGACTGAACCTCTTCTCTAGACCGGTTCAGGGGCAATAACTTATTTTATATATAACAGGGTGCCCAAAAATGTACGCGCAATTCTATATGAGGTCTCACTAAGAACACCAGATTGTTTTCTTAATTTCTTTGTGATTTGTGTCCGTGTCGATCACACTGTTGTAGCTCCCAGAACGGCCATCATCCCCTGCAGGCAGGTGAGCAGAAGGGAATCTCCCTGTACCTCGATGAGTCACAGGTGAAGAGTGGCTATACGGTCCAATAATCCCTTAAGGCAGGTTAATAACACAGCCTGCACTCCTCTGTGCTGACAGCAGAGATCATCTTTCACCTGGAAAGGTGATTTCAGGTCCAAACCTTTGAATGTTATTGGAATTGGCTAGTTAAAGCTGTTAGGAAGTGTCAACCTATAGGAAGCTGGGGGGTTTTTAGCTCGGAACTCGAAGCAACATAATATAGAAGATCAAACTTGGAGCTCAACACTTTTTTGACTTGCTGGCTTTGCAGCATAACATAGTGTAAATGGTGCATAAGTATATCTTGTGTACAAACGATAACAAGATGTCTGCTGCCAGCAGAAACGCACAAACACAGAGGACTCCATCGGGTCTATAATGGTCAGTCACTCAAGTTGCAGTTCATCCCCAAGAGCTGATTGGGCCGGATTGACCTTTGCTGTCAAAGATCTGTACACAGGGCTTTGCTGGTTTATTATGGACCTGAGACTCGGAGCAAATTTGCCCAGGTGGTGCTGTCTGGGGTACAGGGGCTGAGACAGAAGAGGTGAGATTAATGTGGGAAAGTAATTGGGAACTCACTGGACCCCCAGCACTGCACATCCTGAGCAGTAATTTCTAGTCCCATTAAGTGTGTTTTATTTAACCTTGGAGAACCGTAGGATTTCTCAACAAACTGCAGAAGTTTAAAGGCACTGGATCTGTCAGCCTAGGCTCGAGTACAGTCTCGGCACTGCTGTTCCCCTTTCCAGTTGATTAAAACCAGTCTCTGCCGAGCTGCACAGATGGTCTCGGTTCCCTCTGTCACAGACCTCGCTTTTTTTCCCTGTTCCTGCCTTGGCTTTCTGAAAGGGCTTGGTGCATCGCCGCCCGGTTAGTAACACTCAGTTCTGCCATGCCTGGGTCGTTTCCCCTCACTGCTCGGTTGATTGGAAAAAGTTCGGAACCCCAGAGTTGGACAGAGCCTGCGAGGAAAGAGCCTGGAGACTGAGCGGGCTGGGGTGGGGAGAGACGAGCTGCAGGTTCCCTCTTGGTGTCTGCTGGGTTGGGCCCAGGCTAGTGGCTGGGGTTTGATTTCAGAGAGAGACGTCAGGCCCTGCAGGCCCTGATCTGAGCAGCTGTGGCCTTTTCTGGTGGGTTTTTTTTCTTACTGCCTTGGACAGTAAGGAAAGTTTTATTGGCGAGCAATGCTTTTCATTGGCTCTGCCTCCCTATGGGATCCAGCCCCTCCTAGGGGGCTGAAGGGGTGAAAGAGCAGGGTTGAACAGATCCACCCCCCCCCAACGCACGCACACTCTCATGCACTCCGAGTCTTTAAGTGTTTTAACATGGGGAACCTAGTCTGGATTCCCGATTCCGGATCTCCGAGCTGTTTTCCATGCCTGCTTGGTGTGAAGGTCAGACAAAACAATGAGATTTTTTTTTGTCTCCTTTTATGTCTTTAAATTCTAGCAACAAGAAAAAGAGGCAACACACACACACAAGGGAAAAATGTTGTGCTGCAGCCTATTATAACAAAACGTGTTAACGTTCTGTTTGCAGACTCAAGCTCTTGGATGACAGACTGGTGATTTATTCCGGTCGCTCGGGAGGGCCCTGTTTGGGCTGTGAGCTCCAGGCCTGAGGCGGTGCTGCTCTGTGACTGCAGGAATGAAGAGAGGGAGAGGAGGGGGTGGAGAGTGGGAAGAGGGATTGCAGGATCTGCTTATTTTTAAGGACATGTGCCAAGATCCATTCCTTACACTATTAGATTACTGAGCCTCGGAGATAGAAATTGTTTTTGGCAGATGTCAAGGATACGTCTTACCTTTTTTTTTTCTTTTCTGCTCGGCATTTCTGGCAGCCCTGACTGGGCCCATTGTGAGCCGGCGATGCCAGTTCCAGTCGGGTCCCTGTGCCCGTTTCAGTTCAGGTGGGCCAGACTGGACGCCAACAAGAAAACGACCTGGGGACCTCTTGGAGTTTCCCCAGTCGTGCCGAGTTGACAGTAATCCCGATGGCAGCACTGCAGAAGTCGCGTGTAACTCACAGGAGTTTCTCTGGGCAGTATTATTGCAGAGCAATTAAGAGCAGCTTTCTTCTGAAGAGCGCTGCCAGTTTAGCTTAGGAGAAGGTGCTACAGTAGTGTTGGGCTCCTCATTTCTCCTTTGCACACCTCTGGGATGTCCATGAGCTTCCTCGGTCATGGTGACTTTCTTCACTGCTGTCGGGAGAACAGACACCGGATCAAGGCTTTAGTCTAAAATCTAAAACGCTCTCCCAGTTGCTCCATTAAGAGCTCGCCCACAGCCGGCATGTCTTCCATACTCATTTTGTGGTTCTCTCTGCATGTTGGGGAATTGCTTTGCATTTGATGAAGTTGCTGTCATGCAGTTGCACAGGAGACAGCAGGAGACCACTTCAGGGCTGGGCTAATAGGTTTAGGAAATATGTAGCAGGGAAGGAGTCACTCTCTGGTTTGCCCTTTGACCTAATAGCAGTGTAATTTGTAGGGGATCTACAGAGTAGCACAGGGGGGCCATGGGGGGCTTGTTCTACCGAGATGGGCGACGTTCTTTCTCTTTGACAGCCTGTAATTCATCTCCACTTGGCAGTCTGTCGGACAATATAATTCATCTTCTCCAGCGCGCAGCGCTGTGTATCGCACGTCGCCTCGGGGTTGAGACACCGCAGTGGCCTCGCCTCGTTTCTAACCTTTCACCCCGTCTAGCTTGCTCTGGTGGCTGCCGGTGGCTAATGGGGTCTCGTGGATGAAGCCAACAATGGCGGCCAGTTTCTTCAATCGCTCCTGCAGCCCTCCGCGCAAATCCGCGTCTCTAAATTCACTTCCCTGAAGCTCCCACTAGTGGCCCCCCGGTGCGTCTTTCACTGCTGATGCGGAAAAGGTCCACTGGAAAGGTTGACTTTGTCAGCGCCCTTGAGGATCTTAAATAAACTGAGTCGAGGACGGGAAGCGATAAACTTGGAGAAGCTTCTTCTAGGAGGACAGATGTTTATATGGCCCAAGAGATGCCCGTCCAGGGGCTTCTCGAGATGTTGTGATCTGTTGGGGGTGGGGATGTACCCGGTGAGGGGTTCCTGGAGCACAAGGTCTCGGGGGGGCTTGACAATTCTGGGGGAGCTGCAGCACCCCCACAAGGCCAGGTGTGCCTGCTCCAGTCCAGCTTCATTGGTCGAATCTTCAGTTATTCTGTATTGGCGAGCAATCCAACATTGGGACTGCGGGGGGGGGGGTCGGGGGCTGGACTCGGGGCGGCTCTCTCCCCCGGCTGCCTCCCGAGGCGCCGGTACCCCCCCCACCCCCCGCGACACTCCCTTTCCCCCCGGTGTGGTTTCCGCGGCAACGGCCGTCTCCCAGAAAAGCGACCTGGGCTCCTCTTGTCCTCGTGCGGGCGGCGGAGGCAGGCCGGCGGATATTCCAAGAGCTCTCTGTGAGACGCGACGTTGCCGTGCTGCGAGTGGGGCTCCCCCCGGTGAAACCCCCCTGGCCGCCGGATTTGTACTTGACGGAAGGCAAGTTCTTAGTGTAGCAGTACGCAGCACTTCACAGCGGGAGGAAATGCTTCCCTGTGCCCTGGGAACGGCACAGCTTTGCCCCCAGAAACCCAGAAAAAGGAGCAGAGGATTCTTGAGCAGAGAGATGCAGCAGACAGGCAACCTCTAGTGGGAAGAAGGCGAGGTAGAATTTTTTTATACGCAATAAGCTGTCAGTGGCTGATCCGGCCCTCTCATTAGATGCGCGAGTTAAGTGCGTCGTGACCTACTTCACCGAACCATTTTTATCACTTCAAAGAAAACTGTGCCGAACAACAGTTCCGTGTCAGAGCAGGTTTGATTACATCTCTTCAGAACCTTTCCACCCAAAACGCGCCACTTGGTGCGTGCGATTTTCTTCTGGGCCGACCAACTCCATCACGGCATTAAATTGAGCACATGACATCGAGAGGGCTTGACAGACCAGGCAGGTCCCCTCTGTTAAAGCGATTTTGCTTGCGCCCGTGAGGGATGGGTTTTTCTGGGACCTCGTGCGCTACAGTACTGTTCTGGCTCAGTGCACGTGTCCTTAAGTTCTCTCACCTGGCGGGTTACTGCTAGTTCAAGGCCTCAGAGCTGCAGAGAGGCGCGATGAGTGATGGCTCCAGTTGTCGGTACTGTGTGCGCTGAATTGCCAAGTGCTGGGAGACTGACGACCCCGGGCTGTGATGACCCTCGATCATCACTGGTGGTGATGTGGCCTTTAAATATAGGGGAGTGATGGTTTCCAGTGGCCCTGAGATGCTGAAAGCAGCCAGCCTGGGCAGGCCACCAGGCTGGATTCAGGTACATATCACCAGGCCATGTCACCCTGCATCTCACAACTGGCAGCCCCACTGAAGCCCAGCAGGTGTGAGCCTGGTCAGTACCTGGATGGGAGACTCCTGGGAGAAACTAAGGTTTCTGCTGGAAGAGGTGTTAGTGGGGCCAGTAGGGGGCGCTCACCCTGCAGTCCATGTGGGTCCTAATGCCCCAGTATAGTGACTGGGACACTATACTGTAAACAGGCGCCATCCTTCGGATGAGACGTAAAACCGAGGTCCTGCTTCTCTGTGGTCATTGATAATCCCAGGGTGTTTCTGAAAAGAGTAGGGGTGTAACCCCGGCTTCCTGGCCAAATTTCCCCCTGGCCTTTACCAATCAGGTCTCCTAATAATCCCTGTCTATGAATTGGCTTCATCACTCTGCTCTCCTCCCCACTGAGAGCTGGTGTGTGGGGAGAGTACTGGTGCATCATCCAGGTGGGGCTGCACACTGGTGGGGGTGGAGGGGATCCCCATTACCTGTAAAGCGCTTTGAGTGGAGTGTCCAGAAAAGCGCTATATAAGTGTGAGCGATTATTTTTATTATTACGTTTTCACCTCTGCATGGAATCTGACTCTGTTTCGGATCCCTGAAAAGTCCCAGGCCGCTGACATTCAAGCTTTCAGCCCGCAAATGAATGCAGGGCAAATTAACGGGGAGATGTTTTATTTAGGCGGAACAGAATCTCATCTTCCCCTACGGTCAGTGTTCCCCAGGGTGCAGTCTCTCCCCATAAATGAGTCTCCGTGCCTGTGTGGCCATTTATCGTAAATGGAGACTCTGTGCGGAAGAGCTCAGCTCATCTCATCTGCAGCAGAGCCGGAGGGGAGGGGCTGTGAGGGGGGCTGGCGTGGTGCTTGATGAACCAGAAGTCCAAAAGCGAACCAGATGTGAGAAGAGCTATATGGGTTCTCCTCACCTCAGGGGGGCTGCAGCTGTAAAACCCCCCCCAGGGGTCTTCAAAGTCATAAAAGCGCAGTAACACCGAGGCCTGAAAACAATTACTGCTGCTGGCATAGGGAGGCTGTGGAGTGCGGAGTTTTCCCTGATCCGAGACCCCCTCTTCCTTCCAATACGGAGATCAGGGCTGGGAAATAAAACCGCAATTCACAGCAGTCTCTTCTGGAGCTAACAAGGCTGTGCATCAGCAGCGAGTCGCAGGGAAATGTCTGTCACTTCCCAGCATCAGCAGAAAGGCCACCTTTCTTTTTCCGTTTACTCCAAAACCCTGGTGTTACGCTGGAGGTTGACAGTAGAGCTGGGCGGGGGGTGTGTGAGATCAGGTAACCCAGAGGTGTGTTGCTGTACCAGCGAAGGTGTCCATTTGGGGTGCAAGTCGTGCCCTATTGCCTGGCCAGTACCTGGATGGGAGACCTCCTGTGAAAAACTAAGGTTGCTGCTGGAAGAGGTGTTAGTGGGGCCAGCAGGGGGCGCTCACCCTGCAGACTGTGTGGGTCCTGATGCCCCAGTATAGTGACGGGGACACTATACTGTAAACAGGCGCCGTCCTTCGGATGAGACCGGGGTCCTGACTCTCTGTGGTCATTAAAAACCCCAGGGCGTTTCTCGAAAAGAGTAGGGGTGTAACGTCCGGCGTCCTGGCCAAATTTCCCATTGGCCTTTACCAGTCATGACCTCCTAATAATCCCCATCTCTGAACTGGCTTTATCACTCGGCTCTCCTCCCCACTGAGAGCTGGAGTGTGGGGAGAGTACTGGTGCATCATCCAGGTGGGGCTGCATACTTGTGGTGGTGGAGGGGATCCCCATTACCTGTAAAGTGCTTTGAGTGGAGTGTCCAGAAAAGCACTATTTAAGTGTCAGCAATTATTATTATTATTATTATTATTATTATTATTATTATTATTATTATTATAGTCCAGGCACCCCTGGTGAAGTGTGAAGGGTTCCTGAGGTACACGACAGGCTGGGGGCGTTGCAGGGACCCGAGGAGCTGGGGTTCATGGCGTTGGGGAAGTGAGGTTTGAGCTGGAAGTTAAAATAAAGATCTTCCACCGCAGATGGCAGCGAGGGCGTATCGGCTGAAAGTGTGCATTTAACTGTGCCTTTTCACAACAGCCGTTATTTCCAGAGAAGAGACCCTGGTGAAGAAGTGACATTCACAGCCGGGCACTGTCACCCCAGTCTGGATGGACTGCACAGCTCCGGACCTCTGACACCGTGGGTCTGTAGTATTTGAAATCCGGAGAGAATTGCCGTCCTGCAGATTCCTGAGCAGCAGCCAGACATAATGAAATCCAGTCAGTTCTTCTCGGGGTTTTCAGGCTGAATCGTCTCGTTAAGAGTCCCGTGACTGGTGGTCTTCCAGCTGGGATGTCAGCAGAGCAATCGCACAGCCCGAGCTGGAGTCTCGTGTAACACTTTAATCATTTTGTTGATCTATTTTGATGCCTTGGTCTCGGTACGAAACATGCTCCGTTTGCCAGTCGGTTTGAGGTCCTCCTGATGGTCCTTGCCGCCATCGTCAAGTCGAAACGAAAAGCTCCGATTTCCCAAACTGTTTGAGTTCCGAGGATTTATGGAAAGAGAGCAGTTCAGCCCCTTTCCGTAACTGTGTTTCAGAAAAGCAGCCAAAGTTCTGCATCCCAGTCCGGCCTCTGATTTTTATGAATCTGTTCTGGCCGCTGTGGGTGCTGGTGTCTGGACGGGCTGTCCGATCGTGGACAAGCCCCCCCCAGTACCTGTCTGCTTTAGCCATTATGGGGGAGAGCTGGGGAGTGGGGGTCCCACCTCGGGGGGCCCACTGTCTAACCAGACCTGTTCTGCCGACAGCTCCCCCGGCCTGTCTGATCGTACCTCTCGCCCCCTCGACCTGACATCTGTTTCTGCCGCAGTCCTTCCTTGTTTTCTTCGCTTTTCATTTTGCTTTCCTCCCCTCCTCCTCCTCCTCCTCCTTTTCTTCACATTCCAATTCAGACGCGTCGCGGAAAAGCATCCTGAAAGGCCCGGCACAATGCAGCAACATCCGACACCCGAGAAACTGGGTGTCGGAGTCTTCGATACAAACGGGTTCTAAAGCATAACCTCGCCGAGCTGCAGGGTCAGTTTCTGTTCATTAAGGCTGTAAGATCAGATCACATTCTTGGCAACATACAATTTCTTGCATTAGGAATTTGTCTTTTTCGCAGACCCCAGCTTGCTCTGCATGAGACACACAGACAGGGAGAGAAGCTTGGGGTCAGAGCGCAGGGTCAGCCATTTATACGGCACCCCTGGAGCAGTTGGGGTGAAGGGCCTTGCTCAGGGGCCCAACGGAGTAGGATTCCTCTGCCGGCCGCGGGATTTGAACCGGCAACCTCCCAGCCACAGGCGCAGATCCTGAGCCACAGAGCCAGCGCTCCGCCCCCCAAAAATAGGGAACGCTTAATGAAATGTGGGGTGTATTATAACATTTTTGCAGGAAGTTGGGAAGCCCTCCTTGGCTCGTTGGTCAGCAAAAAAGGATCGGAGCGGAGTTTCCGGGGGCTGGATTTGAGGCGCTGTCTCTCCAGGAGCTCCGCCAGGTGCCGATTGGAGCATGAGCAGGGCTGCGCTCCGCGTGGAGCTGAGTTAGGTCATGGCGTCTCCTGGCGACATGTGTTCTTCTGAAATTTGCCTCCTGGGCTCGGCCAGCCCTGTCCGAGTTCTCTCTATGGCGCGGTTGAGGGTCTCTCAGTGTAAGCAGACCCCAGGTCCAGCTGCAGCTGAAGACAGGCCAGTCGTGAAGATGAATGTGGAGCCAGATGAGCCACCGTTAGGGCTAGGCAGGATGAGCGGTATTCTTAAGGCTGATTACAGCTAGCCCTGCTTGAGTAATGTTAGCAGGTCCTCAGCCTGGGCGTGCGTCACTCAGTGTATTCATTCTCATATTGTCTTTCTGATGTGTTGGGAAATGGGGCTTTCTTCTGAAGAGCTTTCACATAACAGAAGGCGGCACAGCAAAAGTCTTTCTGAAGGTACAGTCGAGAATTAAGCTGTGCACTTTTCTCGTTTGAATTCTGCAGCATTCACCATTGCTGTGACTGGGTTTGAAAGCTGTTTATAAAAAAGCTCGTTTATACCTCTGCTTCACAAACATGATTGCTGAATTATTTACTCTGTGGTCTTGGCACCACTGAAAAGTGCCCCCGAAAATGGAGCTAAGGAGAGATGTCTTTGTCAAATGTAGATTTTATTTTTTAAAATTCCTTATGACTTAACAAAAGGCAGACAGATCTTTTCAGATTCTCTCAGAAACTCGCTCCGAAGATGATCTGCCTTTAAAGCAAACTGAGGCACGTAGCCTTCAGCAGCTGTGCTGGGAGTATGGTTTTGGTGCCGCCAAAGAAAGCAGTTCATAATTTTAGGGACCTTTTTTTACCGTAAGGATTAGATGAATGGGAAAAAAAGGGAAATCGAACGTTCGGGGCTCTTTGTGTTTTTACTGAGCAGGAACAATCCCGTGATTGATGGAGGCTGGCAGGTGATGCAGGGCAGTTCTCCCGCTGTGAGATCCGTGAGGCACAGAGAGCCGAGTTACTAACACAAGAATGATCAGGAGTGATGATCGTGACGGCATGATCTGTGAGGCGTGACATTCCTATGGGAGCAGCTGGAAATGATTATGGCAGCCTGGAGAGAGCCGACTGTTGTTCCAAAGCTCTAGACATCCTACCTTTCAAGTACTGTTGAATCCCATCTCAAAATCACTTCCATACTCTTGCTTTGAATTTAGTCTGATTTACCATATGAATCTGCTTTATTGTAAAGCACCTTGATGCACCATGCAAATCTCCATATAAAAATATTTATATTACTACTATTACCGGTGTCATTATTCTTGAGATCATTTTGTTTTTAGCAGCTTAGAATTGCCGATGATATTGTTACTCCCACCCGACTTCAGGAAGTGCTGTTTCTAAATCCCGAGCATAGACGGCTACTGACGTCACCCTGGTTCGGACCCGCGCCCATCAAGCTCTCGCTGTGCTCGGTGGAGCGCCTTAACCGGTCACAGGCCAGTGTTTTCACGAAGGGCCGTTTGAAATCACTGCGGGTGACATTGGCTACACCCCAAGAGAGCAGTATGACAGCTCTAATACTCTCATAATCGGCGCCCTGTTCAGAGATGGCCAAGTCTGGCTCTTGGGGGGACACATTATTCACCTGATCGAGTGATGGCACAACCGGGCTGCAGTGTCAGAGCTACAGGCTCATGTTGTGCAGCTGTAATGCTGGCCCCCCTCATTTCCTGTGGCTCTACGGGTCTCAGTGCGGTGCCTCTCTCTGCCTTGTCTCTCCTCCTGCAGATGAAGCTGTGGAATAAGTACAAGGTGACCAGTATCCCCTCGCTGGTGTTCGTGGACGCTGCCACGGGGAAGGTCGTGTGCCGGAACGGGCTGCTGGTGGTCCGGGACGACCCCAAAGGTAGGCGGGAACCCTCGTGCTTCCGATCGCGTCCAGAGAGGGGAAGATGGATCGCGCCAGGTGGGGGGCAGGCGAAAACGCCTTCAGGCTATCAGACGGACAGGAATTCTGCCGGACGTGTTGGCGGCACCTCTAGAGCAGTCTGGAGGAGCTGAAGTCTCAGCTCGCTGCCACCTTGTCCACAGGGAACCAAATGCTTGCAGCAGTGTTGTAGTTAGGGCACTTTTATGTGGTGCGCGTTCTGGGTCGGCCTAATCCCTGCACTTGATTGTGCTAATTTGTGATTTCACAGCAAGCGTGTTCTCATTTGTTAAGAAGTTCTCCATGAAATTGATTTGTGATAACGAGTGTCAGTTTATTTATTCAATATAAACTTTATTTTATGTAGCTTCTGAAAGTGCTCTACAGTAAGAAAAAAAAGTTCACAAACTTAAGATAACATCAGCACAATTGAAAACGAGTTTAGAATGAAGTAGAGGATGCACGTTTCTGTCTTCCTCTTTGTGCCAGAGGTATCCCAGAAAGCTGCACAGACTTAAAATCCCACAGCGGCCGCAATTCTTCTCAGTGTGATAGTGTTTTATTATGGGATCACTGACAACACACGGAGAAAGGAAAATATACACTTCCACTGCGGAGACCCCTGCCCCCTGTGCCTGGGAGGGCTATAAATCCAGTAATCAGTGCTCCTCCTATAGCCCTTCATCCCGGTGCTTTTCCCTTTGGATTAACAGCCGAGACACCACAGGGAAGAGTGCTGTATGCAGGAACAGACTTGCACTGATTACAAAGCAGTTGGAGTCTCAAATATATCATTTGCATGATAAAATCTTGGATCTGGGGCATCATGGCTTTTGCTCAAATAGCAATAACACTCTGACTTTTTAATGGTGATCTTTGTGTAATAAAATAGGGGAGAGCACATGACAGACTCTACAGAGAATAAAAACACATAAATCACCCATGTGCTCTGATGATCTGTGAATTCCTATCCTATATTATTTGTGCAATTCATTAAGCTGGGGGCCCTTTCCTGGGTGTTTCCTAAGGAGGTCTGATTAATCGTCTTTTCCATAGTGTACAAAGAGTCTAGATCAGCGCACACTGGGGCACTGGAAATGCAGTGAGCTTTAAATGCCAGATGCCAGATACCCACAGGGCTGACAGAGCGCAAGGAGGGAGCACTCCTGCCTGTCGATACCAGCTCAGACTGCTGGAGCGCCGGCTTTTAGCTGGACCGGCGTTTCTGCGTCTCTCTCGCACCCCCTGATCTGTACAACTGGGCAGACGCCTCGGATGGGACATCTGTCATGATGCAGGAAAAGCTCCCTGTTGCAGTGTTTTATTGCTGGCCCTTTGTAAAAAGGGTTGTGGCAACGGCACAGAGGACCATCAATCAGTGAGATCCACACCATCGGCTGTAGCCATAAAGCCCAATCCATCCTTCAGGATCCCAACCGCAGTGTTAAAGTACGGACCACTAGACTCAAGAACAGCTTCTATCCCACTGCAGTGAGCATCCTCAACAGCTCACTGCAGGGCCTCAGACTCAACACACATCTGCACTCTGCAGGTTTTATAGTCTACCATTTTTTTTTATTTTCTCAATGTCACTACTACATATTTATTTATTTTCCCACAATATAGTTATTGTTCCTGACGTCTACACTGTGCGGTGTTGTCTGTTGTACGGTGTATATCCCGAGAGATCAGCGCGATTAAGGATTCCAATGAGCGTGTACATATGGCAATAAACTACTCTACTACTCTACTTCAATCCATGAAACCTCTCGGACACCTCAGCCATGACATCTGTTTCTCCTCCAGATGGAAGGCCTGGGTTTGTTCTAGAGAAGGGATGGATCTGGACAGAATCTCATCAGATTTACTTTGGTGCTGGGGAATATACGGTATCGAGAACATCGGCTCGTATACCTCGACGCGTGCGTGCATGTTTGGATTGCTTTATGTGTTGGCATTTCTTAGTGGACATAAACACTCTACTTCAGGAGGGTTTTTTAAAAAACGTTTTCAAACCTGAGAGCTGATGCTCTTTTCTTTTTTTCTTTTTAACTTTTGATTTTGGCGCTGAAAGGATTTACAAACAGAACTCGTCCAGAACAGCAAAATAAACGTTTGCCTTTGTCTTTCATTTTTGTTACGTTATCTTTATACATGCATCTAAAATAAACGATTTACGTTATGCCAGCAGGTATGGGGGGGTGGGTTATACAATTGTTTAATGAGAAACACAACAAACAACAAAATAAACCACCCAGAAATATTACTGTATATTCCGTCATAAACTGAAAAGGGTCTCAGTGGGAAGATTAAATGAATCAATCTTTCCCCGTATTTGCTAAACTTCTCTGCCTGTAACCTGAGAGAACCATTATAGAGATTTCATTCACATCATGAACCTGTTGTCCCTGTGTTGGGGATTTTGTGCTGATGCTCTTTTCAAGACGCGACAGGTGGGAAGTCGGGGTGTCCTCCGTGCACTGATGGCTCCCTCCTTGCCTCCTCCCCTCTGCCCCAGGGCTGGAGTTCCCCTGGGGGCCCAAGCCCTTCATGGAGGTGGTGGCGGGGCCCCTGCTGAGGAGCAGTGGTCAGACGGCGGACAGCAGCTGCCTGGAGGGCTCCTACGTGGGCGTGTACTTCTCGGCGCACTGGGTGAGTGAGTGAGTGAACCGCCCAGCCTCGGAGGTCCCGCGGTCGCCCACCGCGTGCCAGCGCGAGGGACGGCACAACCCGTAAACCCCGGGAGCTGGGTTCCAGCCCTGGCTGCGTGCAAGGCGCTGGGGACGTTGGCAGGCTGCTGGCCGACACGCTGCCCTGGAGCTGATTCTGGAGCTCTGTGGGAAGGGAAAGGTGCCAGCCTGGGGAGGCGGGGGGGAGACCAGATGCTGTGAAGTCACTTGGCCACTTGACAGAATGGGCTCTGAAAGAAAAACAAATGCGCCAGCAGAAAATAAATCCGTAAGCCAGTGGATAAATAGTCATTTAAGGGCCCGTGGATTTGAAGAGGGCAGCCACCCATCTGCTGTCTGAAAGCCGCTAAGCTCTGGTGAGCGTCACGGCAGCACAGAGCCATAGGGTGGGGCTACATCCTAGACAGGTGACTGTCCATGGCAGGACACACACACATACAGGCACGCACTCACACGCACCCAAACACATACATACATATAGTACACGCACACACAGGCACACAAACGCGTACATGCACTGCACACACAGGCACACAAACGCGTACATGCACTGCACACACAGGCACACAAACGCGTCCATGCATTGCACACAAACGCGTCCATGCACTGCACACACAGGCACACAAACGCGTCCATGCACTGCACACACAGGCACACAAACGCGTCCATGCACTGCACACACAGGCACACACACAGGCACACAAACACGTACATGCAGTGCACACGTGCACACACACAGGCACACAAACACGTACATGCAGTGCACACGTGCACACACACAGGCACACAAACGCGTCCATGCAGTGCACACGTGCACACACACAGGCACACAAACGCGTCCATGCAGGGCACACGTGCACACACACAGGCACACAAACGCGTCCATGCAGGGCACACGTGCACACACACAGGCACACAAACACGTCCATGCAGGGCACACGTGCACACACACAGGCACACAAACGCGTCCATGCAGGGCACACGTGCACACAACTTTGAGCAGCCAGTTAACCCGTCATGGCCAGTGTGTCTGTGGAAGATGGAAGAAAACCTGGCAAAAGCCCGTATGAAAATGTGTGAAACTCCACACAGAAGGTGTTGCCAATTTGGAGTCGAACCCACAACCCAGGAGCTGTGACACACCAACCACCTAGACACCATGCTGCCCCCTTCAGGCCATCCCCTGAGTGTTTATTTTCATCAAACAATGAACATTCAGCTGTATCTTAACTGCAGGGAAATGCTGTAGTGCATACTGCCTACTGAGTGCAAAGTCAGGGAAGTCTGTGATTACCAGCTGACTGCTAGTCAACTAAAAGCACTCTTGGCTTGCTCTGTTCTTTTGTCATCCAGTTTCATCTGTCATTTTCTACATAAAATGAGACGTATATTATTCACTAGGATATAAAATATTTAGTCTGTTCGACCACCAGTATCTTTTTGTATTGTGTTTCCCAAATGCCAGAGCAGAAACACAAACTCTTGGATGTGTTTCAGAGGGAATTTCTACTTACACGCCCGAAAGCAGACGAACGTATCATGAGCTGAAATACAGAAGACTGATCTTCGAAACCGCCACGTGGACTATATTGTTGCGGCTTGTGTCCTAAAGGCCGAAGCCAGCATGAGCTGTCTGAGTGTCAGGCCTGTGAAGAGCTGTGTTGGAGAGAGAGCTCTTGTTGGATTTCGGGCCCGGCGGGGGGATGTTAATGTGCGCTGTGTGTGTGTGTGTTGGCAGTGCCCGCCGTGCCGCAGCCTGTCGCGGGTGCTGGTGGAGTCGTACCGCACGGTGAAGGAGTCGGGACAGAAGTTCGAGATCGTGTTTGTCAGCGCCGACAGGTGAGTGACTCGGCGCTCTCCAGCCAGGGTGAACCCAGGCTGGTAGGGAGGTTTCTGTTGCCCAGCTGACAGGACCGTTTCAGGTTTTTACGAGCTCCAGGTTGACGTGTTAAAGTTACCGATGAATAGGAAAGTAAATATTTTTCAAATTACAAAAGAGCCAGCGCCAGATGTTCAGCCTTCAGGTCGTAACATCCGAAATGCATCAAAACAGCTAAGCAGCGGGAGTCGGATTTCACTTTCAAAGAGCTTTGTTTCAGTTCAGAACAGGCTGCTCGTTCCTCTTAATCCTGGTGCCCGAGCCCTTTCCTTTTCTACAGCTACAGTAGATATTAAGTGTAAATGCTGCAGCTCACGAGACGCCATGGGGGACTGGAATTCAAGTCTCCTGGGTGTCTTCTGCAAGGCTTGTGACTACGGAACAAGTAAAGGTTTATTCCAGGCTGAAAAGAGAAGAAAAGAAACACAAAGTTTCGGCTGTGGAGCCTTCTTCGGGTGAATTAATCTCGAATTACCCAAAGTAATTGCAGAGTAATTGCAGAGTATTGCTTCTGATCAGTGAATAATAATATAATAACAATAATAAACTTTATTTAAAGGCAGAATGACAGCAACAATAAATAAAAAGAATACACAAGATAAAACACAATTACAATATACAGAGGAGACCGTGGATGGTGGTACTAAGAAAAGGCTTTTCTAAAGAAGAGGGTTTTGAGTCTGGATTTGAAGGAGTTTAGAGAAGGTGACTCTCTGATATCCTTGGGGAGAGAGTTCCAGAGCTTGGGGGCATAACAAGAGAAGGCCCTGTCACCCATAGAGTGTAGACGGGCTTGGGGGACAGCAAGGAGACCAGAGTTGGAAGAGTGAAGGTTGTGAGGTGGGGAGTAGGGCGATAATAGTTCAGACAGGTACTGAGGTGCCAAGCCTCGCAGAGCCTTGTAGGTCAGCATGAGGATTTTAAAGTCTACACGGAATTTGACCGGAAGCCAGTGCAAGGACTCCAGGATAGGAGTAATGTGAACACTTGCACTAGACCTGGTCAGGATTCTGGCTGCTGAATTTTGGACAAACTGCAGTTTGCTCAGAGTAGATTTAGATACCCCAGCGAGTAGAGCGTTACAGTAGTCAATTCGGGAGACCACAAATGTGTTGAACAGCTTTTCAGCCACAGGTAGTGATAGCATAGGGCGTAGTCTAGCGATATTTCATGTAGTGAAAAAAGATGTTTTGACAATGTGCTGCACATGTGGGTCGAATGTTAAACCAGAATCGAATATAACCCCAAGGTTTTTCAATTTAGATTGAAGGTCAAGTACAGAACCATCTACAGACAGGGTTACGGGACTGGCTGTTACCGGACTTGTGAATGAATCACAAGAACGTAATCTTGTGACCGAGTGTGTTCGTCGATTCTTACCGTTGCAGGTCGGAAGATTCTTTTAAACAGTATTTCAGCGAGATGCCCTGGCTGGCCGTCCCGTATTCAGACGAGGGCCGGCGCTCACGGCTCAATCGACTGTACGGAATCCAAGGTGCAGTCCGTGACAACGCTGGGGAGCTGTAGTTGGGTTGGGAAAATTCTCCGCGAAGGTCTGGACATTGAGTTTGAGGCTCAATCGCTATCTCCGGCCATTAATTCTTCATTGGGATATTATTATAATTGTGATGCACGTGCTTCCCTCCCAATCTCTGCTGCATGCAGCTGTAAATTGGCATGTTAACGAGCTTCTGACGAGGATGGGTCGCCGATCCTAAATTATAAAAGCTCCCTGCGTCACCGTGGGACGTCTTCTCTGGGCACGAGACGGGGAATTTGTCATATTCCGAGATCTTACTTCCACGAAATGACATTGGTAGTGTTTTTGTCATTTGGAGGCACTATGTGTTTGAAACATTTTTAATTTACCAGCTCAATAGATCATTTATTGTCCGCCGCTGTGGCAATGTGTCTTTGGCTTCTTCCATAATTGTATCAAACACACCAGCCAAACATAAAATGAAATCACGACAACAATACTTAAACATAGGAAAATGGCTAAATAGGGAGTGTGGGAGGCTACACCTACGTGTGTTTATTGAGCAGTTTTGTTGCACAGCTATTCCATGAAGCATGTGCTCTGTCTTCTAGTATGTGGGCCAAGTATAGCCTTAGTTTCATGAAGAGGCCTTCCTGCACTGACTGGAGAGATGGCGCATGCGTTCTTGCCCCTGGTGCGGGGGGGGGGCTATTTCAGAGGTAGCAGGGGAGCAGAGAGGCAGCAGTGTTTGACTGCGAGGAATCTGTGGAATGTGTGCGGGACGAGTCTGTACTCTCCCCCCCTGCTCTTCCGCCATCCAGCGCACAGCAGCCTGCTGTTACTGCCTGCTGGCGGTAAGGGCTCTTAAATCCTGTTGCGGCTGATCCTTATCACAAGGGAAGGAGAGAGAGAGAGAGTGTGTGAGCTGGGACAGGCCGGGTCTGTGCAGGCAACCTAGTCCCTGATTTACCCCAGGGCGGACCTTGACCCCGATAGAGGTGATTCGCCGAAAGCTGTCGAGGAAGCTCGGGTGCCCCCCGACAAAGAGCGTGCTGCTTTGTTAAAATAAACAAGGTGGCGTGGCCGGCGGGTACGCAGGTGTTCCCCGCAGGGTGGCGAGAGGGGCGCAGACGCCCCTAGGGTGAGATTGCTGTAACCGCAGGTGGGGAGGGGGGGGTGATTTGGGGTTCAGCTCAAGAACGCAAGGAGAGGAGCCTGTTCAGCTCCTCTTTCTTGCTAGTCTGGTTGGGGCCTGCGCAGCGATCCCAGAACACCCGGGTTCCGGAAAGTGAGGGGTGCAGCTCAGATGTTGGCGACGCGGAATCTGCGCTTGATTGACGGCAAGCTTTGGCTGTGACGCTCGGCGTGCGCCACATTGCCCGCAGATCAGGTTTTTAACTAGAGAGCCTCGGGTTCGAATCCCAGAGTTCCCCCCCCCCTCGATCTCGCCGAGCGATCTGGACCATCAACCCTCTCCCCGTGCTGCGGTGGCACAGGGGTGCTCAGGGCTGTCCGTCTCCCCGTCTCCCCCCGGCAGGGATCCCCACCCTCATCCTGCTGGACGCCGAGGGCCGGCTGGTCACGCGGCAGGGCCGGGTGGAGGTGCTGAACGACCCCGAGTGCCGCCGCTTCCCCTGGCACCCGCGGCCCGTGCTGGAGCTGAGCGAGTCCAACGCCGCGCAGCTGAACGAGGGGCCCTGCCTGGTGCTGTTCGTGGGTGAGTTGGCATGCGGGGTGCTGTACCCCGCCACGGTCTGCCAGGTGGGAAGTCAGCCGTGCGAGATTGCGGTAAAAACGTGGTGCCGAGAGCAGCGCTGCAGTAAAGCAAAGCACCCCCTCTTGCGAGAGAGAACCTCCCCTCTCCCAGAAGCCGGTGGTATTGGGGGGGGTCCCCCCAAGTGTGCACGAGCATTTCTGTCTATTGTAACTAGCAGGTGTGAATGATTTCCATTCGGTTCACTTTGTCGTGTGCACAAGTGCAGTGACATGCTTATTTGCACGTGCGATCCACTACAAAGACACTGAGGAATCGCCAAAAACATCAAGACAGAGCAGCAGCTTCAATAGAAGACCAAAAAAAAAAAAAGAGTTCAGTCCGTCAGTATTTCTGACTCCTGTTCGAGTTGCTTTTAAACTGCTTCTCATAAAAATGACTGAGCCTCTCGGGGCTTGTTGAAAAGCATTAGTGTACGCAGATATTGTGCTTTTAATGGCTGTTTTGTGTCTTTCTGGACAGTGTTGTCATTGAATTAGCAATCTCCACTCCTGGTCTGGACAGACCACAGTTCTGCAGGTTTTATAAGTGACTTTCAGCAATATAGGCCATTGAAGTGAACAGCCGATTCAGATCCGGTCATTAAGAGTCCAGGCTGCAGTGAAAATCAGAAGATACAAGCATTGCTGGTTATGTTGATGTGCAATGACAGCCAGAGGCCTGAAGGGGGCACCCTTTTCCTTTGGGGTTCCCTCAGTTTCCTTCTGCGCAGTGTTTGATGATCTCTGGAGCAGAAGGTGAGAGTGGGAGGCTGCAGGGCTGGTAAAAGACAAGGGCCCTTCCTCAGCCCCCTCTCTCCCTCCTCTTGCAGACGCGGAGGAGGAGGGCGAGCTGGAGCCGGCTAAGGAGCTGATCCAGCCCATCGCAGAGAAGATCATCGCCAAGTACAAAGCCAAGGACGAGGAGACGCCACTCCTGTTCTTCGTAGCTGGCGAGGTGAGTGTGAGAGGTCGGAGGTCAGGGGTCAGAGGGCAGTGTGACCTTGAGCTGGCAAGGGGACTGTGAGAGGTCGGGTGGTCAGGGGTCAGAGGGCAGTGTGACCTTCCACTGGCGAGAGGAGTGCGAGAGGTTGGGGGTCAAAGGGCAGTGTGACTTTGTACTGGTGAGGAGAGTGCAAGAGGTCAGGGGTCAGAGGGCAGTGTGACCTTGTACTAGTGAGGGGAGTGCGAGAGGTCAGGGGACAGTGTGACCTTGTGCTGGCGAGGGGAGTGCGAGAGGTCGGGCGTCAGGGTGCTGTGTGACCTTGCGCTAGTGGGGTGTGTGTGAGAGGTCAGGGGTCAAGGGGCTGTGTGACCGACTGCCCTCTGCCGGCTGCATGTTGGAGGTGGGCAACACTTGGGCGGAAATTAAGGCCGAAAGAATGTGACGCGAGTTGAGTGGAGGGCCGTCCTGCGAGCAGGGTGAGTGTGTTGCTGAGTCAGCTCTAAGAAACTGGAGGAATCTGTCAGTGGTGTGAACAGCCGGCGAGTGTGTGCTTGTCTATGCCAGTGTGTGTTTGGAAACACTGGTTAGCGAATCACTCACCGCCAGGACCCTGCTCTCCCACACTGCTCCCAGGAGACGTTTTCTCCCACAGTCCTCGGCAGCCTTGCTACGGATGTTTTACCCTCGCGAATGACAGCTGACAGGTGGGACTCGAGCCCGTGATACAGAATCACACGCGCTTGGCGATGTTGACAGGCATGACCTAGAAACACTGAAATCCAAACCTTATGAGCCGCACGGAGTCATATTCGGGAAACATTTAAGATGCAGTAAATCTACAGCCGGTTTTTTGAAACAGGAAACGCAAACTCCTAAGGTTACAAGATGAAAGCAGGAAATGAACTAACTCCTTAAATCCACACCCACAGTGGCTGTTCACCTCCCAGCTTTGCCGAGATATTCTCCTGTTGGGAAAATCCAGCTGTGTGTTTTTCAGGAAGGCAAACAAATTGTATAGTAGCAGGTGAAGGATCTTGTGCACAGCAGAGGGTGACTGCTCTGTCAGTGGATCTGCCTCATCTGCCTTTTGGCTCTTTTTTTGGACAGAAGTGGAGGGGGGCTGCTGATGCCCTGGACCCACAGTGACCTCCGTGACCCCACCAACAAAATCTCCCTTCCAAGCCTAAGTTTTCATTAAGTCGGCTGCTTGGTTTTTTTTTTCTACTAGCGCATCCCAAAGAGTTAGTAAGGAAGCCCTGATTGCCTGCCTGGATTATCCCTCCGCAGAAAGTAACTTGTTCCGTTCCCAGTTGTTGACTGTAAGCGGCTCCTGGTGGCGCCAGGCTCTCGCTTTTCCATTTCAAAGCGAAGTCGGGCTCGGGGATTGGGTTTCGTTAGTTGGGAATAAAGTGGAGCACATCTGGTTCCTGCCTGTTGCATGACGGCGGAATGTGTTCGCTGTCAGCCTGCTGATCCCTGCCTGGCGCTTTGAGTTTCTGGGACAGAGAGCAGGGGAGGTCTCCTTTTAATGGCAGCAATCTGGTAACAGAAGAAGGCATGGGCAGATAAGTTTGTTACACCCATGCGGGCGCAATACTGAAGTGCCCCAACGCCTGCTGTGGCTTCTGTGTTGCACCGCGGGCTGCAGGGAGCTGACATCACTGACTTTATCCTCTTCAGACACCTGATCTCCTCCTTAAAAACCGCGTCTGTTTTCAAAGAGCCGAAATTTAGGTTCTTGGGGCTCTGCGACACCTAACTTCCTTAGTTAAGCGTTCTTGCCTTAAAAGCTGCACCCTGAGAGCAGCACCCTTAGGTCTTCTCTGAGGCTACAGCGCTCATCCTGTGGAGAGTCGGTCGCAAGAGAAGAACATGTTACAGACGAGAGGAAGCTGTTCGGCCCACCTGGCCTGTGGGGGCAGTTGGTACTGTAGCGAATTAATCCAAAGACCTACACCCACAACCCTTTGGGTAAAGATGTACCTCAGTTCTCAGTTCTAAATGCTCTTCCCCTTGTGCCCTGTGGGTTTTGCAAGTTATGAGTGGATAGTTAAAGGGGACCCACAGTCCCAGTTTCGCAGGCTGGTTATAAAATCTCAGTGACAAAATAGATCCATTGACGTTGTAGAAAAAAAAAATCACATTTCGGATTAAGCACAGCAGTTGACATGTCTCAAACTTGAGGTTCCCGTGAATTGGGAGGTGATGTGGCCCTTCCTGCTCACTAGTCACTGTGATGACCGAAGTAATGCGATGTACGGGTCGTGCAGCAGACATTTCTCCGCAGAAATGTTCCAACATGACCTCCACGCAGGGTTATCAGTAGGTAGTATTTGTCGGCAAAACCGTCGGCCTTTCACAACTTTTCACAACTTTCACCACTGTCAGGTATTCACAAGCCTGGTGGTTCACAGTGCAGCAGGGCCACTTAACCTCACCAGAAGTTTTGTTGACTTGTTGCCTTGGAGCTGTGGAAACCTCGAGATTGCGTGCTGCAAATTGGAGGTTTTACAAGTTACTGTGTACATTTTACTTCTGTGGCATGAAATGCACTCATCAATGGCGATTCTTTCTAACCCTGAGCTTTGAAAACAGCATTGCAGTTCCTCTTTCGTGAACAGCAGCCTGGCAAACGCCCGCAGATTCATTGCCTGGTTGATCCAGTGGCCATTCAAAGCTGGGCCGGTGCGGATTTCTGCTTGAGGAGCACCGAACTGAGACCTCTTCAGAACCGAACGGGAGCACTTGATCCTTCACCCTGGAATTCCAAAGCCTGACTGCAGTGTCCAGACGCAGCTGTTGCCCGCAGGGACCTCGGTGCAGCGCCCCCTTCAGGCCAGACCGCCCTCGACTGGCTGGCCAGTAGCCCAGAGCCCAGGCGCGTGGGAGCTGTGTAACTTCATACACGCGTCCCTCTTCGTTTGAGTTAGATGATTCTCAAAAGATAACGCAGATCAACCCCGGCGCTGACTCTCAATCAGCCTCATTGTGTGTCTACGTACACCGTGCATTGCCGAGCGGTGACCTCATTTGTAAAGTGCCGGTTGTACAGCCCCGCCAAATGTCACAACATCAGAACGTTCCGCATCGCCCCAGCCAGCAGAGCCCTGCTCCCCCTGCTGGCCAGTACGAGCTCGCGTCCTGCAGGGCTTATCTGATGGCAGTGCCGATGGAATGCTACAGTGGCACCGCGGCTTGAATAAACGTGACATTGTACAGCCTCGGCGATCTCCCAAACAAGCTCTCTTATCTCGATTTTGACTTGGCTGCCGTTTGCCATCTTGGGCTTTGTACACAGTGAGCAAGACTGGTTGCGGTTCCAAAAGAATAGTTTACACAAGGTTAGTTGCTACCCAAAGGTGATGCCTGGTGCCAAACAGACAGCTGCAAGATTAAAATCTGCTCTGATCTCTGGAAACCGTCCAAGCACTGATTGCACTGTTTTTCCCTTGTCATAATAAACCCCCTCCTGGGGTTCGTTTTGGCCAGGTAATTTAATAATGAAATATTGGCAATATTCTTGGAAGATCGTATTATTTTAGGAGACCGTGAAACCCAGAAAGAGAGAAGGCCTCCTTTTAAGACTTTTGTGCTTCTGTTGTGCGTTAATCTAAAGGTTTTGCCAAGATTGCATTTTGTCTCCCTTGTAAAATTTCACATAGCAGCTGAACACTGGGTTACTGACCTGTACATGGGAAACGTGCATCACATCCCTCGGAGAACACCGCATGCATCCCAGAAATACAATAGATCAACCCCTGGAAGTATCTGCAAGATGGGCAGAGCAGCAGCTCAAGCAGATACTGCTGATCGATTGCGATTCCTGATTGTACCCACTCTGCACACGGCCGGCCGGCAGTGGCTGCTGTGAACTCCGTTTTTTTTTTCCTGACTCACGCACAGATGGAGAACAGCAAATAGCATGCCTAGCTATAATGGTTTGTCCTTTTTAGGTAACAAAGCAGCTGAACAGCTGGGAGAGAAAGAAGTCTGATTGCACAGATTAATCCATTTAGGTAGCAGGGCTGGAGGAGAATTCCATATAAAAGCAGACGATGTTAATCAAGGCCATCCTGGAAATGAAGGGGTTAATGCCTCGGTGGTGTTGCAACAGTGCCACCTGCTGGCAGATTTTGAAAGTGTACAATTCCTTTACACATTATTATGAATTCCTTGGATTTATGTAACTCTGCATCCCAAAGGACCCCTAAGTTCCTGACGTATAGGAAGGGACCCAGTTTATGCAGCACTGAAGAACAATTGAATTCAAAGGAAAATTGAGGGAGGGAGGATTGTTCCAGGACTACTCTAGAGAGCAGTGCCATGAGATCTTTAATTACAGGATCCCAGTTTAATGTGTCTAATGTAATTGAAGGACAAGACCTCCAACAGCAGTGTCCCTTGTCACCATACTGGGGCACTGATTGGCACTATTCAACTGGGACCTGAATTTTCTCTCCTACAGGTCCACTAGAGCTGCAGAATATTACCTAGCTACTTTCACAGTCATTAAAAATGGCTTTTCACTGAAGCTTTCCTGAAAAATAAACATGTTATTAATGGTTTGAGGAATGAGTATACAGTTTTGAGAAAAACCCTTTTTTTGTTTGTGAACCCTTGGAAATTGTATGGATTTCTGTATGAATGGCTCCTAAAATTTGATTTGATCTTGATCTAAGTCATAAATAAAGACACTTATTTAACAAACAACACACACGACATTTTACATTGCCATATCTTTATTGAACAAATGGTTTAAACAATCAAGGTCATTGATGGAAAAAGTATGTGAACTTCAAGGATAATGACATCTTGAAAAGAGGCTAATTGGAGTCAATTAGCATACAATTATTCATGGAGAAATCCAGATAATTCACAAACTTTCTCACAACTGTATAAGATGAGGAGCTGGACTGGGGCTTGTGTGAGTGTAGCTGGACTGTGTAGAAGTGGGGTGTCCTCCTACCGTCCACAGACAGGCTGACTAGGTTAATTTGTGTCTCTGCATTGTCCGTGCATGTAGGTGTGTACTCCCTGTGCGTGCGTGCGTGCAGACGAGTGCTCTCTGCAGTGGGCTGGCCGGCTGGCCCCTGTGTTTGCCTGGTTAGGCTCAGACCCCTGTAGGGCGAAGCGGGCTCTGACAGTAGACAGGTGATGAAGGCCGGTGTAGTCCGTGATGTGTGCGAGGGGCTTCAGCGATGCAGGAAGCACGAGAGAGCCGCGGCTGCTGTTGTCCTCCTCCTTCCTGAGCGCAGGGCCTGGCTGGGGCGGTGAAGGGTTAAGACAGGCCCCGGGGGTCCGCAGTGAAACCAGCCCAGAACACAAAGCACAGGAAGTGAGCTCCGTACACACCCAGCCTCTCCCGCCCGGATCACTGCCCTTGCTCCATCCCACTCCGCACAGATTGAGGGCTTCTGCCTGTTTCCCGGCCTCCCCTGCGGTGTCAGTGTGTTTTGTGCGCCCTGCTTGAATTCTGCACGCTTCTGCTGCCAGCTGTGCCACAGTACGGTGTGGTACAGTGGTCCGTTTCAGAATGGTGCCAGTGGGGCAGCTGGTTGACGGGGTGTTGTGAGTGAAGCAGTTGGCTGTTACAGTTTTTGCCCGGGCCGGGCTTCATTGAGTACTGTAGGCCTGCTGCCCAAACCCCGGAGCTCACAGTGTTGTGGCCCCTGTATGCTTGCGGAATTCATTCTGCGATTTCATCAAGTGGGATCCTGTGCTTCCCAAGGAGGTGCGGAGTTCGAGCTGCTTTAATAACAGGCTCGTGTTGTATTGCTCATCCAGCTGTTTTTTAATTCTTTGTTTCATAAGAAAAGCGTGTAGCCCTTATTTTAAGAAGAATCCCTAGAGGAACTGGGGATTAAAGCCTCTGTAAGTCGGAGGAAGGCAGCTTGGTCTTTTATAATAATAATAATAAACTTTATTTTATATAGCGCCTTTAAAGGTGGCTTCTCAAAGAGCTTTACAGAATGACAACAATAAATAAATAGAATACACAAGATAAAACACAATTACAATATACTGGGGAGCCCGTGGATGGTGGTACTGTGAAGAGCAGAGGGGTGAAGAATGGAACCAGTTCAGTAAAGGCTTTTCTAAAGAAGAGGGTTTTGAGTCTGGATTTGAAGGAGTTTAGAGAAGGTGACTCTCTGATATCCTTGGGCAAAGAGTTCCAGAGCTGGGGGGCATAACAAGAGAAGGCCCTGTCACCCATAGAGTGTAGACGGGCTTGGGGGACAGCAAGGAGACCAGAGTTGGAAGAGTGAAGGTTGTGAGGTGGGGAGTAGGGCGATAATAGTTCAGACAGGTACTGAGGTGCCAAGCCTCGCAGAGCCTTGTAGGTGAGCATGAGGATTTTGAAGTCCACACGGAATCTGACAGGAAGCCAGTGCAAGGACTCCAGGATAGGAGTAATGTGATCACTTGCACTGGACCTGGTCAGGATTCTGGCTGCCGAATTTTGGACATACAGCAGTTTGCTCAAAGTAGATTTAGATACCCCAGTGAGGTTCCAACACTTTTCCAACACTTCAGTCTGACGGGATCTTCCTGAACTTCACTTCTTTACTCGCTGAAGCCCGCTGAGAGGGTCAGGGCTGTGTGGCGCTTGAACACACTGCGACCTCACCCGGCCTCTCCTGTGTCCGTCTGTCTCTGTGCGCAGGACGACATGAGCGACTCCCTGCGCGATTACACCAACCTGCCAGAGGCGGCGCCCCTGCTCACCATCCTCGACATGTCCGCCCGCGCCAAGTACGTCCGCGACGTGGAGGAGATCACGCCCGCCGTGGTGGAGCAGTTTGTGGGGGACTTCCTGGCCGAGAAGCTCAAACCCGAGCCCATCTAGCGTGGACAGAACCGGACTGTACCCCCACTCTTCCCTTTACCTGTACACAGCACCCCCTCCCACACACACACACTGCCAGACTGTTAGAGCAGAGCCTCGCTTTTAACTGATGTTTTACACATTTTCTATTAACTTCCATCCTGAGGTCCTCTTCTCCATCTCCTGTGGTGCCTTTCATTGACTACAGCGCCCCCTTGTGTTCCGAATCCTGAAGTGCAAGCATTTTTTTTCTTTTTTTGCTGTTGCTATTGTAAGGATTATTTCAGCATTTACTGCAAGAAAAAAATAACTCCCCTCCAGAACGGACTGGTGTTCTTCTGTTTTTATTTTTCTTTCGTTTTTTTAAACCTTTTCATTTTACCCAGAACACGCCTTTTTTTTTTCCTTTTTCAAAACGATCTAACTTGCCAAAAGATATTAAGTAAAACTGAAAAAAAATAAAAAGTATTCAATAAATGAGCTGTATTTCGGAAGCAGATGCTGTGCTGGAGCCTTGAAACGTGTGCCTAAGTTGCTCTGATGTTGAGTGTTGTCTCTTATCCGTGAAACAATCCTCCCAGCAGAGGAAGAGCACTAGAAGTAACAAGCCCTTGAAAAAAGAGAACTGTAGTGTATTTTTGTCATGCTGTGCTGTAAATAACATCCTTTTTGCAGATGAAAGTTTGCTGGGAAAGGGGGGATTTTCTGCTTGAGGCTGTCTCCCTTATCTTCCTGGTATGCAGAACTGCATAGATAGATACTTTATTGATCCCGTGAGGGAAATTGCAGTGCAACAGCAGCTTAACACAGACAACACAGCCCCAGTGTAACGAATTATATGATAGTACAATACATACAATACAAGAGTTACTCACAGCCGGACACACAAAGACCAAACTAGAACAGAACAGTACACAGAAAAATCGTATCACACATATGAATGTAAATATAGATATAAATGTATTGCACAGGTCCCTGGCATATATTGCACAAAAAACGGTTGTAAACGGGAAAAAGAAAAAGAAAGAGAACAGATGTAGCAGTAGATGTGTAGATGCGTTCAGTCCAGAAACAGGTCACTGTCGGTGTTGCCTCTGCCCAGACGCAAGGTGGATGCGTTGTACAGTGCATACATCCCTGAGCAGCTGTGCTGTCAAAAGCTGTAGCACTTCCAGGTCCGACTCGCCCAGGCTGGATTGAGGAGACAGTCTCGTTTGAGGTGGCGGTGGCTATTCCGGCTTATTTTCCCAGAGGGATTTTGCTTGATCGAGTTGTTGGCGGAGCCTAGGGCCGGGCAATGAAAGGGTTAATAGTGGATCTTCCTCCTCCAGGTCTCGTGTCAATACTGGTGACTGAGCTCCTGGAAGCAGTTTCTTAACCCCCCAACCCCAGTGTGAATTAGCGATTGGTATCGGATTGAATCATCGGACTGTGGTGGGTCAGTACCCTACCGGGTCGGTGTTAACTGCATGGAAACTAAGCATGTCATCTCCTTTGCCTCCTTTATGAACCACTAGGAGACCAAGTTTTTAAGCCTTGCCCCGTAAGCAGCCTGCCAATAGGACTAAAGCTCTGTGCATCAAAATAGTAAGATAAGATCACTTTCTTGGCCATAAGCAATTTCTTGCATTAGGAATTTGTCTTTTCGCAGACCCCAGCTTGCTCTCCATGAGACACACAGCCAGGGAGAGAAGCTTGGGGTCAGCCACAGGAGCAGCTGGGGTTAAGGACCTTGCTCAGGGGCCCAACGGAGTGGCATTCCTCTGCCTGCCACGGGATTTGAACTGGCAACCTCCCAGCCACAGGCCATAGTGCCACTGCTCCGCCCCCATGATTAGTAAATAATCATCCCAGTGCCCAGCAGGCGAGTTGGCACAACAGGCCCGATTCCTACTGGAAGACTGTCCTTCCATTCCATTCAGCAGCCAAAATCTGAAGGAATTTAGCACCTCGTGGAAATAACCAGAGTGCAGAATGCCCTTTCAGTTTCGGGAGCAAGAGCCAGCCCTTCCCCAGAGTAACAGCAGTAACTGTAATCGCCCCCCTCAGCAATTCTTTCTAGTTAAGAGACACGCACACAGGGGCAGCTGCTGGTCCCCCTCCCTTCTCTGAAACAAGCCGCATGGTTCCTGCCTGGCAGCCTGGTGACCCCGGGCCGTGCTGGGGTGTCCCAGACTCCGGGGTGCCCTGCCAGCACCGCGCGGAGGAGGAGGCTGGGGGACGTGGGAAGGGCGAGCGGACAAGAATGGAATGTCCTGTTGCTGGAACACGCCATCGTGTCAGTTCTGTGGGTTTCCTTCTTCTTTCTTGGGCTTTCCCATGTGGTTTGTGAAGCGGGCCCATGTGGACTTTTAACCTCCTGTAGCTGCTGCTGCTGCTACCCGCACCCAGGCTGCGGCTCGGCCCAGCAGCGAGAGAGAGAGAGAGAGCCCAGCCGTGCCAAGAGGCGCCCACGGGTGTATTAAAGGCGGGGTGCCAAAGAAGAACAGCGGATTTCCGGGCTCAAGGCTGGAAACTCGAGACCTGGATGGCCCTGGGTACTACTGCAGCGAGGGGCAGACGATCCTGCGGCCCGGCTCTGGTGCCCCTTAAACCCTGGCACCCACGTGGCATTCAAGTTCCCCCGGAAGACGACTCTGCCTGGAGGAAGGAGGACTAATGAGCTCAAGAGTCGCTCCGACTGGAAATGACGCTGGTGAGCCGAAGGCCGGGAACCGCTGAGTACGTGTTCAGAGAAGAAGCTGTTGCTCCCCCAGGGAGGGATACTGGGCTTCTTGGGAAACGGATGTTAAACGCAGTGGTATGCACCGAGATCTCGGATGTGGTTTGTTCCTACCATCACTAAAACGGGCACAAAGGAAGTTTAACTTTAAACACATGGATCCTTGCAAACCAGCAAGTAACTGTCACCTCCTGTCGTAAAAAAAGAGGAGTAACGTGCTGCTTTGAAAAAGAAATATTTAATAGTGTATTAACTGTTAAATGACCAAGGAGACACCGGAGCACGGAGGGGCGGTCAGTGTCCTGCTGCCCTGGCCTCGGCGCTGCTGTGCTTGCCCCGCAGACTCAGCTGTCTCTTGGCTTCAAACAGCAGGATACTGGCCGCCATCGCGGAGTTCAGACTGTCCACGCCGGGAACCATGGGAATCGCCAGCCTCCGCCCTCTCGTCCTCTGGGCCAATAGCAGCGCCTCCAGGCTGAGTCCGTGAGTCTCTCCGCCAATCACGACAGCGGTGTGGCTCCGGGCCCAGTCCTCGTGATACAGCTGGGCCTCCACCACCGGGAGCGACAGCTGGGCCTCTTCCTCCTCCTCGGAGTCGGAATCCGAGTCGGAATCGGCGGGGGTCTCCCTGGAATGGGAATTCCTCGGGCCGGGTCCGCCTTCTGCTTTGCGGGGTGCCGTGGAGGGCACCCCCTCTCCAGGGGTCTCCCCAGCAGGGCTGCAGTTGTCAGCCAGGTGCACGGTCACGGTCTCCTCCAGGAAGCGGGGAATCTCGCTCCAGGGCAGGCCGGGAATGATGGGGAGGCGGAAGTGGGCGCCCATGGCGGCTCGCAGCACCTTCGGCTCCCAGACGTCCACGCAGCCTGCGGGGTGAGAGGGGGACAGCGATGAGACCCCCAGGGCCCCAGTATAAAATCCCCCCGGGGCAGAAGCCCCAGCGTGGTTACAGCCCCCCAGTCCTGGACGCCCACATGCCTACTGGCTTCTGTTCCCTTACGCTGGTGAACGCTTCATTGATCTAACAGGATTGTGGGGAACTGTTTGACTGTTTTCAGCTCTCAAACAACCAGAACTTGACTTTAAACTATTGCGTTTCCTCCCCGTCAAAAAGCCCAAACCTTTGAGTATAGAAAAACAGCAAAGGTTCCTATTGAGCACCATAATTCCATTCAGATGTTGTAATTAAGCTTGGCTGGAAGGAAAACCAGGAACAGGAATGGAAGCTGCTGGGCTAAGCAATGGAATATGGGCCACATCCGGACAGTGCCAGGGGCTGCAGGTGGCTCTGTGGCTCAAGATCTGCGCCTGTGGCTGGAAGGTTGCCGGTTCAAATCCCGCAGCCGGCAGAGGAATCCTACTCTGTTGGGCCCCTGAGCAAGGCCCTGCACCCCAACTCCTCCAGGGGCGCTGTATAAATAGCTGACCCTGCGCTCTGACCCCCAGCTTCTCTCCCTGTCTCATGGAGAGCAAGCTGGGGTATGCTAAAGACGAATTCCTAATGCAAGAAATTGTATAGGGCTAATAAAGCAACATTATATTATTATTATAAAGGACTGTATGAGCACTGTGCAACACATCACCAGTTCATAAACAAGCACACAGAGTGATGTAGCGCCCTCTAGTGTGCACTCAGTGCAGCGATTCTCAGTGCTGTGTGGTGCTCAGTATTTGGGAACTGCTGGAGGAGGCCAGTTAACTGTAGAAGCATCCCGCACGTAGCCCTGGTGTATCGACTGTGGTATATTCATCCCCCCGCCAGGGCTCGATTTCCGTGAGCTGCTGCCCTTTCCTGCATCCACCCCCCCTGCGTCTGCCCCCGCTGCGCAGTCTCACCCCGGGTCAGCAGCACCCGCTGGCAGCCGGCGGCGGCGGCGCTGCGCAGGATGGTGCCCAGGTTGCCCGGGTCGCGGATGTTGTCGCAGACGAGGGAGAGGGGCAGGGCGTGCTCCCGCTGCTCCGGCGGGAAGGCCAGCTGCGAGGGCTCGGGCTGGGAGAAGATGGCTGCGGGGGGCGAGACGACAAGACGACGCGGCCGTCAGCTCCCGGCGCCTCCCGCTCCGAGGCGCCGCCGCGGCCCGCGGCCCATCGGGACAGCGGGCGGAGCTGCTGGTCTAGAGGGGGGTAACGGGGGCAGACTGAGACCGGCTGGGAGAGGGAGAGGGGTGGATTAGGGTTGAGGGAAAGGGATGGAGGGGTGGATTGGGGATGGAGGTAAATTAGGGGTGGATTAGGGAAGGAGAGATGGAAGAGGGATGGAGGTAGACTGGGGATGGAGAGATGGAAGAGGGGTGGATTGATGGATTAAGGATGGAGGTAGATTAGGGATGGAGAGATGGAAGAGGGATGGATTGATGGATTAAGGATGGAGAGATGGAAGAGGGATGGAGGTAGACTGGGGATGGAGAGATGGAAGAGGGATGGATTGATGGATTAAGGATGGAGGTGGATTAGGGATGGAGAGATGGATTGATGGATTAAGGATGGAGAGATGGAAGAGGGATGGAGGTAGACTGGGGATGGAGAGATGGAAGAGGGATGGATTGATGGATTAAGGATGGAGGTAGATTAGGGATGGGGAGATGGAAGAGGGATGGATTGATGAATTAAGGATGGAGAGATGGAAGAGGGATGGAGAGATGGAAGAGGGATGGATTGATGGATTAAGGATGGAGGTAGATTAGGGATGGAGAGATGGAAGAGGGATGGATTGATGGATTAAGGATGGAGGTGGATTAGGGATGGAGAGATGGAAGAGGGATGGATTGATGGATTAAGGATGGAGAGATGGAAGAGGGATGGAGGTAGACTGGGGATGGAGAGATGGAAGAGGGATGGATTGATGGATTAAGGATGGAGGTGGATTAGGGATGGAGAGATGGATTGATGGATTAAGGATGGAGAGATGGAAGAGGGATGGAGGTAGACTGGGGATGGAGAGATGGAAGAGGGATGGATTGATGGATTAAGGATGGAGGTAGATTAGGGATGGGGAGATGGAAGAGGGATGGATTGATGGATTAAGGATGGAGAGATGGAAGAGGGATGGAGGTAGACGGGATGGAGAGATGGAAGAGGGATGGATTGATGGATTAAGGATGGAGGTGGATTAGGGATGGAGAGATGGATTGATGGATTAAGGATGGAGAGATGGAAGAGGGATGGAGGTAGACTGGGGATGGAGAGATGGAAGAGGGATGGATTGATGGATTAAGGATGGAGGTAGATTAGGGATGGGGAGATGGAAGAGGGATGGATTGATGGATTAAGGATGGAGAGATGGAAGAGGGATGGAGGTAGACGGGATGGAGAGATGGAAGAGGGATGGATTGATGGATTAAGGATGGAGGTGGATTAGGGATGGAGAGATGGAAGAGGGATGGATTGATGGATTAAGGATGGAGGTGGATAGGGATGGAGAGATGGAAGAGGGATGGATTGATGGATTAAGGATGGAGAGATGGAAGAGGGATGGAGGTAGACTGGGGATGGAGAGATGGAAGAGGGATGGATTGATGGATTAAGGATGGAGGTAGATTAGGGATGGAGAGATGGAAGAGGGATGGATTGATGGATTAAGGATGGAGGTAGATTAGGGATGGAGAGATGGAAGAGGGATGGATTGATGGATTAAGGATGGAGGTAGATTAGGGATGGAGAGATGGAAGAGGGATGGATTGATGGATTAAGGATGGAGGTAGATTAGGGATGGAGAGATAGATTAGGGATGGAGAAGTGGAAGAGGGATGGAGAGGTGGAATAGGGATGATCCAAAAGTGAATATCTTTGAAATCACTCAAAATCTAAAGTTTAGCCTTTGGAAAAAAACAAGGGAAATCACGCTTGATCACCACATCCTACCCATTTCTCCGGTGGTGAAGCATTCCTGAGGGAGCCTGGTTTCAGACTCTGGGCTCACCTGAATCAACAGAAGTGGCGCGCAGCAGCACCTGCCAATCCGGTCGCACCCGCCCCTGCAATCAACGAGCGGCGACCGCGGCGAACAGGCTCACCTATGACCCCCTGCGGCGCCACCAGGCCCGACCAGAGCTTGACGTCCTCGAACCTGACCTTGATGAGGCTGGCGCGCCGCAGCTTGTCCGCCGGCAGCTCCCGAAGCCGCTCGGCGGAGCTGAAGAACAGCGCCTGCGGGCGCGCGCCCGCCGCCAGCGCGTCGCGGATCAGCCGCCGGCCCTCCAGCAGCACCTTCCGCTGCTGCTCGCGGAACTTCCGGGAGCGCGCCGCGCTCGCCACCTTCCTGCGGAGACGCGGGGGCGGAGGTCAGGGCCCAAGCATCCCGGCCACAAGCCCGTCTCCCCCCTCCCCTGGGGCAGGCGGGACCGCACTGTGAAAGCTGGACCACTAGACTCAAGAACAGCTTCTATCCCTCTGCAGTGAGCATCCTCAACAGCTCACGGCCATCTCTCGGATTTCATACGCCAGCAGCCATATCACCCTGCAGCTCACCACTGGCAGCCCCACTGGAGCTCAGCAGGTGTGAGCCTGGTCAGTACCTGGAGGGGAGACCTCCTGGGAAAAACTAAGGCTGCTGCTGGAAGAGGTGTTAGTGGGGCCAGCAGGGGGCGCTCACCCTGCAGTGCATGTGGGTCCTAATGCCCCAGTATAGTGATGGGGACACTATACTGTAAACAGGCGCCGTCCTTCGGATGAGACGTAAAACTGAGGTCCTGACTCTCTGTGGTCATTAAAAATCCCAGGGTGTTTCTGAAAAGAGTAGGGGTGTTACCCTGGTGTCCTGGCCAAATTTCCCCCTGGCCTTTACCAATCATGGCCTCCTAATAACCCCCATCTCTGAACTGGCTTCATCACTGCTCTCCTCCTCACTGAGAGCTGGTGTGTGGGGAGAGGACTGGTGCATCATCCAGGTGGGGCTGCACACTGGTGGGGGTGGAGGGGATCCCCATTACCTGTAAAGCACTTTGAGTGGAGTATCCAGAAAAGGGCTATGTAAGTGTAAAGAATTATTAATATTAATAATATTTAAGTTACGCTATATAAGTGTAAGCAATTATTATCATTATTAATGCACTCTGCACTTCTTGCATGGTTTTTTTTTACTACTACACAATTATCATTATGATTTATTACATTTGTAATGTACTGTCTACGTTGCGGTGTTGTCCCCAGAGATCAGCGCGAATAAGAACTCCAATGTACATCTACATACGGCAATAAACTCCTCTACTACTATTACTGGAGAACAGCTCCCCGCTATGGTGGACATTGTTACTGCTCACTGTCTCAGGAAGGCTGGAAGTATGGTTAAGGATACCACTCACCCTGGTTTCTCACTTTTCTCCCCCCTTCCCTCTGGTAAGGAGCATAAAGGAACAGACTTCCAGATTCAGACAGTTTCTTATCACAAGCTGTCAGACTACTGAACTCTACCCCTACCACTGGCTCACACTGATGGGGTTTTTTACGTTGTATGTTATTTAATTTGTTGTTGTTGCTGCTCCTGCTGCTCTGTGTTGATGTTTCTGGTGATTCCTTTAATGTCTTTGTATGGGAGCCCACATGCAAATACGCGTTTCATTGCACTTGTGCACATGACAAAATAAACTGAACTGAATGGGGAATAAAATACCAGGACAGCAGCGTGGGGCAGTGGTCAAGGGTCTGGACTTGTAAGTGGAAGGTAGAGGGTTCAAATCTCACGTGAGATACAGCAGTAAGAATGCACAGCTAGATAAATGGTTTGGATAAAAGAATCAGCTGTATATCCTGGTATTTACATTAAACATTAAACATTTACATTAACATTAAAACATTAAAACATTATTTTAAGCATTCCTTGGATTTATAAGGCACCTTCCATCCCAAAGCACGTCACAGAGGGGGGTCTCACTTCCTCACCCCACACATGATCATTAAGTGCAGCTAATTGCAGGGACGTTTCAGGGAACCCAGCTTAAGTCCAAGTGATTCTTCTGCTTAAGTCCAGTCAGCTGACAACTGAGGCCGAAGGGAGATCTGAACAACAGTGGTTGATCCATTCATTTTCTATCCGTTTTTTCCAGTCCAAGGCTGGAGGGCAGCTGGAGCCTATCCCAGCAAGGGGCAGGTGTAGGGCAGGATACAGCCTGGACAGGATTCCACCCCATCACAGGACACACACACACACACCTGGGCTTGTTTTCCCAGAAGCCAATTAACCCACCAGTATGTCTCTGGACTGTGTGGGAGGAAACCCACACAAACACGGGAAGAACATGCAAACTCCACACGCACAGCTCCCCCGGCCCGTTACTGAACCCAGGGCCCCCGCACTGCAAGGCAGCAATGCTGACCACTGTGCTGCCACGGCAACCACAAATCCTCATCGACCTTTTCAGAGATTGTGTTCGTTTCTTTAAAATTTGGACCAGAAACTGGGATCACTGAGGCAAAGCCCATCCTGGCGGCACAGAGCACAAGGATAAATTCATCCTGGGATGGACACGCATCTCACGTCCCGGGTGTAGAGACACCAATTAACCTGGACAGCATGTCTCTGGACCTGAGTAGGAGAGACCATGCAGATTTCCCACAGAAGGCCTATACTGAGCAAGCTTGCCGAACATACTTGATATCTGCTGGCCCACTTAAGAAAGCAACCCGAACAAGTGCCCGTAGGTCGCGGATCTAAAAAAGCCGACCGCATCACTATGAGATGGGCGTCTTATTCACGTCATTGTACTGCACTGCGACGGAATAAGAGGGGGCTCGCGAATCAAGCGCAGGGTGACCGCAGACGGACACAGAAAGAGGGAACTCACGCCAGTCTCTTGTCTCCGGGAAAAGCCTTTTCATAGCGGAGCCCATGTAGCTCGTCGTGGGGATCGGAGACGGGGACAGAAGCTCCGCTCTTTTTAACCGATTCAGCCAAAGGCGGTCGCTTGCCTGCGGAGCCTATCGCTTCTTTTTTATTTTTTTGCCAGTACTCTGGAATGGATCTGCCCTCGACCTCGGATTTTGGCATATTATGACCCTTCTCTGCGCTCTTCCTGGGGGTACTGGTGGCTGGCTGCGCTCGGATACCCGTTTTGTCAAACGAATTTGACTTCGACGGATCATCGGACTCATTTTCTGGATACAACACCCTAACTGGTTTCCGTCTCAGAGCCCTGACGTATCTCTTCGCAACAATGCATTGGTTTTCTTGCACTGTCAGAAAGATATTTGACTCTAGGTTAAAAAGACCACGACTCGCACGCTTCAAGAACGCAGCCATATTTTTTTTCGCCGATAACTGATGACTTCACATCCGGTGTGGGTCATTCTATTTTCTACCCACATTCCTGACGTAAGGGCGGGGCATGGGAGGGGAGTGCTCCCTTACGACGAATAAGAGCGATCTACAACAGCAATACGGGTAGAAAAAAATTACCCCTCCGGCTTTGTAGGAGTTAGGGTGCGCAGATGCTCCACGAATCATCGAGAATCTGTTGAGTCTCAGCAAATTCAGACAGCGACATTTTTTTAGCAGTATATTCATAAACGACGCTGCACTGGAGACTACTGGGTGACTAAAGAATTATCCAGTGATTTTGCAAATAAAAACAGTTTAGCTCTACAAAGCAATTCCGCACAGGGGGTAGCGATACCAGAGATTATAAAGGGCGTGATCTCGTGTTATACCTTAATAAAATCGGGGGTTTAATTGAGGAAGGGAATTAGCTTGTTTCCCGACGCGTCAGGTGACAAGGCGGTGTTAATCTATCGCCGAGTCAGAGCTGGGCGAGCGAGAAGATCGCACTGTCGGCTGTCATCATGACTCTCAGACGCGCTCTGCATTTTGTCTTTAAAGTCGGCGACAGGCAGAAGACCGCCACCTTCTATCGGGAGGTGCTTGGCATGAAAGTAAGGAAAGTCTCCTCCACAAAGTCCTGAAATTGAAACTGCGTATGATTACCCAAGCAAACAATGATTTTGTATTGCATAACACAGTGAATAGCAGCTCTTATCTGGGAATCTACGGGCAAAGTTACTTTACTTAAAGTCCGAGACGGTGATCTCTATTGCTTAAACTTTAAGCAGTGCTGAAACTAATTTTACGTATAGGATCTTACAGTGCTTAAGTAAGACATTAGTACTGAGATAATCTGCAGGTCAGAAAGCAGAACACAGTGTTGTTTAATGAACACATTGCGGTATTTAAAATCTTCTAGAATCGCAGCGTTGCCATGTTGTACAGTAACAGTAACAGCCACTGGGCTGGCGGGCGCCGGAGACACATTGACAGCCCCAGCCCGGCCCCCAGTCTAACCAGTATCTCCTCCCGGCTGGACTGCAGGTTCTGCGGCACGAAGAGTTTGAGGAGGGCTGCAAGGCGACCTGTAACGGGTGAGTGTGAGGCGTGCAGGCGCTCCTGTGGGCAGAGCGGCGCCCCCTGCTGGCAGGTGTGCGTGCCGAGCTTGGCTCTTGGCGCAGGTCCCTCCTGGCGGACGGCGCGTCTGTATAACGCGTCTCCCTTGTCTCCCGTGTCTCCCGTCAGCCCGTACGATGGGAAGTGGAGTAAGAGCATGGTGGGCTTCGGCCCCGAGGACGAGCACTTCGTGGCCGAGCTGACGTACAACTACGGCGTGGGCGAGTACCGCCTGGGCAACGACTTCCTGGTGAGCGGATCGGATCGGATCGGCCCCCTCCTGGACTTCCTCTTTCCTTTAGCTTGACCCGAGAGTCCGCTGAGACGACACGTGACCGCATGTCCTCCAGGCCTGTGCTTGCCCATTCTGCTTGCCCTGTGCAAAGGCCTGATGGGCAATTCAGCGACTCGGGTGCAGCTGTAAGGCCAGAGCAGGTCAACGTAAGGGTGAAGTTAGTGCTCTAACTTCAGATCTTATCTACCTCTTTATCTCCACTCCAAGCGCTTTACAGATAATGGGGATCCCCTCCACCACCACCAGTGTGCAGCCCCACCTGGATGATGCACCAGTACTCTCCCCACACACCAGCTCTCAGTGGGGAGGAGAGCAGAGTGATGAAGCCAGTTCAGAGATGGGGGTTATTAGGAGGTCATGATGGGTAAAGGCCAATGGGAAATTTGGCCAGGACGCCGGACGTTACACCCCTACTCTTTTCGAGAAACGCCCTGGGGTTTTTAATGACCACAGAGAGTCAGGACCTTGGTTTTACGTCTCATCTGAGGGACGGCGCCTTTTAACAGTATAGTGTCCCCCATCACTATACTGGGGCATCAGGACCCACACAGACCGCAGGGTGAGCGCCCCCTGCTGGCCCCACTAACTCCTCTTCCAGCAGAAATCTTAGTTTTTCCCAGGAGGTCTCCCATCCAGGTACTCACACCTGCTGAGCTTCACTGGGCTGCCAGTTGTGAGTCGCAGGGTGATAGTTACCAGTTGAGGCCCAAATTAAATAGATCATTTCCCTACCTGTCCATCCTGAGTTCCAAGTGCAGTTCTCGACTTATCCACTAGAAAACGCGTGTGTTGAGCTTAGAATTTGATTGGCGAGTTGGTCTAACGTTTGCTTCAAACAGGGCCATGCTTTCAAAAGCTTGAGGGATTGTGGGTTTGGTTTATGTGAACAGTGGTCCTTGTGGAGAGTCATTGCTTTAAGGTGTGATGTCCTGCCAGGGCCTGACCGTGTGGTCCAGTCAGGCGGTCAGCAATGCCAGGCGGCTGGGCTGGCCCCTGACCGAGGTTGAAGAGGGCACCTTCTTCACTGAGGCCCCTGGGGGATACCGCTTCTACCTGCTGGACAAGGCCCAGCCGGAGATGGGTGAGTGCCCGGCAGGGACGCGGGTGGGGTCGTACGTTCAAGAAGAGAGTCTCTACACCTGGGCTCAGAAAAACCAGAACTGAGTGGATGAAGTGACAGGTTTCCTCCTGCAGTTCTGTGGGGTAGCAGCTTCCTCTGAAATAATTCCATGTGCAGGGTGCTGTGCAGTTACAGGACATAAATCTTCCCTTGCTGCCTGCTTCAGATTCCTGTAACTCTGGTGCAAAGTGAAAAGAAGTAGGCAGGGGTGTCGCTGAGATTTCTGTGGGTAGAAAGAGCAGGGCAGTGGGTCAGGAAGAGGCACTGATTATTCTGCAGGCTGCAGGGGAGTCTCAACAAGAGTTGGTGTCTCTTGTCTCTCCAAGATCCGGTGCAGAAGGTGAGCCTGGCTGTTTCTGACCTGCAGCGCTCCACACACTACTGGGCCACGCTGCTGGGGATGAGGGTTTTCGAGAGGAACGAGGAGAAGAGGACGGTGTTGCTGGGCTTCGCCGAATCCCAGGTGGGCAGAGTATAGTTTTGGAGCCGGGGCTGGGGGAACTGGTGCCAGATGCACGTCGCCTCGTGCCTTTCTGTTAATTAAACTGCTTACGCAGTGAGTGCGTTTGTGAAATGTGTGTATGTGTGCTTTTAAAACCACGTACAGTGTGCATGTGTTGTCATACAGGGTGCGGTTAGACAGTGTGCACGTGCTCTCGTGCAGTGTGCAGTTAGACAGTGTGCACGTGCTCTCGTGCAGTGTGCGGTTAGACAGTGTGCACGTGCTCTCGTGCAGTGTGAGGTTAGACAGTGTGCACGTGCTCTCGTGCAGTGTGCGGTTAGACAGTGTGCACGTGCTCTCGTGCAGTGTGCGGTTAGACAGTGTGCACGTGCTCTCGTGCAGTGTGCGGTTAGACAGTGTGCACGTGTTCTCGTACAGGGTGTGGTAATACAGTGTGCACGTGTTCTCGTACAGGGTGTGGTAATACAGTGTGCACGTGTTCTCGTGCAGTGTGTGTTCTTAAACAGCGTGTTCTCACACACTGTGTGTGTGTTTGCAGTGCAAGCTGGAGCTGCAGGCCATCGGGGTCCCGGTGGATCATGGCACAGCCTTCGGGAGAATCGCTTTCTCCTGCCCACGGGAGCAGGTAACCTCGGAGGCCAGCGGCGGCGCACTCCGAGACGGAGTCAGTGCCTTCCACTGTGGTGGCTGTTTTCCCACTTAATCCCTGCAGGATAAGTAGGACACGAGGTGGAAAAGCAGAACTGCCTTAAAGCAGAAGTGGCCGACCAGTTCATGCAGAGCTGCAGAGCAGCAGGTTTAGGGAAGATCTCCTTGGGGCAGTGAGTTTCTAAAGACGCAAAACAAGAACCTTTGGTTTGAAAACTGCCACCCAAAGAGCGGAATGGAACATTGCTGAATTAACTAAGGAAGTGACTTTGCTTCAGTGATTAAATCTAGAACTGTGACAGTTGTGCTGTGAGCTGGGACGCCTGTAAACTCTTCTGCACTGCAGCTGTCCAGAACCAAGATCCTCTGAGCCTTTGCTGCTCTGAAGCTCAGAGCTGTGCCTGCTGACAGCAGGATTCATCACAGCATTCTCTGATAGAGAAGTCAGTTTTGCTTCTGCTTCCATTGGTGGAGAGCTGTGGATTGTTTCCCATTAAATTAAATGAGTTGAAAGCTGAGAGCTTTGAGAGGGATTGAGTGAATAAATAAAATATTTCTCTAGGGAGATTAGTAAGGTGCACATCTTTCAACAGAATAAGTTGTTGATCAGTAACCCTAGCAGATCAGGTGACATGACAGCCTTGTCTTCTTACTAAACGGGAGGATGTTGATCATGACCTTCCAGCTTCTGAGGTTCTATGCTAGTTTGATATTTTACTGTCTAAAAGAGAGACCAGACTCAGGCGAACCAAACCGGTCTCGTTCGTTTGTGCTGTCCCGAGCTATAATGGCTTCTTGTCTGGGCAGGGAGTCACATGGCTCTTGTCGTCATCGTAGGGGGCCGAGTAACGTCATGCCCCATAAAACAAGCAAGACCAGTTTGGTCCTCTTGCGCCCTGCTAGGGGAGGGGGGGGCGTGACGTCGCACTTCTGGATAAATAAGGCGCTATATCTCAGGAACGAAAGCAGCACAAACCCTACTTTCAACGGCACAAACCAGCAGAAACGGAGCACGGAATAAGATAAGATCACTTTCTTGGCCATAAACTATTTCTTGCATTAGGGACTTGTCTTCTTGCACACCCCAGCTTGCTCTCCATAAGACACACAGACAGGGAGAGAAGCTTGGGGTCAGAGCGCAGGGTCAACCATTTATACGGCGCCCCTGGAGCAGCTGGGGTGAAGGGCCTTGCTCAGGGGCCCAATGGAATAGGATTCCTCTGCCGGCTGTGGGATTTGAACTGGCAACCTCCCAGCCACAGGGGCAGATCCTGAGCCACAGAGCCACCGCTCCGCCCATGGAATGCAATGGGTTTCAAAGTCTGTGCTCTTTACAGGGTGTCCGGCTTCACAGAGCTACAGCAGGCAGGTCATGTGTTTCCTTCGAGCCACTCTGAGCCTGTTCTAAATGAGCTGAGATTTTTTTTTGGGGGGGGGGTCTCCCCATTCTCTGCAGCTGACAGAAATCGAAGCGCTGATGAAGAAGGAGAACCAGAAGATCCTCACCCCACTGGTCCGTCTGGACACCCCGGGGAAGGCCACAGTGGAGGTGGTGATACTGGCTGATCCAGTGAGTCAGTGGACACGCCGGGCACGTTCTGGGCTGGGGTGGGGGGAGGTTTTGAGGGAGATGTCCTATACTAACGGTGGGGGAAATAAAGCAGACGTCCTTTAAAATGAGGTGAGCACTGGCCCGGAAGTTAGAAGACATGGAATCATTCGCTCACGAATTGACGGTTTCTGGATTATGGAGAATTATGGGGCCCTTATACAGCCACAAATACAACTGGAAAAGAAAGGGGTGCTCCTTATCTTTCCTGTTGAAGGATCCTTCTTTTTCATGTAGTTTTCCCCTCAATTCTCCAGGATGGCCACGAGATCTGCTTCGTGGGAGATGAAGCATTCCGGGAACTCTCTAGGATGGATCCCAATGGAAACTCGCTTCTGGACGCGGTGAGTGTTTCACGACGGAGTGATTCGTTTCTGTGCGTCGGGTTGGGGGGGGGGGGAACCACTGGCTGTGGTTTTAGCATCTACCCCGACTTGCTAGATGGATCCCGCAGTCCTGTGGGATCCTGTGGACAAGCTGATCGGAGACGGCTGTAGCGCCGATTCCCAGGGAGTTTGGTGTGCCGAGAGACACTCAGTGTGTGGTCTAGCTGGACAGTGTGTGTTCCTGGCTTTGCAGGCGATGGCAGCCGACAAAAGCGCGGAATGGTTTGCCAGGCACAACAAGCAGAAGGCCTCGGCCTGAAGACGGGATTGGCGCAGATGACGGGGACGGGCCTGTCCCACCGGACACCGCAGCGCTGATGGGAGAAAGGCCCGGAACATTCCGGAACATTCCGCGTTTTCCACAGCGGAACGCAGTGCTGTCATTTGCGCTTGTTTTTCTGGGTGTCGCCAAACAAGGAAACGAGCTGTCACCTGCCGAAATACACCGTTTTATTTTTCAAGATATCGGGACTGAGATTTTGCGAAAGGTTCTTGAATTGCTGAGTTCACACGTTGCGGGTGGTTACCGAAACGCACGTTGGTCTTGACCGGTCTTTTACCGCCAAGTCTGGCCCGTGGAGAAGCTAGCTTCCTGTGAGGAGTTGGAAATTACGATATAACATGGGCCGTTGTTGAACTTCTGTAAAGACAAAACTGTGTAACGCTTAAGAACCTGCTTGCTTCCAGATGAATAAAAGATTGGAAATATTGGTTGCTTAATTCTGGTGCGAGAAGTGTCACACGGTCTGTCTGACCCTGTTTTCCTAACAGCTCCATTTCTTGTGATCGTTTTGGACTCCTTGGCAGGTAACTTGTTTTCAGTGTGAGAAGTGGGTGGCAACAGACTGCAACGTAAACATGCAGACTAGGGGCTAGGCTGGAACCACACAGCGAAGTCACTTCCTGTGACAGTAGTTCTCCATGGCAACGCCTGCCCAAGCACATGACACAGAGGTCAGGCGCCCATGACTGTTCCCTGCTGTTCCTTTTATTCACCAGAATAACGGGTCACCTAATACTGCAGATTTCAGTAGGTCGCCAAGTGAGGGTCGCTGTAGCCAGTTTCAACCTTTAAAAAATTCATAGAGCAATTGCCAGGTGTTGAGAACAAAGATTATTCCCGACTAAAGGGGTCTCTTTTTACTGTACTGCATTGAGAGATGGAGGGGTTTAGTATACAGTTACAGTAGTTGTTGACACACACACACACACACCTGTATTGTCTTCGGACGCGTCGACAGTCTGGGATTCAGGTTCCATGAGTCGTTTTACCTTAAAAGGGTCTCCGAACGGGGTGTGAGAGTTAATGGGGTAGGAAGGAACGGAAGGCCACAGTTAAAAATTAAAAAAACAAGATCAGGGCAGGGGGATTGCTCAGATCCCCAGCTCCAGTCTCCGGGACAAGACAGCCTGTGGGCACAAGAGATTCATCCAAACTGGGAATAGTGGTTTGCAGGTTATCCAACAATAAAGGAAAAGGTAACATCATGTCAGGTCATTTCTGGAACAGGACCATAGTAGGATGCTGAGACTACAAAAGCCAGGTGATTTCAGGTTAATCCCACTGGGGCTGCTTGGTAGGAAGTAGAGACTTGGTTAGCTCCTTTTAAGCCCCTCAAAGTATCGTCCCCTGAGTGACCTGATTTCCCTTCCAGTGCACAGCCATCACGTCTTTTTCAGCAGAGGCTGCGGGAGCTTGCAAAGACACAAGTTTACTTTCATCCGCTGTGTGTGTGAGAGAGTTTTTTTCCCGACGCATTCAAGCAGAGAAAAGCGAGCGACGTGTAAACTCCAGGGAAGTAGACGGTTGGCCGCTTCGGTGGTTCTGCCGGTTATCGGTATAGTTGCTCGAACTCCGGGATAGCTCACGCTCGGCTGGTAGGAGGAGCTCGCCTCTTATTTTTTTTCTCCCCACCTCAGCCGCTGAGTAAAACAACAACTACCGGGGCTGTCCGGGCTCTCTGCTCCGGAATTTGCAAACGGGGTACCTAAAGAGACATTAATGGGAAACGCTGCTGGCCAGGAGCCCAGAAAGGCAGATATTTAACCTGGGTTGGTGGAGTGGCGGAGCCGCCTACCGGGGCGAGAGCTGGGCTCCAGATGGACCGAGGCTCCGGCTCTCCTCAGTGGGAGCTGTCAGAGGGGAGACGGCGGAGCGCCACCGGGCACAAGCGGGCGCACTGACTGACTCCCTCCGGGACCGACGCTCACGCCTGGCGGTGTTGCGAGGGGGGGGGACACGCGTGACCTGCCCCACGCCGTGTGGCGGGACGGGCAGCGGTGCGTGGACCGCGGGTGCCGAGCCTCGGGGTGGGGACACAGGCGAGAGGCTCGCCGCGATCGGAAACAGAATGAGGATCCTGATTCTCTACCTGTTGACTTCTTGTTTTTCCTTGGCGGGGCCAGCGAGAGATGCAAATTAATGCTCGCTAGGTGGTGAAATGGAATAACGTAACCATTACGGTCAGGTGTAAGCGACACGCAAACAGCCGCAGGTCAGCTATACGAACTGTATATAGACTAGTATATAGTCGGGTGCGAGTTTTTTTTATTTACTTTATGGGTTTTTTTTGTGATTTGTATTTTTCCACTGAAGTTTGATCTGGGCTTGTATTATTTTATTTTGCATTTTTCATTTAGCCTCCTTCGTCACTTATCTGCAGGGAGTCTGCACTGTGCTTTTAGCTGCTCGGTGAAAACGTTCCGATTGCAAGTGGGTTGAGAATCAGTTCTGTCACCGAGCCCCAGTGAGGGCCGTGTTGGAAGCGAATATCGTGGCAGTGGGTCACTGTAGCTGCTCCCCCAGGCTGGTCTCTGGGGCTATTTGGTCCATTTCGGGGGAGGGGGGTGGAGGTGCATCTCTGCGTGGCTCTGTCTGTGGAAACGTGCCCCCGTGGAAGGGCTGGAGCGGACACGGGTCCGAGGAGTTTGGTTCCCAGGACACCTGATGGTCTGAATGCGGGATCGATGTGACTTGGAGTCCGACGTCATCGCAAAATGCCTCTCGTGCTGGTCGTTCTGCTGGCCCTGCTGCTGGTAGCCGTGGTTACCGTCACCCTCCTGAGGTAAGAAACAAGCACGAACGTCGCCGATCAATTACATGACGCCTAGATTTGGAGGGTCCGATTGTAAAACAAAAAAAGTGCATTCCCTGCTTCAGTACGCTGGGGCATCTACAGTAGCCCTACCCAGTTTCTTCTTATTTTACACACCAGGCGTGGCAAACTTGTAGTGGTTTTGCTCAGCTGTGATTTGGCGTGCAAACGCATCGTTGACACGTGATGATCCAGCGCCCGAGAGTTTGAGATGACTCCTGGATCGTGCACCGCCTGATGAGCACGCCTCACTGTACAGTTCTGGAGAAATTACAAGTGCAGTTATAGCAGCACTGCATTAGTTTATGTTTGCAATAGCATTTTGTTTAGCCAAGAATAATAATAATTCCTTACACTTATATTGTACTTTTCTGGACACTCCACTCAAAGTGCTTTACAGGTCAGGGGGATCCCCTCCACCACCACCAGTGTGCAGCCCCACCTGGATGATGCACCAGTCCTCTCCCCACACACCAGCTCTCAGTGGGGAGGAGAGCAGAGTGATGAAGCCAGTTCAGAGAGGGGATTATTAGGAGGCCATGATTGGCAAAGGCCAGGGGGGAATTTGGCCAGGACATTACACCCCTACTCTTTTCGAGAAACGCCCTGGGATTGTTAATGACCACAGAGAGTCAGGACCTCGGTTTTACGTCTCATCTGAAGGACGGCGCCTTCTTACAGTATAGTGTCCCCGTCACTATATTGGGGCATCACGACCCACGGCTGACCTTGGGGTGAGCGCCCCCACTAGCACCTCTTCCAGCAGCAACCTTAGTTGTTCCCAGAAGGTCTCCCATCCAGGTACTGACTAGGCTCCCACCTGCTGAGTGTCAATGGGCTGCCAGTTGTGAGTTGTAGGGTGATATAGCACCTGGCTATGAAACTATTGTCTGAGCACGTCTGCAGCTGGTCTTATTTGTGATCCAGACTGCCAGACACAAGTGCAGACACTATACTGTACCAAAATACCAGGTAGTGGAGCGTTTCTGTGTGCATCTGGAGTTGTTCTTTTTTTTCCCCACAACCATGTTGTGAAATACTTGGTCTTTAATTTACACTTGGGAATTTTTAACTGAATCCAGGCTCTAGGAAGGAAACTGTATGCAATTGAATTGCCATCTTTTCACACCTGCCTTGCTCAAGAGGTGTGAGGGGTGGCAATTTAATCTCAAGCCACATTTTCGAAGGAACCCCTTCCAGGTATCGGAGAAAAGTGGATCCTACAGGTGGTTTGGTACTGAATTGGCAGCCATACTGAAGATAAACCTGTTGAACAATTAAAATCTTTAAAACGGGACCCAAACCACCGTTTCAATCTGTTGCTTTTATGGTACATGCAGCTTTGTGATACTGTAACTCGTTAATCAGTGCTGTTACTGAAGAAGCAAAGGTCTTCTCCTGTTCCAGGCCCACTAGTTAGTGCAGGTTTCGTCTCCAGCAGCCCGTGTAATGTGAGAAACGGCACAATTGGGCGTCTTTGTTCAGAGACACAAGTGCTGGCTTGTCTAAACAGATAATTGAATATGCAGTGAGCAAAAACATTAAAAATGAGTCATTCTCTGAATAGTTTGTATTACATCATGGTAGCTGGATGGTAGTGAGTGTTGTTTTGAACAAGTACTGTCATGTCTTATCTTGAGTGCACAGTTAAAAAAGCGAGTTCCTGAGTTTTTCGCTTGTGCATAGTCCGTGCACAGACCATCCTCCAGCCTTACACAGTTATTTGCTTAATGCACTTTGAAGCCTGGGTTCCACATCTATCCCCTCATGACTGCAGAGTCAACAAAAAAAGTCTCTTGAATTTGCATGTTTAAAATGTTTTGCATGTGTGCTTTCGTGGTGATTCTGACGATGGCGTTTCCCACAGTCTGTGCCTTAAAAACTAAAATGAAAAAGCAAATGAGAGAAACCCAGGAACTTCCTTGTGCAGCACTTAACACCAGACATTAGGGTTTTTGCATTAGATATTAGAGCACTAACCCATCATCAGCTCCAGGACCTGGCTTTGGTTCATGATCTTGCAGGAAGCAATGATTGCTTAATTCCACTGTGTTGGGTTCTGATTAAAAGCCTTGTGTTATCTGATACAAAACATGAAAGGGACAGTTATTCTGTTGTGCACTCACTGGCCAGCAGATGAGTTTTTGAGAGTTCAGCAAATTCAAAATCATTTTCAGACAGTGGGTCCGAAGACTGGGGATTGTGAAACACAAATATTATTAATATTAATAATTCTTTACACTTACATAGCCCTTTTCTGGACACTTCACTCAAAGCGCTTTACAGGTAATGGGGATCCCCTCCACCTCCACCAGTGTGCAGCCCCACCTGGATGATGCGCCAGTACTCTCCCCACACACCAGCTCTCAGTGGGGAGGAGAGCAGAGTGATGAAGCCAGTTCAGAGATGGGGATTATTAGGAGGCCATGACTGGTAAAGGCCAGAGGGAAATTTGGCCAGGACACTGGGGTAACACCCCTACTCTTTTTGAGAAACACCCTGGGATTTTTAAATTACCAGAGAGAGTCAGGAATTCTATTTCATGTCTTGTCCGAAGGATGGTACTTTATTAATAGTATAGTGTCCCCGTCACTGTACTGGGGTATAAGGACTCACATTGACACAGACTGCTGGGTGAGCGCCCCTAAAACACTGCTGGGTGGCCCCTCTAACACCTCTTCCAGCAGCAGCCTTAGTTTTTCCCAGGAGGTCTCCCATCTCCCATACTGACCAGGCTCACACCTGCTGAGCTTCAGCTGGAGCGATGCTGACCCTACGCTGTGCAGTTGTTGCTTTCCAGCTAAAGCACCACCTATAGCAGGTAGCAGGCCTCAAGGCTGAGGTGGGGGAAACTGCAGTACCCCAGCCTCCTCAGGGGTGGCTTCTCATCGTGGTCTTTCTCTCTCTCTCTCCCCTGGTGCAGGTGGTTTGTGTGCCGCCTGGCTGGGCGGTTCTGCCGCAGCAAGCTCAATGCGGAGCTCAGGATCAAGTCGGTCGGGTTCTTCTCCGTCCACGGCATCAGCATCCAGTTCCGGCCGCAGCAGACGCTGGTAGGTACCGAGGCTGCGCTGCTCCGGGCCAGCCTGCTGTCCATTCCGGGCTTTTCGTTTTTCTGCACAACTTGTGACGCTTAGCTCCAGACTCTCAAACCGGCCGGTGCAGTGAGGGGGATAATCCATCTCTGTCTGGAGCCTGAGCACGTCTCCCCGGAGTGGGTGTTCACACACGCACAGCACAAGACATGATAAGGACACATCATTTGCGTTTCTGTGGGCGAGTCATCTGAGCTTAAGAATGGCTTTTCATGCACCTTAATTTCCTCAGCACGTGCAAATCCTCCACTAGAATGAGCAGGTTAGCAGTTAAAGCCCCAGGTGGCTCTCGTATACTAGGGAGTAAAAGTTCAGAGCCGGATATCGAAAGTCCACACGACCTGCATCACAGCGCCCTGACACACGATAGCTACCTGCCATTTCAAATTCACTCCCGAGGTGCTGACTACTCCATTTGTGGCTGCTCCCAGCCAGTTAATGATTGTGGAATCGTGGTTTCTGGCTGGGGGGGGGCAAATATTTTTACTGCAGCTTGTTTTGTGGAAAGCCTCGGTTTCTTTCCTCCTCCTGCTCAAGCCTCCTCTCCGTTTCGCTTCTCTGCCACACAGGAAATCGACAAGATTTGGGTTTCCTGCATGCTGTTCCGCCAGGACATCCCGTGAGTGTTTACAACAGCACCACTGGAAGGAGACCGGTCTCCGGATGTTGCACAGCCAAACAAGGGCGTGAGCTCATCTGTGTCAAAGGCTGCCAAGAGCCTGCTGTTATTACCTGTTTCCTGCCAAGTTAGTCAGTTGCTCTCGCAAGGCCGTGTAGCACTCTCCCACCTGGAACATCACTGTACCCTTAAACAGAGTTTAATTTCTTTAAGGATCTCGGCAAAGATCCCCTCGAGTTCAGGCCTTTCTGTGTGATGGCGATAGACTGATGCAGTGTTTTGGGTCTCGTTGTGGTCTCTCAGACGGTACCTGGCGCTCTGCGTGGGTGAGGCCCGCATCCGCATGGACCTTCAGGACACCCCAGCGCCCCTGGACTTCAGAGGTCAGGGGGGGCAGACGGGGAAACCGCCGGTCAGCCCCTCCGTCCTGCGCTTCTTCTCTCAGGTACGGAGGCGCCATGGCTGCCGTCGGAAACCGCTTACAGCGCAGGAGAGCAGTGTGCTCGGTGCCCTGCCACTCACGGTGGTATTGCACCACGGTACAGGTGTGACGGACTAGTCCGTGGGAAGGGGTGTCCATTATTGACAAATATCCGTTAAATCACAAGGGTTTTCCAGCCCCAAAACACACTATTTTATGAGAAAAATACACGGTACATTTATATATCTTTTGACGTATTTGTAAAGTTAACTCTTGCAGACATCACAGTCAATGAAAATTGTTCTCGTCCCATTTTTATCCAGAATATGCAAGCTATTTATTTGATGTCGTAAGTGTACAGTATACAGTATAAAATTTGCCCGGGAATACGAAACAAAAACCACACCCATCATAAGCAATTCACCTACCCCTATAGGGCTCCATTGATATTCCTGAAATTTCTACCAGTGTAGTATTTTTACTTTGCTTTATTATTTGTGCATTCCACCTTTATTGCAGGGAAAGTCCACTGTTTCTGATTTTACAGACATACTCCCACTTTAGAAGATTTTATCCGTGAAATCCGAAGTCCTGTGTTGCAGTTCAGTGACATTCAGCTCAGTGAACACTTTGACTAAACACGTTGCCCTGCAGTATAATGTATTATTCTGTGTGGAATTTCCCTGACTGCTTCTATAAACAGCCTTTCTCATTGCTTCCCCTTTGCATTCCTGCAGAATTGACAGCTGAGGGTATTTCCTTCTGTGGGATTAGCTTTCTCACTGGTCCCTGTTCTCTGTGAGCCTGGGCCTGCGTTGCTTTTTGTACCACAGATGCAGCGGTTGGGGACAGCTGCTATGAATACAGGGCCACCTGGTCAGCTGAAAACATTTTTTTGATTCTTATTTTCCTCATCCTCAGCTGCTGTCTCTGCACGTCTCCTCCGTCAACGTCATGGTGCTGAACTTGGTCATCCCAGAGTCTCTGTGGCATATGACGGTGGCCACCACTGCCCTGCTGCTGGACCATGATGGCAAAAGGTGACAAGGGCAGAGGGCATACTCTGGGCAGCTCTGAGATTACAGCACTCATAATGGCTTGCTAGGTCACAGGAAGCTCATCTGCTTATGTTTCGTGTTTGAAATGCTGCAGGAAATGGGTGGAAGAGGTGGTTGCCTGAATAAGCTACTAGGGGCCAAGTGAACCCAAGCCTCGTCTCACTTGTACCCTTTATGTTTTCATATTTGCTTCACTATCCATAGTATGCATTTAAAGTCTTGGTTGCAGCTGCCATTAGCTCCTCAGTTCCCAGCCGGTGCCCACACCTGAGTCGAATTTGGTTGTGTGAAATATCTAAAATCCTCGAGTGCAGTAAAACCTTATTTTCAGACCCTGTTTTGCAAAATCGGTTCAGGGTAATCAGAAATGGGCAGTGCAGGCATGTGCAGGCCGCCCCTGTCTGAGTCTGTGTGCCCTGTGCTCCGCAGGGTGGCGTGGGAGTTCTCAGTGGGCCAGCTGAGCAGCAAGGTGCTGAAGAGCAGCCGACTGGTGAGTCTGCTCCGTGATACTGGGGGGGGATTCTGTTCCAAAATTCTCGTGAGGCTGCAAAATTGAAATGGCTGTGCCAAAAACTGAACTCGCACTCTTGTCAATTCCCTAGGTGAATCCATTCATTTTACCCAGCGTATTGTACAGTCGGAAGGTGAACAACTCAGTATTGCAAAGCTTTTCCACTTTGCTGTTCTTACCAGGCCAGAATGAACCTGAGATAATCAATATATATTTTTATTTATCAGTATAATACTTTATGTGATCAAATTACTTGTGGGAAAAGCATCTCAAGAACTGAACAGTTTATCCCTATAGGACGGGATTTAATAAGGCCATGTATTTTTGAATGTCCTTGAGCTTTTTTCTGTGTTGTGAAGAGTAATATTCTGTAGTGCTTGTGTAGCATTTATTTGTCTAGGCAGGTGGATGTGTGTCTGGATTTGATGAGACTGGGGTCTGTTGAGCTCATAGATGGGCAAGGGAAAACACAATTCTTAACCTTGTTAACCTTCCCTAATGTTTCTGTGCATACTACCTCCCACCTCACTTCTCCTGCCCCCTGCCTCCTGCCCTCCACCTCCTGCCCCCCCCCCCCCGCCTCGCAGCAGGACACCTGCCTCGCGGAGGCATCTCTGGGCCTGGAGCTGACCGGCGACATGGGGGTGCCAGAGCTGCGGCCCGGGAGGCTGGGGCTGGCGGTGCGCGCCCTGCAGGCCGAGATGCACGAGGGGCTGTTCCACAGCCTGCTGCTCCTGCCCCGCGCTGCCCCGGCGCGCCCCGCGCCGGACACCGCTGCCGCCTCCGGTGAGCACCTCCTGGTCCACTACCAGCCCGTAAATCAGAGGGGCTTGGCTCTGATCTCTCAAGGCCAGGACCCCACAATTTGTACATGTTCTCCTTCAACAGCCAACAGCATGGAACTGGGCAAGCAGGGGTGATAGTTAAGTAGCGGTAATTAACCCAGTAATTCAATAATTTTGTATGATTAAAAAGAGCAAGTGGATTTGAGAACCAGAAAGCCTTGTGAGCCTCAAGGATTAGAGTTCTTTTTTGTTTTAGAGAACAGAGAAAACCATTCTAAATACAGATGACATTGTACAACAGTCCTTTCATAATAGGGTTGGGGTTCTTGAGTTCACATACTGTACTGTATGCCTGATCCATGTAACAGTAGTATTGTGCAGGTTTTGCAAGTTCACATACTGTATGCCTGATCCATGTAACAGTAGTATTGTGCAGGTTTTGCAAGTTTATGATGCTTGGTTGACCAGTTACATTTGACTTAAAATGTGTAGCAATACCTGTGTACGCATTTTGCAGACGTTATTGTAATATTGCCTATCCATCGTGTGGGCCGTTTGCCTCGACATTTCTAATGAACTTATTCAAATTTTGATTTTGTTCTAAGGAGGCGAAAAGGATTCCTATGTCCAGTCAACTGCTGTCGAAAAGTTTCACCGGCTGATTCCGCAGAGGGTCAATGTGGATTTTGAAAACACCAATGTCACCCTGTCCATGCTCAGCCAGAGCAGGTAACTTTACACCACTGCTCAACACACCGCTCCCAGGGTTGTGCAAGACCTCCCGCTTTCTCGTCGTTAAGCCGAAAACTGTCTGGGAAGCCACTTCTGCGGCCTTATATAGAAGCTTTGCAGTGATCAGCACAGATGTTTAGTTGCAGGTGATAAAGAGAAGTAAATCTGATTTATGTAAAGAGTAACATGCAAGGTGAAGAGAAGAAGAGGAAGTATCTGTGCCGAAGGAGAATAACCTCAGTGTTCTGTGCAAATTGAACCTGGGTTTTTTGCACGTGTGCAGATTACACCTCATTTAGCCAGGAAGTCATTTAGTCAGCTGTGGATTGCATGTAGTTTGTTACCAAATACTTCTGCACCTTGTAAAAAAAAAAATGGTCTGAGTCTTGTGAAGAGAAACTCCCAACAGCCAAGTCTGAAGAGTCTTGCACTTAGAGTGTAGCTGCATCTTAGATGGCAAAGGCTGGGGAAAAAAACCCTCTTTATTCACTTCTTGAGTTTCCTTCGATGCGGTATTTCCTCTCCTGGGGTGGGGAGATGGCTGAGCCATGGTGACGCCGGTGCCTTTCCCCACAGGCACTTGAACTGGACCCTGAAGACTCTGCAGGTTCGGTACAGCCGGGAGGACGAGCAGCTGCCCCTGAGGAGCTTCACCCCGGAGCTCAGCTTCCCGCAGAGCAACCTGGAGCTCCTGCTCGAGGGTCTGTTGGGCAGAGGGGAGGGGGCCGGACCTGGGTCGGGGACTCAACACCTGCGCAATTAATAGTTCACTTAATTATTCCCTCCTTTCTGTAGCAGCAAGTGTCATTTCCTGCTGACAGTGAAGATCGTGATGTTCTAAAGTGTTTTTAAACTTGTAACTCAGACCTAGTTTTCATGAGATGGAGAGGGGTTGGAGGAGTCTAAAAGGCTCTTGTGTGGGGACACCATCTCCTCAAAGAACTTAAATCACACGCAGATATAGACAGGAAAGCCTGGAGCCTGTAACACAGTCCTTCTTAGTAGATTAGAGTGGAATATCTGTCTGCATCTCTGCAGGGTAGGGAGCTTTTCTTTCTTGAGTTTTGTCTTTTCGCTGTGGCTTTTCATGGTCACTTTCTGTCCTGTACAATCGGGGGGAAAAAAGCTCTTGTTCTTGATACTGCTAAAACAAGTCGGCAGTGAGGTGCACGGTGGGTGATGAAATCGGCTTCTGAAATCCCAGTCATGGTGGAAATGCTGGGGTTGGTTTTGTGTGCCCGTGCAGATGGCCTTCTGCTGTCCCAGAGCCGCCAGAGGATGATCTGTCTCAGCGCTCTCAGGACCATCCTGCAGGTACGCCACCACCCGATGACCTGACCTGCTTGTTCTTCTTGGGAGCTGCAGTTGTCCCCTGCTACAAGAAATCAAGGAAAATCTTCTATTTTATTGTGACCTTTTTTCCTTTAGCTAGAACTAAGCAGCTTAATTTACATTTAGTGTTACAGATAAGGAAGTTTTGTCAGAAGTTGCCCTATACTTTTACTCCTGCACTATACTTTTAGTCCTTCCAATGAGCCTCCTCCCCCACCCCTTGCTAAGGAAGGCATGCCCTGTCCTTCATTGCTGCCTCCTCCTGCCCCGGTCTCAGGTCACCACAGTGGATGTCTCAGGGTCGGTCACCGTCAACACCTGCATCGTCCACTACCGCCACCAGGAGTTCTCTCATTGGCTGGACCTGTTCCCGTGGAAACAGCTGCTGCACAGCAAGTCCTCTCGCAGAAAGAAGTAAGAGTCCCGGAGCTGGGGCCCTCCTGAGATGCTCTAGGTACATCTCGGGAAGAAGGGGCCACGTCATTCCTGACAGCGAAGGCCATGATGTTCTTCTCCGGTTTTTAGAGTCTTCTTAAACTTGTAACTCAGACCTAGTTGGGATGAGTTGAGAGGGGTAGAAGGAGTCTAAAAGGATCTCCTCAAAGAACTTAAATCAGGTGCAAATCAATACTCAGTGAAGTGCTTTGAGATTCTGTCAATCAATCAAAGTTTATTTATCAAATGCACAACAATACAGCCTGCAGCAGTAATTGCTGGCTATATGAAGTAAAGATGGATTGATCTGATTGTCCCCCCCCCCCCCTCCTCCTCCTCCTCCTCCTACCCCCACAGACGATTCCCCCGGCTCAACGCTCCCATCATGATCAGCTCCTCAGTGTCCAACGTCAACGTCTCCGTGCAGCTGGGTGACACGCCCCCCTTCGCCCTGGGGTTCATCTCTGCCAGCACAGGTACGAGGAGCAGGGTGAGGCCGTGGGAATAGCCCTGGCTGGAAAAGAGGTGTCACGCTTGCACCAGAAGCACTATTTTACTAAGAGAAATAAAGCCAGAGCCCATATTTTCATCAACTGATTCTTCTCAAGACATTTATCTTCTGTTTTCTGTTGCATTGTTTTCGTTGTTTTTTCCTTTAAAGACTCTATGGAGTGCATTTTCAAGAGTATTCAATTTAAACCGGTCTTTGGCAGATTGTACTTGAACATAAGGGCTTAAAGAACCTGATGGCAAAATACTTAAAGGCACCGACAAGGTCGGCCGGCAGATCTCTTCAAAACGAACAGTGAAACATGAACCAGAAGGCACAAACGGAAAACGCAGTTGACGTGAATTTAAAGCCAAGAACGGGCAGAAACAGCGAGTGCATTAATTACCACTGTAACCTGCCGCAGATTGTTCAAAGATTGCTCAGGTCTGGAATTGCAAGTGTCCGGCACTTCCAGCAGGTCGGGAGAAAAGTGAGCGTTTTATAACCCGGCTTCAAGGGTTTAATCTGCTTAGCAAACAGACCGAGCCCGGCTTGATCAGATAAGGGCATTTTTGAGGAACAGTGAGCTTTTGTTAAGGTACAGTTTTGCAACTGTGAAAAGATTTATGTACTGTGATGAGTCATTGTAGTTCCCCCCCCCAAACACATCCCCCTGCATAGACTTGCAGTATGTGCCCTGGTCTTCATGTCCTTGTACTGGGGTTGTGTTGCTTGTAACATGTTTGCAGAAGTCGGTTCCATAACACTCTTGGATGAAACCTGGTCAGTTTGGAATTTTATCCTTTAATTTATTACCATGTCAGAAATGTGAGACCATATAAATCAAATTTGCCAGCAGCCATATCACCCTGCAGCTCTCAATTGGCTACCCACTGAAGCTAAGCAGGGTTGAGCCTGGTCAGTACCTGCGTGGGAGACCTCCTAGGAAGCAATGGTTGCTGCTGGAAGAGGTGTTGGTGGGACCAGTGGGGGGCGCCCACCCTGTGGTCTGTGTGGGTCCTAATGCCCCAGTATCGTGACAGGGACACTATACTATAGTGGGCTCTGTCTTTCATATGAGATGTTAATCCGAGGTCCTGACTCTCTGTGGTCGTTAAAGATCCCCGGGCATTTCTCGATAAGAGTAGGGAGTTACCCCAGTGTCCGGGCCAAATTTCCGCCCTCGGCCTTTACTGTGGCCTCCAAATTGTCCCCATGTTTGATTGGCTTGCACTTGCCCTCCGATGGACTGGCGCCCCATCCAGGGTGTACCCTGCCTTGCGCTCGTTGCCTGCCGGGTAGGCTCCGGCTTCCCATGATGCCGTATGGTATAAAGCAGTTTGGCAAATGACATGACATTAAATCAAATTTAAGGAAAAATAATATTGTGACAGCGGTTGCTGCTGAAGATTGGGCATCAAAATGGAGAACTCCTGTGGTGTAGATCGGGGTGCATTTTATTTCTCTTGCATAATGAAAATAACTACCACAAGTCAAACTGCAGGGATAAAGCTGTTCCTTTGCAACCGTGAAGCGCTGAGCAGAGCCACGTCTTGTCCACAGAGCTGCAGCACCTCATGGACATTTCCACAGACCCGCAGAGCCTGAAGACTCAGAGCCTGCACCGGAGGGCCAGCCTCTCCCTGGACCACTTCTGGTGGCGAGTGGGGCAGGGCTCCCATATCCAGCAGGCCCCCCACCCCCCCGGGAAGCACGTCTGGGGGGAGGCACTCATCCTCGACTCCCTCGCTCTGCAGGTAGCGGCCTCTCCTCCGTCTGCTCCGCCTGCCAGCACAGGCCCCGCTGGGAAATCCCAGAACCGGTCAAGCACAGGTGATGCCGTGAAGAGGTGTAGCGCACAGGGGGTGTGCCTTTAAAATGAAAGGGTTCCCGCTGAACACAAGGTTTTTGCTAGAAGCAGATGCTTTATTTTAAATTTAGGGCTGCTTCTATATTGTGTTGGGACTTAAATCAAACGTGGGAGAGCAGTGGAAAAGAAATCATTTGTGGGACCCCTGAAAAAAAATCCCACAAAGCTGGGCATTTAGAGGATCTCCATTCCTTATTTTTCCAGGGAAGCTGCAATATCCCCCAGCTGGAAACCACCAGCCAGTCGGAGACCGTCTTCCTGGAGTCCAGTTTGAGTGGGCTGCAGGTGGAGGTTTCGGAGACGTGCGCCCAGTGTCTGTCCCGGCTTGTGTCCCTGCTGTCCAGTGATGCCGAGAAGAGACTCGAGGGGCCAGGCCACTGCCAGGACACGGAGCAAACGGCCCCGGTCCATCCTCCCCACCCCCCTCCGCTGCTCCTCCGCCTGGAGCTCGGCCTCGAGGACGTCAATGTGTTCACCCTCTCCAACGTCGCAGGTGATCCAGGAACTCCTCCTGTGGCTCTCCTGCCACCCCGTCTCACTCTTTTCCTCTGTCATGTCTGACTTCTCTTTGTGAGAAACTCGTCTGCTTTTCATCTCTTTAACGGTACTTTCTGTCGTTTGATGTTGTCGTTATGTTATCATCGAGGGCTTCGCAAAAAGACCCCACGCAGTTGTTGCTTTGCATGTTTCTGGCTTGCTATGCCAGTATGTCCCCGTGTTCCCGTCTATAACGTCTGGTGATCTATCGGCCTTTCTCAGCCCCTCGGCTCACATACACGTTCCCCGTTCTCCCATCCCTCCCTCTCGCCGGCAGGAGCCGTGTCTCTGCGGGTGGACGCCGTGAAGGCTCTGTGCACTGTGGAGAGTGCCCGGATGTCGGTGCAGGGGGTGTCGCTGTCTGTGGTGAAGCAGCTCACAGAGACCACACAGCCATGCTGCTCTGCGGCCGACGCCCCCAGCCCCCTCCTTAGCCTCGCCTCGCTCGTCGCCTGCTACCATGCCAGCACCTGGGCCCTGGAGGTACGTGGCTGAGTTCTCGCAGTGTCCTGCCAGCCTGTGCTCGGCTTTCAGAGAGCTGGTTTTAACAGCACCCAGGCAAAATCACATGGACTGGAGGCAGATTTGCCTTTTTAACTCTTCTTCTCACTTGCCCTGGAGTTAATCATGTATGTTTAAGGGTCCCACGTTTGGGAGACCTTTGAGTTTTGAAATTAGCTTTATTAAATTTTGGGTTTGTCAGTGGAGATTTTGTGGTGAGGCAAAAAGTTTCCAAAGTGTTGCCGTCACTCCTCACGGGCCAATAAAATGATTTATTTTCTTGATGCCCTGTGGTCCCCCAGCAAGGACTCAAGCCAGCAATCCCCTAAGCTGAAGGCAGACGCACATTCCTTCTTCCAAAGAGGAAACGCGTGTAGTTGTGTACGCATCTGTCACGTGTCTGTCTAGCCTGCATGACGGGGGTCATGTTTGATGACGGGGGTCTCCTCGCCTTTTCAGTTTGCATGGTCTCATTCCAAAAAGTTTGCCGAGTCTTGAAACAAGCACAGCTCTGTCTCCAATCTTGATGTGGAGGAGTGGGGGGGTTGGGGTTGATGAACTTGAATCTTCTTTTGCCTGTTTGTAGATCCAGTGTGAGGAGCAGCTTGCAATGCAGTGGACCCCAGCAGACCACATGTTCCTGTACCACCATGTGGTGGAGTGCCAGGGCTCCTGGGGCCTGCTTGCCAGGGCCCTGAGGAGGGGTCCCAGTGAGGCCCCGGGGGAGCAGGAGGAGGGTGGGCCGCAGCAGGACCCCCACAGCTCTGCCCTCCCAACAGGGAGCTCGGCAGCGGGCCAGAAGAAGGTGCTGGGTCTTCGCCTGGAGCTGGGCCGCGCCTTGGCGACGGCCTTCGTCACAGAGCAGAACTTCATCCGCCTGCAGATTGATGGGATCTTGTTAACGCGGCACGGGGGCACGGTCCACCTGCAGGCGCCGCACCTGGTCTTCAACTTCGACGGCAACGAGATCTTCTCCTTCAGGGGGACAGAGGTGCAGATGCTGCCCGAGCTGGAGGAGATGATTTTGCACCGGAACAACTTTCCATTCCTGACCACCCAGCGCAACCGCACTTGGGTGTTTGAAGTGCCCAGCCTGTCCGTGGAGTTCCCCTACCAGTATGACTTCTCCAAGACGTTCGATGAGGCCATCAATGTCCAGAAGTGGCTGAAGACTTTGTACCACCAACCCGGTAGCAGGACGGCGCCAGAGTCGCTCCCCCCCGACCTAGTCTTCCGGATTAGCCAGTTCTCCTTCGTGTTCCTGGATGACGTCTTTGAGATCAAACTGCGGGACAACTACGAGCTGATGAAGGACGAGAGCAAGGAGAGCGCCAAGCGCCTGCAGCTGCTGGACAAGAAGGTGTCCGACCTGCGCAAGCAGCACGGGGAGCTCCTGCCCGCCCGCAAGATCGAGGAGCTGTACACCTCGCTGGAGCGCAAGCACATCGAGATCTACATCCAGCGCTCCCGCCGGCTCTACGCCAACACGCCCATGAGGAAGGCCCTGCTGACCTGGACCGTGTCGGACCTGGAGCTGGTGGTGCTGGCCGACCAGTCCCTCCACGGGCCCGAGAGGGTCCGGGAGCACATGAGGGACATCGATGACATCAGCCCGTACCCTCGCGATGGGCTGCCCCTGGTCATACAGTGGTGCCGCGCTGTCAAGTTCAAGCTGAACGCCTTCTTAGGTGAGTCTTGCAGATAGTGTTGGCTTGGCGCTTTCTCACGCCAATGCCTAGAATAATGTCTTCTGGTCTTGTTTCTGATTAAGTTTTCCTTACAGAACCCGAATGCATCTCTTACTGATTTGTTCTGAATTTGTTAGCAAGGGTTGATTTAAAGCATCGTGTGAATCCTGAGTGAGAGACCGACCCTTAAGGGCTAAATTCAACCAGAAGCTCTAGAAAATTTAGGAGAGCTCTAAATCACGCCTAGTACAATCCATGGACTTGCAAGCTTTTTGGATGGATGTCCTTTCCCTAACTTATTGCAGTTTCCTTTTTGGGTTCACCATTCATTTTTACAGTAATAAGGATGTTGCTGAATTCAACTTAAACCTGACTTGTGTATTAATAAAAGCCTGTCCACATCCAATGAGTAACTTGTATTAATACATCTCGTCTTCGTGATGCAGGTAAGTCAAGCGTTGCCTCTCGCCACATTCTGCATTATGTTTTTTTTTTTAGTTTTTATCTCTGCAGAGAGGTCCTCTTCTTCTGCATTTCTCCTGTTGCCTGTCTGACCAAAGCAGAAATGCTGTTGTAAAAAGAAAATCTCCCTTCCCGTTCCTTTGCATCGATCCGTCACTTTCCGACAGCATCTCCGAGCCCTGCTTTAAATCGGAGCTGCTCCCGCCATTTCATCCACCCACGTCCACCCCCGACCTCCCCCCTCCCCCCTCCCAGGGCCAGCGGGCCGCCGTCGCGGTCGCAGCCTGAAAGCTCCGTGTTCGCTTGTGTGCCCGCAGTGCGGATCCGGGACTACCCGCGCTACCTGTTTGAGATCCGGGACTGGGAGCTGGCGGGAAGGCTGATCGGGACGGAGCAGGACGGGCACCCCCGGGCGCGGCGCAAGCAAGCGGTCCAGCTGGGACACCCCTGGGGAACCGTCACGGTGGAGCGGAACATGCCCCCTCTCAAGTTCTACTACGACTTCCACTGTGAGTGAAACGCATAGACACGGGTCTATGAAAGGGGAGCTGCAGTCCCAGGTTCTCAGACCAGCTATTAAATCTTGCTAACTATAAATCCACTGACGTTGTAGAAAAAAATGACAAATTTCGAATTGAGCACAAAATCGTGAACTTTGTGGAAGTACCGCAAGTCGCTGTGTTGTCGCAAACACCTGGTCCCGCCATGGCCGAGAGAGAGAGTTCGCACAAATTGTGACGTGATGAGGCCCTTCCTGCTCAGTAGTCACCATGATGACTAATGTAAAGAGAATAAGCACAGGTTGTGCAGCGGACATTTCACCGCAGGAATGTTCGAACCTGATCTGCGTGTAGAGTTAACAAGTCAGTTCCATTTATCAGCAAAACAATCTTAATGTCAAGAGCATTATCTCCATTGGATTAAAAGAGATTTATTCACAAGCCTGCTTGTTTGCAGTGTTATTAACAGGGCCGCTTCACCTCACTGGAAAGTTTGTTGCCTCGTTCTGAATCGCAGAACATGGTGCTGCACAGACCTGGAAATTGTTTTTATTATAAGGGGAGGTTTTACAAGGTACTGTGTACATTTGACTTTTATTGTGGTTTGAAATGCACTCGTCAAAGCTGATTCTATCTAACCCAGAACTATAAAAATAGCGTTGCAGTTCCCCTTTAAGAACTGTCAGTACATGACTCCCTTTATCAGAAGCAGGGTTATCCACTAATGTGCAGTAAGTGTTATGCAAACACCTCAGTGACTTGCATTCATTATACCTGCTCTGTGTTTTCAGCACAGCATGTGATTGCAGGTGTGAGCCTAACACATACCTCCTTACTCATGATTCGATTCTTCCCTCCCCAACACAGCGGAGATCTCCCTGTACACCATCGTCTGGGGGCCATGCTGGGACCCGGCCTGGACTCTGATTGGCCAAGCGGTGGACCTGCTGACGAAGCCCACGGCTGACCCCAGCCCCCCTCTGACCTGGTGGGACAAGAGCAGGCTGCTGCTGCACGGGCGCTGGGTCATGGACATCGACCAGGCCAACCTGCACCAGCTGGCCACTGAGGTGCCCGTTCACTTAACCTTGCGGAGATGGGGAGCCGCTGCCGGTATAAAATGAGCAGCGGGGGTATACAGGGAGTGTGTGTACCAAAGCACAACATGGTACATGCCAGCTTGGCCCTGTGCCAGTGCTGGGCTATTCCTTTATTATTTTATAAAATATTATTATTATTATTTATTCATTTCTAATCCTGTGCTGTTCATAAAATGCGCATGTTGTGCTTTAAAACAAGAGGTGCCAGTCCACAAATGTACCTTGGAGACTGTGATCTCGGTCACTGTACCTTGGAGACTGTGATCTCGGTCACTGTACCTTGCAAAAGCCCTCTGTATCGTTGAATGTGAACAGGATAGGGGTTACAGACCGGAGGAGGGAGTTTGATTCATTGCTCATGTAGAATGCCGTGAAATGTTCTCCAGAACAGTTGAACTTGAACTCCACCCTGGTTTTCTGTGTGGTGGAGCTCTTCCAAGCTGGCTGTCTGCCTCCTTTGTGCAGGACCCCTACAACACCACGGAGAACATGCACTGGGAGTGGAACAAGCTGAACTTCGACTGGAAACCAGGGCAGTTTGTGTACAGAGGGGACATGGATGTCAATGTCAGGACTGCTTCCAAGTAAGGATTAGTTAGACCTGCCCCATGGGGTTGACTCTTTGTCAGCAGCCATATCACCTTGTGAGGAAATTATTATTGTTATTATTGTTATTATCATCATTATTGAAATGTGTATCTGAACTTGTCTGGCACAAAGAAACTCATGCTAACAGATGGTAACAGCTGTGTGTCTCCAGGTTAAAAATGGGAAATATTTTCGTGGCTCCATCAGCTTCAGTGCTTTTGCATTCAGCATTGACGCTCTGAGCTGCAACCAACTAGTAGAAGTACAGTAGTCCATGCTTCTCAATTCCACTTCTGTCCGTGTTTGCATCCTGTTCCCAAGGTATGACGACTGCTGCTTCCTGCACCTGCCGAGCCTGTGCATGACCCTTGACCTGCAGTGGCTGTGCCACGGGAACCCACACGACCATCATTCCGTGACGCTGTGCTCCCCGGAGTGCGTGGCGGAGATGACCTCCGGTCAGCCGCACGACTCCTACAGGGCCTTCCGCTCCGAGAACCTCAACCTCTCCATTACCATGGACCTCAACCAGCATCGTGGGGGTAAGTGCTGGAGGCAGGGGGCATGCGGGAGGTGGGGGAGCTGGCATGGGTGGGGAAGGAACAAGAGGGAAGGGTTACTTGGAGAAGGGAGGCTGGCAGAGAGAAGGGAGATGAGTGGCTCACAAGTTGGAAAGAGAAGGAGCCATATCTCCCTGCAGCTCCCAGCCCACTGAAGCTCAGCAGGAGTGAGCCTGGTCAGTACCTGGATGGGAGACTCCTGGAAAAGCTACTGTAACTGCTGGAAGTGGTGTTAGTGGGGCCAGCAGGGGGCGCTCACCCCACAGTCTGGGTCCTAATGCCCCAGTATAGCGACAGGGACACTATGCTGTAAAAAGGCGCCGTCCCACAATGAGACATAAAACGTAATGACTTTGTGGTCATTGAAAATCCCAGGGCGTTTCTCAAAAAGAGTAGGGGTGTTACCATGGCATCCTGGCCAAATTTCCCATTGACCTTTACCAATCATGGCCTCCTAATAATCCCCACCTCTGAACTGGCTTCATTACTCGGAGCTGGTGTGTGGGGAGTGTACTGGTGCATCATCCAGGTGGGGCTGCACACTGGTGGTGGTGGAGGGGATCCCCATTACCTGTAAAGCGCTTTTAGTGGAGTGTCCAGAAAAGCACTATATAAGTGTAAGAAATGATTATTATGAGAAGGACGTTGAGTTGGGGGTACAGGAGGGAGGGGAATCATGAATGAGAGGTGTTGGCAGTATTGTGGGCACATGAAACCGAACCCTGTCTGGGCGGGCTGTTTGAGAGGTGTTCCGTCCCTTAGAGGCGTGCCAGCCCCGGATCCTGCTCTACAGCAGCACTCTGCGCTGGATGCAGAACTTCTGGGCCACCTGGACCAGCGTGTCGCGGCCCATCTGTCGGGGGAAGCTCTTCCATAACATGAGGCCGATCCGCAAGAAGCTGGGCCAGCACTACAAACAGCTGTCCTACACCGCCTGCTTCCCACAGCTGCAGGTGAGCCAGCTAAGGCTATTACACTCCGGCGCCTCCGGATTCGTACTGTAGTACTTCTTATGATCTACTGTATATCTGGACGACAGTATCGGGCAAAGCAATCCTAGTGCAGATACAGTTACAGATTATAACCTGAATTACATTTAGCAGTGATAACTGGAATGGAATGGCGAGTGGTGGGGGCAGAGCAAGAATAATAATGCAGGCCACGTCGGAGTGATTTGCATGTCACGTTTCTCTGGCCTGCCCTGGCAGGTGCACTACTGGGCATCCTTCGCCCAGCAGCGGGGGATCCAGGTGGAGTGCAGCAAGGGACACGTCTTCACACGGGGGACGCAGAGACTCGTCCCGCAAGGTGAGTGCGCGTGATCGCGGATACCAGTCGCCGGCTAAAGACAATCCGATGAGTAGAGCCTCATTTTTGGGGGGAGGATAGGGATTTGCCCGAAATCCCTGCAAGGTAGAACTGTCTGTGTAGAACAAGGGTGTAAAGTGCTGTGTGTTCGCCAAATGCATGGCACGTGGAACCTTTTGGAATTAAGCCTCTGATTATTTTGAAATTGTTGCTAAGAAACAAAGTTGCCCAAAATGGGTCAAACCGCAATCCGGTGGGATTTGTACTCCCTTTCCTGATCCCGCTTCCTGTCCTGGCCCAGCTGGCACGGTGATGCGGCGGCTGATCTCAGAGTGGAACGTGACCCAGATGGTCAGCGACCTGTCCCTGGTGACCGTCCACCTCATGGCCTCCACCTGGGACGAGACGGCGGACCACCAGCCCAACGCCCAGGTGAAGAAGACCCACCTGCTGAGCCTGTCCTCACTCAGCTACCAGCGGCAGAGCAACCGCTTGGGAGAGGTACGGCCTGGGGGGGTCGGGACGCTTGGACCAGCACGGACAATGGCAGCTGAACAATTTCTAGTCAGTATTTAAGTGTAAAGGCGTCCGTTTTTAATGTACTTGAGTACTAAACCCCTGCACGTTACTCCAACTGGATGCAGGGGTGTCAGACTTCGTTCTTTGAATGCTGCACGGTCTTTTACTGCTTCCTGTGCTCGGGTCCTAAAATGGTCCAATTATTTGATGATCCGGACCAATTCTCTGCGACTCAGAAGAGTCTCATCGTAAACATGCATCTCTTGAGTCAGCGTTTGTAAAAGACCTTTCACGTGTGTCCCTTTAGGTAGGGAGTTGTATCTGTGTAGTCAGGGGACAGGAATTTACAACATCTGATCTCACCAGCAGTAGCTTATCCCTATTCTTTGTGGTGCTGTGTGTGTGTTTTATTCCATCAATAAGCCCAAAGCTTTTTTTCTTATTTTATTTTTATTCATTTTCAACCAAGTTCTTATACAATCATGAATGAGCAGTAAGGCTAAGATAACAAAAAAAACACCATTATAGAAAATAGTATCCAATGGGGCGGAGCGGTGGCTCTGTGGCTCAGGATCTGCGCCTGTGGCTGGAAGGTTGCCGGTTCAAATCCCGAAGCCGGAAGAGGAATCCTATTCCGTTGGGCCCCTGAGCAAGGCCCTTCACCCCAACTGCTCCAGGGGCGCCGTATAAATGGCTGACCCTGCGCTCTGACCCCCAGCTTCTCTCCCTGTCTGTGTGTCTCATGGAGAGCAAGCTGGGGTATGCGAAAAGACAATTCCTAATGCAAGAAATTGTAAAGGGTTAATAAAGTGATTAAGATACTAATATTATTATTATAATTATAATTATTATTTCGGAAAGGTAGAGGTACAAACAAATTCTCCAGTCTTCAATTCCCCTCTAGCTCTCTGGTTATATCCAGCTGTCCTTCCCGTCCAGCATAGCTCCCCTCCTCCCCTTTGGGGATCCCTCTTTCACACATCCTGACCCTTTAAATCCACTGGCACGCACTCTATTAGAGGGGACCAGTTTTAGAGTGTGTGTCGGCATTAATGATGCAGAGGGCATTTTCCGATGTGTGTGCGTGGCCCGTCTGCAGGAGGTGTCGGCGAAGGAGGAGGGCAGTGCCTTTTACACCCACAAGCTGTGCCTGGTAGACCTGCGTGCCTCCTGGACCACCACCAACCGCAACATCGCGTTCGGCCTCTATGATGGCTACAAGAAGGCCGCCGTGCTGAAGAGGAACCTCTCCACGGAGGCGCTGAAGGGGCTGAGGATCGACACCCAGCTCCAGGCGAAGAAGCTGAAGCGCACGCTGTCCAGCTACTCGCCCACCCCCACCCCCACCCCAGCTGCCGCCTCCAACAGCAGGCCCGAGAAGAGCCAGAACGAGGGTGCGTGCCCGCCTGGTCGCGTCCTGCAACGCGCCCGGGGCGAAGGGATAGCCCTGTTCCCCGTTCGGGACGCTGTCTCTGCTGGGAGGTGATCCCGTTTGTGCATCCAGTCCCGTTTTTGGTTTTTTTCCCGTAGGGACCTCGATGCTGCAGAAGCTGATCGAGGAGACGGACAAGTTCGTGGTGTTCTCGGAGGAGGACGCCGGCGTGAGCGACCAGCTGTGCGGCATCGCGGCCTGTCAGACCGACGACATCTACAACCGCAACTGGCTGATCGAGCTGGTCAACTGCCAGGTAGTCGGCACCCCGGCCCATCTGTCTGCCTCCCACTCTCACGTCCGGTTGTGCATCTGCACATCTTTCCAGACAGTTGTATGATGCATGATTACAGTCATGGGATGTGCTGGTTAATGGTCTGTTCATCTCATTATTAATAAGATTGCTGTTTGTGTTGTGGTCCTTTTTATAGCTTACAACAGATTCGGAATTAATTCTAGGAAAGTGCCAGGCTTAATTGAGATAATCTAGTATACACCTAACATCTTGGACTTGGCCTTTCTCTTTAATCCTTTATATGTTTTATTTATTCACTGGCCGTAAGCTTTAATTTCATTCACCGTGTCCCGATAACGTTCTACTGTTAAAAAACAAGCATATCGTTTTTAGACACGTGAATTCAAGGGCTTTTTTTGCTTCATTGAAAAATAGAAAGTAGTCAGCATCTCGGAGGTGAAGTGCGTGGGTGTTCTCCACAGATGATGCTGCGTGGTACGGAGACGGCGGGCTGCGTGCTGGTGTCTGCAGCCAAGGCCCAGCTGCTGCAGTGTGAGCACCACCCTGCCTGGTACAACGACACGCTCAAGCAGAAGACCACCTGGACCTGCCTGCTGGACGGCATGCAGTACTTCGCCACCATGGAGTCCAACCCCTCAGACCAGGAGGACTGGCAGCTCTGGCTGGAGGTCAGGCTCGGTCTGCCCTCAGGGTTTCGACTGCACGCGGGCACGGGATCGGGGATGTGATTGCGTTTAGGAGCGAATACGCACTTCTTGAAAGGCGTGCTGAAAAATTGCAGTTCGATTTAGAACCTTTAAGTTCAAAGTTCAGTTGAAGGTCGGGCTTGGTTTAGGGTAGAGTCTTCTTGCACTTTGGATGCACCCCCTTGCCGTTATCCAGACTGGCTTTGACCTCGTAGCCTTCTGCACCCCTGCAGGTGAAGAACATTGAGGAGCACCGCCAGCGACACATGGACTCCGTGCTGGAGCTGATGGAGGGCGGGCAGGCTGTTGGGGGCATGGTCAGCACTACCACTGGTAAGGCTACTCGCTTGACCCCTGGCACATACAGACAAGCAGCAGCAGAAGCTTGGGGCAAATTCCAGGGTGTCTAATCCCGGAGTGCTGGTGTGTCTGCAGGTTTCCTGGGTCTCTTGAAAGCAGCACCTGAGTTGCTCAGGCAAGCTGTGACCTACTGGCTTAGCTTGTTAAGAGCTGAGCTGGAGTGAAGCCTGCAGACACACCGGCCCTCCAGGACCAGGGTTGGATACCCCTGGAATTTGCCCCAAACTTGTGCTGCTCTTGCTTGGGAAAAAAAAAGTCAGATGATTTTAAGGTAATAACTGCAACTAGGACAAACAGTATAAGTAATTTGTGCTCCAAGATTTCACTATTAACCTTCATCTTGCATCGCTTATCCTAAGCAGCCTTCGTGAGCCCTTTCACAGTCCCTGCTGCTGCACTGTTTCCCCAGACTGGAACCAGCCGTCTCAGGTGCAGCAGACGCAGCAGGTCCAGCGCATTATCTCGCGCTGCAGCTGCCGCATGTACTACATCGGCTACAGCCACGACATCGACCCCGAGCTGGCCACGCAGATCAAGCCCCCCGAGATCCGGGACAGCCACGAGAAGGAGGACCTGCTGAAGAAACAGGATGGTCAGGATCTCCCTCCACTGTCCGTCCTCCTGTTGTCCCCCCTGAATTTCCTGAATTTCACCCACCTGTCAGTTGCTGTTAAGATCGTTGCTTAATGCTTCAAGGCTCTCTTGTTGAGTGAATATATTCCTGATTCTGTAAGAGGCAGTGGAACTGTGTTATCGCATCAATCTTATAACCTCACAAGACTGCTTTGTTTTCCCTCTTCTGCAAGTGTGCGTGTTCTTGTTAAAGCTGACTCCGCTGTGTCTGTGGTTGCCAGGAGCTGTCGATACCTTCACCCTTATTCACCACGAGCTGGAGATCTCCACAAATCCAGTGCAGTACGCCATGATCCTGGACATTGTCAACAACCTGCTTCTGCACGTGGAGCCCAAGCGGAAGGTACCCAGGCATCACAGCCTCTTAGAGATCACTTTCTCAGCCATATACAATTTCTTGCATTAGAAATTTGTCTTTTCCCATACCCCAGCTTGCTCCCCATGAGAGAGCTCTCCAGCTTGGGGTCAGAGTGCAGGATCAGCCATTTATACGGCGCCCCTGGAGCAGTTGGGGTGAAGGGCCTTGCTCAGGGGCCCAACAGAGTAGGATTCCTCTGCCGGCCGCGGGATACGAACTGGCAACCTTCCAGCCACAGGCGTGGATCCTGAGCCACAGAGCCACCCCTCTGCCCTCCACAGCAGTGCCCTCAAGCGCACGTGTGCCTGTTAATGGTTCTTAAGAATAATATAGGACCCCTCGAAAAAATAAAACTGAAGCTGTTTATTTAAAAGTTTTTTCATTTATGTTTCTATGATTTCTACCAGCTGGCAATCTGCTCTGTGCTGATGGTATGGAGGGTTCAAGCATGTAAAATACCTTGTTTAGGACCTGTATTGTGCGATCTGTAGCCTGACTCTACAGAGCTCGCGGGGGTCTTGTGAGGGGCCGCAGACCACCATGTTGTCCGGACGCTGCAGACAGCTGGTGCCGACCAGATTTTAGTCTGCAAAGCAACAAATGCACAGTGCGAGTGTGACTGCAGTCCTTGCAGTAGATATTCTTTGCTGAATGTTTTTTTTTAACCTTTTTTGAAAATCTAAGCATTTGTTGTGAAGAGACCCCGTGCCTGTTTCTTCAGGGTTTCCAGATGGTAGAGGGTCATACAGTCTGTAGCTGGGGTGTGTGGGGTCTTTGATGATGCTTGGAGCTTTCCTCAAGCACCGTCTGTCATAAATGTCCTGGATGGATGGGAGGGCAACCCCAGTGATGGACTGGGCGGTTTTCACCACCCGCTGTAGGGCTTTGCGGTCAGCAGTACTGCAGTTGCCACACCACACTGTGATGCAACCTGTCAGTGTGCTTTCTGTAGTGCATCTGTAAAAGTTAGTGAGGATCTGGGGACATATCTTAGCCTTCTTCAACCATCTTAGGAACTGTCTTAAAAATGATCTTGTTTACACCTTCCGTGGTAAGTTACTGACCCATCATAAAAATGTATGTTTTTGTATGAAAAGGTTTGCTTATCTTCAAGAATAAAAGCCAGGTACTGTCGTTAGGAAAGTGAGTGAGAGCTGAGGTTAACCTGTTAACTTCATCTGTCCTCCTTTCTTTATTGGAGTAAAGAAATCTCCAGCTCGATTTACCAGAGTCGTGTGGTTTACTGAGAAAAGGGTAAAACAGTTGTCAGAAGGCAGCTGGGCGTTTTTAAGCTGTTCCACAGCAGATGGGTTTTGGCAGTGTACCCGCTGATCAGTGCCTTCTTGTCTCGCCCGTCGGCGCCCAGGAGCACAGCGAGAAGAAGCAGAGGGTGCGCTTCCAGCTGGAGATCTCCAGCAACCCCGAGGAGCAGCGCAACAGCATCCTCCACCTGCAGGAGGCGGTGCGGCAGCACGTGGCCCAGATCCGCCTGCTGGAGAAGCAGATGTACTCCAACATGAGGGTACGGCCCCCCCGCCGCCCCTCCGCACCCCCCCCTGCAGCCCCCTGTATGTGTGCAAAGGACATTGCAGGATGAGAATGGGAACCGAACCGGATCACAATCCTCCATCTAAACACTTGTGAAAACGTGTGCATTTTTGTGCCCTGAGGGGTCTGAAAGCCTTGTTAATAGATAAATAGATTCTTTATTGATCCCGTGAGGGAAATTGCAGTGCAACAGCAGCTTAACACAGACAACACAGACACAGTGTAACGAATGATACAATAATAATAATGCAATACGATCAGTACAGTGAGAAGTGCACTAAGAAGAGTTACTCACAGTCCAGAACACACAAAGAACAAACCAGAACAGCACACAAAAAAGTCGTATTGCACAGTATAAATATATATATATTTATATTGGCATATATTGCACAAAAAGGGTTGTAAACGGGAAAAAGAACAGATGTATCAGTTTACTGTTCAGTCCAGAAACAGGTCACTGTCAGTGTTGCCTCTGCCCAGACGCAAGGTGGATGTGTTGTACAGTCTTATGGCAGAAGGCAAGAATGACCTCCTCTAGTAATTATGGCAAAATTGATCGTGGGGATCCCAAGAGAATAAGGTGTTTTAATGTTTCAGTAGTTCTCCTGTTCGTGAGTCAGTGTATACAGGATCTCTGCTTGGTTGTGTGTTGGCTGTACTGTAGGGATGAAACTGCTGCCGAGTTCGAGATCTTTTGGGGCTTGAGCAGTAGTAGGCTGTGCTGACCAGGAGAGGGTGGCGTTGTTCCTCTGTCTGACCCCTCCCCCCTCCCTCCTGTCCTGACCTGTGCTTTTAGTCCCAGCAAGACGAGGTGAGGAATGACGAGCTGTCCGACATCAACCGGAAGCTGCAGGACCAGCTCAACCAGGAGAAGGTGGACATGCAGATGAAGAGCGAGGAGCTGAACATACTGATCAGGTGGGAATGCAACTGCCCGGGCCAGAGGCCTCGAACCTGACGCCGCAGGCGCACAGAGGCTGCGCCCCCGCCCTGCTCTCTCCTATGGGGGAGCCCTCTGTGTGGACTTGGCCAGTCCCTCGGCCGCTATCCCCCGCTCCACCCCTAACCCCCTCTCCACGCCCACTCTCCTCTTCCTCCCCAGGTGCTTCAAGGACTTCCAGCTGCAGCGCGCCAACAAGCTGGAGCTGCGCAAGCCGCCGGAGGACGTGAGCGTGGTGCGCCGCACCGAGATCTACTTCGCCCAGGCGCGCTGGCGCCTCACGGAGGAGGACGGGCAGCTGGGGATAGCCGAGCTGGAGCTGCAGAGGTTCATGTACAGCAAGGTGAGTCCCTCCAGTGTTCAAACTCCACGATTCCCAGGGCATCCACAGGCGGCCCAGGATTTTCCTTTGCCCGGATGCCCGAGGACTGGTAGAATTTACCCCTGGCGCTCGGATCAGAATGGCTTTACTCCCAGGTGCCTTGATCCATGTGTGTAGGCATCATTATAACCAGCATTTTGGGTTTGCATGCCTTGATTTTCTTCTCATCTCTTTATATTATTCTCAATCTAGAACCGCAAAACAGGCGTGTTTAGTCCTCACAATGCCCCAGTCTCTGTGAGAAGGTTCGAGGACTGTTCCTGGCCAGGACAGATTCCGATAGCTCTGTGCATGATTTGTTTCAAAGAGTGTTTGCTAAGTCGGCACCTGAGATGAATTGATTTATACAGGTGTTTAAGGTGGAGCAGCTGTTGTGAGTTTTGTTGTGTGTGTTTCTGCAGCTGAATAAGTCAGATGACACTGCGGAGCATCTTCTGGAGCTGGGCTGGTTCACCATGAATAACCTGCTGCCCAACGCAGCGTACAAGGTAACAGAGCACCTCAATACCGGCACACACTGCTGCCCCAAGAAATATATTCATATGGAAAGCCAAAAGAGCTGTCAAAATGTGTTGGCAACTGTCTGTAAAAAAAAAAGTCGAATTAATTTGAGGTTAGCACTTAAAACAGTGTTGAGAAGATCCGTGTTTAAATGCACCAGCTCTTGATGTAACTATGACCTGACCTAGACACTGGTGTTGCTTATTACCGAACAAACCTAGCAGCGGCTGCTGTGCTATTAACATCACCACCACAAGTGTCTGTTGAAACTTAAATTCAGTCTGGAACAGGGTTCCTATTCGTGATTCTGGGGGACCACACATGCTGGGTTTCTTACTGGGTCTGTTGCCCATTCGGACCCTTCATTGACTTAATAAAAGGATTAATGTGAACTGTTTGATTATTTTCAGCACTTAAAAATGTTGAGAGCTGCCATTTACTTGTCACATTTCATGAGTAACATGAAATTCCGCGTTTTTGAGTGGGGTTGGGGAAAAACCCTTTTAGTTCATTTAATTTTCCCAGCACGTAACTGCACTCTACAAGCATGCAGATCAGCAGGTGTGTGATGCAAGGACCAAGAGTGGTAACCTATGGTCTAGACTGTTATTATTAATGTGCAACTTCATGGTCGTGGTTTTTATGCTTTAGAAACAAAACTGTAGATGTAGATCTGGACGTTTCTTGAGGGGGTAGCAGCAGTTATCTTCAGCTGTGAAGCTGGATTGTGTGGTGTGCAGACTTCTCCAGTAATATCTCTCTGCTTCGTTTCCTTTGTGCAGCATGTGAGGGTATGTATGGTACCGCTAACACTAGCATGCACATGGCTCCCGTAATTAGCCTTTTTTTTTAATTTCCTCTTCACGTCGAGCTCATTAACTGCTTTCAGGCCAGTTCTCACCTCCTTTCCTCATGTCGTCTGTCGATCTGCTTGATTTCCGTCCATTTCGGAAGCTCTCTGTCTGGTGTGTACCGTTGCCGTCGGAAACCCTGAGTGTTTGGCCACAGCCTCCCTCGGCCCGTTAGACTTGTCTTTTTAAATACTGTATGTTAGGATGTTGCGCTTCTTTGCTGCTTCGCTGGCATTTCTACATCATGTCCACATCAGCCTTGTTAGCTGGTTGTACCTTTTTTTTTTTATTGCCAATATACAAATCAAACTTGATTCACCCCAGTTGGAGCTCTGGTGTACCCCAGCAGTACACAGGGCATTCTCTCGGTAAAGGCACAGTTTGTTGCATCTCCTGACTTTCCTTATGGTCTGCTCTCAGAAACTGCTGTTTGCCTTCAAAAGAAAAATAAGTTGAGAAGGTCAATTAGTTGAAAATGCTTTCCCTCACCTTTTATGTTCCCGTTACAGAATTGCGCAAGAGATATGCGTTAGGAGCTGGGGTTGAGTGTGAGTAATTGTTCTTTTGGAAGCAGCTGAGCCTCATTGCAGCTAGTGACGGGGCAACCAGGAAATCACCCCCAAAAAAAACACATTCCCCTGAAAACATGTGGAGGCAGCAGACGCCTGAATCGGGCTGTCCCGCTCGGGGGTCCGTCCAGGCCTGAAGGGCGCCGCTGTGTCTGTGTTGCAGGTGGTGCTGCGGCCCCAGAGCCCCTGTCAGTCAGGTCGACAGCTGGCCCTGCGCATCTTCAGCAAAGTGCGCCCCCCTGTGGGCGGGATCTCTGTCAAAGAGCACTTTGAGGTGAGTCCACCCCCCCCCCCCCCCCCGGTGCAGAATGGAGCCTGTGTCTCTTGGCGTTTGGGTTAAGGCCGTTGCGTCACCTTGTCCGTGTGTGCAGGTGAACGTGGTGCCGCTCACCATCCAGCTGATGTACCAGTTCTTCAAAAGGATGATGGGCTTCTTCTTTCCGGGGCGAAATGTGGAGGAAGAGGAGGTGGGAGACGAGGAAGACAAGTCCAGACTGGTCACCACAGGTACTGACCCTGCTGTCACCTTCACTCTTTGTCTGAGGTGGTGGCTTGGGTTTTTTTTATTTCAGAGCAACCGCATGTCAGTATTTTTCAGTTCTGTAATCTCGCTGTGCGTAGCATAAATAATGCTTTTTCTTTACCATAAAAACATTTTGCCTACAATAAAATAGTGCTGTGTAACATGGGGTGGAAGAACTCCTTGGTTTGGCTTTAAAATTGCAGTGCTGCCCCTTCTGCCCTGTTCTGCTGATTTTGATGAGGTGGCATGAGATCTGAGTAGAGTGAGGCACCAGATCTCTTGCGTGCTCTGCAGCACTGTGGGCTGCCTCTCACAGATACAGGCCCCAGTCCCACAGGCCCTGGAGAGCACAGTTCTTGAGGGATGAAGGGAGGTTATGCCTGAGAGTTTGCAATGTCCACCGCTGTGTCCAGTGTGATGCCCAGTGTGTCCTTCTCTCTGCAGGGGTGCCCGCGGTGAAACCTCGGCAGCTCTCGGAGGACTCTGTGGGCGCCCTGGGGCCCAGCAAGGGGGTCACCCAGGGACTGAACCGCACTTCAGGGGTCAGGAGGTCATTTCGCAAGCCACCAGAGGTACAGCTGACACCTCTTTTTCTTTCCTGCGTCTGGGGTCTCTGGTTTATTTGCTTCCTTTCATTTCCTGTGTCGCACCTGTTAGACTCCACGAAGAAAACCACACACGGTTCCGATTAATCCAATCGGGATGTCTTTATTGCAATAGAGAAAGGAGGACAGACAAGGTTAACAGATTAACTGCTCGCCTCTCACTCGCTTTTCCAAACAGAACAAAAGGCTTTCATTCTTGAAGTTGAGCAGAAATTCCAAACAAAATCACATGTTTTCATAATGGGTCAGTAACAGTTTGTTACCTTGTAAGTTGTAAATAAGGTCAGAAGAAAGGTATTTAGCTAAGGTCACCTTGGGCAATTAACCAAGACCCCTGCTTATAAATTGGAGCGTAGGATACGTGAATTACATCTCCATTCCAGAGACCTTGGCCAACCAGGAATGCACAAAACAATAAGACAATTCTTAAAGACTTTATTGTTAACTCAAAGCAGGCATAGGTTCCTTCACACCTCTGATTACAACACTACAAGCCCTATTTATAAAACTGGACCTCTGGTGGTTTGCATTTACCTGAAAAGACGTTGTAACGAAACAATTCAGAATGCAAGTGGAAGAGTTCCTGCAAGCAGATTTAAATGTGTTTTGCCTTTCTATACTAGCCCAGGGAATAATACCTCTTCACAGAAGTTCAGCCTTTTTTGTTTCTCTGCTTTTGATACACCTGCCCACTGAAGAGGAATATTTTGCGTTACAACCCGTTAGCACTGCTTGGTTTGTGGGGCTGGGGGGTGGAGACCAGAACATGAAGAGCTCTCCGGTTTGCGGTTGTGTTAACGGGGCCCTGTCTCTACTGCCCAGCACCCCGTGGATGATATCGACAAGATGAAGGAGAGGGCGGCCATGAACAACTCCTTCATCTATATCAAGATCCCCCAGGTGCCTCTGTGCGTGAGCTACAAGGTCAGTACGGCCCAGCGCACAGGCAGCCGAGCCCCTGGGAGCAGTCTGGGCTCCCTCCCTGTATTCATGACTCAGGCTCATCACTTTTGCTGCGATTCACTGCAATCGTAGGCATTATGATTACTTTTCCAGTTGCAACTTAATTTTTACACTCTATGTAATTTCCTGTCCGTCCCTCCCCTTCAGTACAACAACATAGTGTTACTGTTCCCCAATATTTCGGATTGGAGAACCACTTTTTTTTTCCTGATGTTGTAGAATCGGATCTGCATCCCCTAGGAAGTTACTTGAATTAGGGTTATTAAGCTGCCCCAGCAGCCTCTCTGCAGTGTCCCTCGTCCTTGCAATCACATGCAGATTATTTTCCCCCCGGTGAGATTACACACTTCAATTCCCTCTGGAATCATCATTCAGGCTAAATGTCTGATCACGGCTCATAATTTTTACGTCCTACTGCTTGTCACTGCTCTTTTCCCGAAATCTGTACACATGTTGGGATTCTGTACCTGGAATACTTCAAAGCTAAGGAGCAAGATGACGGTGGGCAGTTTTCATGATGATGAAGCCTTTCTTGAGTATTAAATATGCTATTTAATACATATTATAGTGTGTATGTACATATAGTGATCTTTCCTTTTAATTAGGCTATTGATTTGCATTTAAGGCGGTTTATGCCACACCCTCAAGGAACATATTAAGGGGGAAAGTAATGCGACTCGTGCCCTTAAATAATTTTCGGATAACAGAACGTAGTCGGCCCATGTGAGAATTGGTACCGCGGTAAAGCAAACGTGTGTGTCGCATGTGCGTGTGTGTCTGCAGGGCGAGAAGAGCAGTGTGGACTGGAAGGACCTGAACCTTGTACTGCCCTGTCTGGAATACCACAACAACACCTGGACCTGGCTGGACTTCGCCATGGCAGTCAAGAGGGACAGCCGCAAAGCTCTGGTGGCGCAGGTACTGCTCCGACCTGTACCCGCCGCGGGGTAGGGCAGCTTTGTCTTGTGTAGAATCACTCGGCACACCACGGAGTTTCAGCTGGCAGAGGCTTTATTGCCATGCGTGCGGGAGACTGCTTGCAGCCTGTAACTCGGCTTCCTCTCTCCTTGGACCCTGCTTTTATCTGCTCAAGGGGCCAGACAGAGGCGTGGACTAGCGTCTGACTTTTCTCCGGCTAGTTTCTCTCGGTTCAGAACCAGCTCGAGCCGAGATTGCAGTGGCCTTGATCTTTTTTCACTTCCCAGAGCTGTTCTTAACTTCAAATGTATCAGGTCTCCCTGCTCTTCTTACCTCCCCCCTAGTCCTGGAGTCTGCCTGGTCCTTTTAACTCTCCTTTCACACAGCGTATTTGATTATATCTCTTAAAGAAATTGTGATTACAACAATCATGATATTCATAACTTGAACTTGAATTTTATTGCCATATGTAACCGGTCCATGTACTGGTACAATGGAATTCTTACAGAAAGTCTCTCGATTTGTTAAAACAAGTGGAAAAACACAAAGTGCAGACAGTGCATCAACACAATATACAAACAAACAGTAGACAATGCACAAGTAAACAAGCAGGTAAGTATAGTTTTAACATAGATACATTCTTGTCAGCTGATAAGTAATAATCAATATTCCTGCTCTTAAGTAGTATTAATACTGTACATCATATTTAATTACCAAGCTTCTGTGCTTCCTTAACTCCTGCAGTTGCTGTTTGTTATGGTGATGGCTTCCTACCACTGACTGTAGTTACAGTTGCCTCTTTAGATTTACAGACGTAAGACATGTAAAATTCAAAGAATCTATTGGTTACAGAGGCTGCTTTTTGGAATTGCAAACATAGGACGTACAGATGTCGAAGCTTCACAAATATGGATGCCTAACGGTCCCCTAAATTTTCCACTCCAGCACTGGGTAGGGGTCACACTGGAGACCGGCACGTTTCCTTGTTTTCCCATGGGTGCTTGCTGTTCGTCCAGTGGTTTAGAGAGATCAGATAAGATTACGTTATTGGCCATAAACAATTTCTTGTGTTAGGAATTTATCTTTTCACAGACCCCGGCTTGCTCTCCAGGAGACACACAGACAGGGAGAGAAGCTGGGGGTCAGAGCGCAGGGTCAGCCATTTATACAGCACCCCTGGAGCAGTGCCTTTGTCCTCTGACATGCCTCTACCATGATTTCACTCGCATGGCGCCCCCTGGTGGGGCTACAGCAGTGCTGCACTGAGCAGCCAGTCGGCCAGTGCTGCTGTCTGTAAACGAGGCGCCCTCTCTCCCCAGATGATCAAGGAGAAGCTGCGACTGAAGCCGGCCTCCAGCTCGGACACGAAGGGCAAGGCGCCGGACGGCAAGTCAGACACCAGCCTGCAGCAGCAGGAGGAGGACGAGAAGGCGCGGCTCCTCATCGGGCTGAGCTCCTCCGACAAGAGCGCCAGCAAGAAGGGCATCTTCAGCCGCAGGAAGTGACCCCTGGCGCCGCCGCGGTGCCCGCCTCGGACCGCGGGACCCCCCTGTCCCGGCTCGGCTTGGGGCCGGGCCTGTGCGCTGGGAGCACAGAGAGGGCAGAGTGGCGGAAAAGTTGTGGGGGGGCGTTTTCACCGAATCCTCCTTCCCCCCCCCCCGGAAACGGGTGCTTTGTCGGGACAGTCGGAGAGCAAAGCATTGCACGGGGAAAAAAACAACCGGAATCGCCATCAGCCAGATGGACCCAGAGCATTCCCTAGCCATCGCCCAAAACTGCCTTCAGTATCCCCTGCGGGAACGCTACCGCTGTCCGGCTGGAATCTCGACTGTTCAGCTCGCCGGGAGCAGAAGGAACGGAGCAGGCGCCGGCTGGAGACCCGAGGCCGGCTCCGGGGATTGTGTCTGGTGTAAATAAAGAGCACTGTGCACATGGGTAACTTCATATCTCACACGAGGAGAAGCGCTTGGTGTGGCGGTGGGGGGGGGGAGGCTGTCTGATCCAGGATGAAAACGTTTCCGCTTCAGAACCGGTTTCTCCGTCGTTATCAGTAGTTTATTTTTTAATTCACTTTTTTTTTTTTAAAAAAAAGCTTTCGATCAGATATTTAAATCATGATGATGATGGAAGTCAGCTCTTTTTTTTTTGATTCGCTCAGTTGTGAGGTGTGTACCGGTGGGGTTTATCATTTTTCCCCTTAGGAAAGCCGTCTCATTAGTAAGAGAGGTTGAGCACTATACTGTATACTAGGTTTAAAAGAAAAGACTTGATTGCTGTCTTCTTATTTTCTGTGATTCTTGGCTGTAAAGTAGTACACAAAGTACACAACAAGAGCATTGTAGTTGTATTCCTTCACCCCCTGTGTTGTCCCAGTGCCCCAGACTTCACACTTTTCTGTAAGACTTTTTGATAAAGTCTTATTCGCTGTGCATTTGTCCGCTTGATATGAGGAGAAAATAAAGGCCGTAAGAAAAGAAGGTGAAAGAATGAGCTGTTGCCTTTTCCTCTCGCATGCTAGAGGTGCGTTCTTTGTGGGGACTGTACTCGTGCTCTTGTTAAAGGATTGTGTCCTTTGACTCTGGTTGACTCTGTCCTCTGTCCACTGTCTGCTGCGCACGCCCCCATAACCACTCCCTCTGCCATGTCGCGCGAATCCAGTGGCTTTCTGATTTGTAGAGGAGACAAGGAGACGTGTTTGGGGGACCACCCCCCTGCCTCTGAGCAATCCTCGATAGGCTGATTCTCTTTGGCTGCCGGCCAGGTCTGGGGTCGCACCCTGGTCCATCCTGGGCCCCGTGTCGGTCGCTGGTGTCCCTCCTGCAGGGGGAGGGGGACCATGTGGTTGGGGCAGGCGGCACATTGTGATAAACCCCAGTAAAGGAGGGGGAGGCTGTCGGGACCTGAGATTAGTGAAGGAGGCCTCTACAGTGGATCCATTAATCTCCTTTGTTTCCATGGGCAGACATCACGCCTGGTCTCTGAACACCCTGCTGAAGCCAATAGCTGTAATAGGGCAAACGTTTTTGCCAGCTCAGGTTTTCATGTAAAATGTCTTTCAGGCTCCCACTGCCTAGGGTGTGTGGTACTGTAGCATTCGGTCTGGCGACCCTAGATTGCTCCTGACAAAATAAAACCTTCTTTCTGCCCATTACAGCCAGTGCAATCCTGGTTTAACAGGAACAGTGTTGGATGTTGGCACATGTCTTTATAGAATTCTCTCCCATGGGTTAACGGCATTGGTTCCTACTGTACCTCTTATTTAACATGGCTGCTGGCGGAGATGGCTGTTAAGGAAGGAGAGAGGGATATTAACAGAAAGCACAATGTTCCGGGTGTGACTGCTCAGGCTTTCTGCTCTACGCCGTTGTAGTGCAACATTGTCCCTATCCCCCTGTGTGCAATACCTCAGTTATAGCGCAAAGTTAGAGCATAGTGCTGAAATATCCGATTCACTTGTTGAACTTGTGTTCTGGCAACGAGGTTGATCACAGTCAAAATGAGTTTCCTAGTGCAGATCTGAGCGATATTTTGTAACTTTAACACTATGGCACTTTTTAAGCAAAGGATTTTGGAATATTTTTGTAACCTCGGCGTCTTTCTTTCTAAATTCTGTGCATGGCACATGCTCCTTCTTCTTTCTTTGTTAGCCTCACTGAAGATGACGTTGGGTAGAACGTTTCAGGGATCCGAAAGGCAGAAGGGTTTTCTTTCTACTCTTCCCTAGGCTGTGTTTTTTTTTTTTCGTTTTAACTGATAACGGAGGGAAGGATGTACCAGTCACCATGCATGTGATTGAAATTGTCTTTGTCAATAAAAATACTACCTGTACACACACATTGCCTGTCCTGTCGGCAGCTGGTATTGGTTGGCTCATCAAATTATTTTCCCCCAGACAGATTGGTACCGGTCAGAGTTTCAGATGGTAGACTAGACCGCTAATCCCTGCTTGTAAATCTGTGTTGGTTAATCCAGAGTGGGCAATTGCCCTCAGTTCATGAGAAATCAAATGATTTTCAGATGGAATAGGTCTTCAAAATCAGTCTTTCTGAAGCTTTGGGGCCTCCAGCCAAATGTTGATTATAAAGGCCCTCATTTCTCTCCTTATTTTTAATTCAGTTACTCCTTGCTCTTGGGCTTCTATAGTGACGTGGCTGAAAGAAATGGCACCAGAATCCCACATTATGAATAAAACTCCTTCTGTTGCTTGGTCTTGAACATAGAAAAGTGCACAATTGCAGTTTATCAGACAAGGAACGTTTGTCACCCTGAGACTTTTAAAAGCTGCCATACATGTGTTTCTAGAAGAGTGTTGAGATTTGATCAAATTTTCTGTCTTTACCCGAAGGGTTGTGGGGGTCTGGAACAAGCTACCTAGCTCTGTTGTTTATACGGATACCATTACTTCTTTCAGGAAACAGCTGTACCATACCCTTGGCTCATCTGGATTGCAAGCAGCACTCCGAAAGAGGAGCACTTTTAGTTATTGATCTGAAAAGGGAAAATCGGGTACTATAAAGGTATCGATGGGAGGAATCGAGGATTTTAACATTAAGCTCTCAAAAATACAATACAAAACAAATACGGTCGAAGTCAGTGATCCACCTGAGCCTGGTGCAGTCGGTACTGCGCAAGTTTCTTCTTAACGGCAATTAAAAATGAGCTAAACCTTTTTAATCTGCCGCAGCGCAGAGAACAGTTCTCAGATCGTGATTTTAATGTATTATCTACAGCTGGAGTAGGTTTGCTGCTTTTTTCATCCCACACAGCACACAGTAGTTAATTCGCATTTTTATTTTTTTCGAATACTGCCGAGAAATACTGCTTTTGAAGACCAAGCGGAGAAAATCGCGAGAGAGCGATTATTCCTACGCCTACAACAACTGTTAAAGAGTGAAGCATCCTTCAGAAACCGCCTGTGTCGATAAAGAAGATTATGCAGTAACTGTATGAGGAAAGTGGACTGCGCGTAATGAGAGTTGTTTAATTTGTCGGGAACGAACGCATAAATACAAGGACTAGCGTTAATTTTTCACGGGCAGTCTGTGACTAATTGTAAAGCTCGGCTGTTATGCTCAGAAGTTGGGAGATGCGTCTTTGAACAGTTAAACAGGAATCCTGTATCATCGCAAGGACGGTGACGAAAGATATTGGCAGATCGCTCTCGCCACTATGACAACTGGTGCAAACCTATTCATGAGAACCCTATGTAAATAATAAAATATCGCCATTGTCAACACAAAATATAAATACCTACAATACAAAGGAAACAACAGTACATATAACCTATCAATACCATCGTCTGGAGTACATACTGTAGGGCAATTGCATTTAAAAAAAAAGTTTAAACAAGCTAAAGATAAGCTCCGCACAGCTTTCATGTCCTTGCATTTAGAAATAGTATTTTAGATAGGACCTTCCGTCTATTTTAAACGCGGGTATCATCCCAGACCATGTCACTTTTAGAATTGAATAACGTGCGAGTATAAACACAGCAGCAGGTGACCCCTGTCCTGACTCCCTAACTCAGAAAAGCAGCCCAGAGCGGACACGCGTTTGACGCACCAGTCCGGCGTGACCCATACATATTAAAAAGAGGGGCGGGAGTTACTGGAGTTTGCCTTGAGGGAAACAGGGGGATTATGTGCTTATGTAAAAGGCAACGGAGGTTGTTTTTTTTTTATTTCCCGGAGCGAAAACGAAATCTGCGCAGTATTTACCACCTTTAATTCCGGCAGCCGGCCCCTCCGTCCGACGAGGTGTGAATCGATCGGGGTAGCATGGCGTCGTTTTTCACGGGACGGGATGTTTTGCAATGGAACAGGAGCGCCGTGTTTGCATTAAAAAAATAAATAAATTTCTCGTCTGTAACCACGGATTAATGAGCACAGACCGCAGCACGACCACACAGTCTCCTGTAAGAAACATCCGATGGGGGCTGACGTCAGTAACCACAGTAAGGTAAGGGACTCATCAGTCCGTGACAGGTTACGACGCCTCCTGATTATGAATACCCTTTTCATTAATTCTTGCAACACTACGACAGATATACTTCTTGTTTGCACGTTGTTCCCAATTGCCCTTACGGTTTTTAAATCGCGTGAGAACAGCGCTCTTGACCGGTGGTCAGGGTGTCAGCCCGGTGTCACGGCTCGTATGTACCAAAGGTTGATCAGCTGCGATCGAAAACGCTGATGAAATGTGTCCCGGACCCTCGAGTTTGTCTTCGGCTTTGATTTCGTATTTCTGATTTGCAGGAAGTTACTGGGCTGTGTTTTATTGCAGTTATGGAGAGCTTGTTCTCTCTGCTCACCGCCCTGCGCGGCAGTGTCCGGACACTCCGGTCAGCGGCATTTAAACTTGACAGTGTTGCCCCCACGGAACCCACGGAGACTTGCACGATATACAGTGCGTGTGTTGTTTTTTTTCTATAGCTGTGATAGCACGAGTCGTGCTGCTTTTCTTGCAAAAACGGATCGCTGGCTTAAGTAGGTCACCGGCCGTGTTGTCTTCGCCTAGTGTATTTTCCCCCCGGTAAACAAAAAAACGAAATGCGTCTTTTATCGAATTAAACTTTTTTGCTGAGATCGTTCTCACAGCGTTAGCGCCCCGTGATACAGGACCCCGCTTCCCTGGTGGGCTTGCAGAAAAACGCCTGCTGAAACTGAAGTTTCTGGTCTCGGCCGGATCGTGCGACAGAGGTGAGCGGGTCTGTGTGCTGACGGTCACGGCGGTGACTGCTGTTTCAGGGCCAGCCCCTGCTGGAGGACCCCCGCTGCGCACCGGGGTGGAGGGGTCTGCTCTCCAGCGTGGGCCTGTCTTTCCCTGCGGGGCTCTGCCGCTGGGGGGGGCTGCGCTTCGCCCCTCGCCGCACGATCACGGAGGGGAGGCGGCCCGAGCCCCCGGCGCCCGAGGAGCCCTTCCTGGAGTGGCCTCTGCCCGGCTTCATCTCCCTCTTCCTGCCCGAGTTCCCGCATCGCAGCCGCCTCCCGGGTCCGGAGCGCTTCCAGGTATCCGCGCTCCCGTCTGCTCCCCACGCTCTCCGCGCGCCCCCGCGCCCGCGCTCCTGACCTCTGTGCGCTGTCCCGTCTTCCAGATCCTGGGCTGCATCGCTAAGGGCTCCTATGGTCCCATCCTGAAGGTGAGGGACCGGACACAGCAGAGGACGTACGCAGTGAAGGTGAGCCCCTCTCTGCGCCGTCCCCTCCGCTGGCTGGGAAGACTCAAGCGCGGGGCAGATCTGATTCAACCCGGGTGTTTACCGTGGCAGGGATAATAATTCGACTGCTCAGCAAGTCAACCCAGATCGGGATTTATGAGCTACACACTTTCATGCAAAACTAACAGTAGGTGTCGGCTGTTTCCAGCTTGCTACCTTATTTGTGGGTAATAAACAAGACAATTGAAGTCTGGATGATTAAAGTAGGATTCTGCTTCAATTCAGCACATTCCCCTGTAACAAAATGCGGGACTGTGAACAGGTGAGCCTCATTCTGGAAACTTCCAGTACTGCTAGAGTTCAGCTCATTCAGCTCACAGCTGGGTTTTCAGTCAGTCTTGACGCTCGTGTCCAAATCCAAATCAAAGCTTATTTATCAAACGCACAACAATACGGCGTGCATGAAAATAAGGTTACTTAGTAATAGATGTCATAGAAAGGGAATCAAACTCAATATGAGTCAAGCTGCTGTGTCCAGGGTGTGTGCAGGATATACAAGCAGTGCGGTTGTGCTGAATACAGTGAAGACTGTGTCCATGTAGCCATTACAGGTGATCTGCTGAAGGAGCTGCAGGTTGGCTGTTTAGCAGTCTTACTGCCTGGAGGTAGAAGCTGTTCTGTAGTCTGTTGGATTTGGACCGAATGCTTCGGTACCATTTACCAGACGGTAGGAGGGAAAAGAGTTTGTGACTGGGATGACTGGGGTCCTTGAGAATGGACCTGGCCTTCTTCAGACATCTAGGGATAGGGACACGTCCTGTGTCCCTCTGGCCACAGCAGGGACAGGGGTGCCCACTGACTCCTGACGCCCCCACCCACCTGTCCGCCTGGCACTCGGGGCGCACGCCTTAGTGCATGAACCCCCCGGTGTCTGTGAAAGAGCAGGCCACAAAGTGCACTGTGCAGCACATTAGCGCGTGTGATCGGTGTCGTTTTTCTTCTCTCTTTCTGAAGGTTTTGCCCAAATGTGAGATCCTGAGACATGGGGTCCTGGCGCAGTCCAAGGAGGAGGTCACCATCCAGGTAACGGTCGTCGTGTGCCGTGTGTCCGAAGGATTTCCAAGGCTCCTGTGAGAACGCTTGGTCTGGCTCCTTGCTGAGTTGTACCCACAGTTCCATTTAACTTCAGTCCAGAACTGACAGGCCTTGGCCAGCTGACGACACGGCCAGTATATTTTGTCAGGTGTACTGATGAGGTATAAATACTGTGTTCGGAGCCCTGGATTAAGGGCAACAAGTTGCCTTAGCAACTACAGCTGCACTAATTTAGGAAGCTGTGGAGGCCCTTTAAGATACACTGAGCACCTCCCCAGAGGGACGAGCAAGCAGGACCCCTGTCCTGAGACCCCCGCAAGGGGAGGAAAGTCCCTCCAGGGCTCCCCAATCCAGGGCTCTGCCTCTGACTGAACACGCCCCGCATTGTGCCACAGCACAGCCCTGTTGACACCAGCAGTGAGCTGTAATCGGCAGTGGAATGATTCTGTGTGGATGCTTCACCAGAGTGCTCCGATATCATCATGCCCCGGGAGTCCTGGGCAAGCACCTGCGTTCGTTTCGTGCAGGAAGTGGGGACGGCCTGGTTTCTCCTCCGGCCCGCCCTGATGCTGGTGCCGGTCCTGGGTCCGGGGGCTGCTCTCCCGCGGTGCCTGTGACTGCTGTTGTTGACTCTTGCCTTGCAGAGGCAGGTCCGCCACCCTTTCCTCCACACGCTGCAGGACTGCTGGCAGACCCAGCGCCACCTCTTCATTAGTGAGTGACCCGGTCTCTCTGAAGGGGGGGGGGGGCTGAGATTCGGACCCGGGCTGCAGTGTGTGCCCACTGACCCTGCGCTGGTGTCCAGCAGAGTGAGGTGTGAGGAGGGGGATCAGAGGGGCATTGTTTAGCCATGCAGGGCTACAGAGGGGATAGCTCGCTGTCTTTTCTGTAGGTAGCTCTCCTTCATATGAGCAGGGCTCTCCAACGTCCCAGATGGATGAATGAACGAGTAACTATGTAGCGCAGGGTCCAGGGCTCACACTGCGGGTGCCAGGGCGATCCAGCCTGGCCTCCTGCTCTGCCGGAGAGAAGATCTGTTAAATGAAACCAGCAGCAGCAGAGTCTGAAGCTCTTCATTTCCCCCCTGTTTCCCTTTCGTAGTAAAGCAACTCTGTTTCCTCTTGTATGGCAGTGTGAGCAGGGCTGCAGTCAAAGCACGGGCACACAGGCGCCCCGGGCCCGTCCCGGCTCTGACTGGAGGAGCCCGCTGGCCAGAGCTGTGATTTCGCAGGAGGAAGAAGAGCCCACCCTGACGCACTAAAGACCGTGTGTGGAGCAGCTGCCATCTGTGAGCAGCAGGAGTTGTGTCCTATTCGGACAATCATCAATCCAGGAAATGTTAACTCTTAACCGAGATGCTGCTACACACCAGACAGCAAGGGCACACGTGCCCAGGAATCTCAGAACAGGGCCCTGATGCTCTGGCAGGTGACACTGGGAGGGCAAATGACCTCAGGGGAAAAAGAGTTGCTTTTAAAGTCGATTCTTTGTCTATGGCTCAGCCGGTCTGGGCCGTGTCAACTCGAGTCTTCCTCGAACCCTGAGCACACCTCTGCCTGCCACCTCCCCCCTTCCTCCGGCGCCGGCCCCAATGAAACGCACCTGGTCTGTGCCACTGAAACCTGCCCCCCTTTCTGGGTGACGTCCGACTGGTGTAGCTGTAGCTCCACAGTGTCCCCTCTCCCCCGACCTGCCCCTCCCTCTCCCTCTGAGCGGCAGGAACCACCCTTTACACCAGGAGGGGGGGATTCGGCCTGTCACACACCTGGGCTCTCATCAGGCTGCTTCTCCAGCAACCCTAGGGGACCAGCTTCCCCCCCTGTGGTTCTGTCATAGTCTGTTCGAACCCCTTGCTCGTCCCAGCCTCTCTCAACCGTCCCTGAGACGCCCACACGTCCTGTCTCGTCACCCATCTGCCTCGGGTGAGTCTTGCCCGTGCTGGATCCGGGATCGTGGGAGACGCCCAAGGGAAGCGCAGCACACGCCGCGGGCCTCTGACCATCAGGGCTGTGTCCAGCACTGGCGGGTGGACGCAGAACCCCAAGGGCTGTGTGTCGCGTGGAGTAAACGGTGGTTGTTGGCGCGGGGGAGTCCTGTGTGTGTGTGTGTGTGTGTGTGTGTGTGTGTGTGTGTGTGTGTGTGTGTGTGTGTGTGAAGGAGCGCTGGCTGTGCTGTCAGGGAGTCACGCTGTGCCCTCTGCCCCCACCAGTGTGTGAGTACTGCAGCACCGGAGATCTCTACACCTACTGGACCATGGCTGGCCGATTTGGGGAGGAGGCTGTGCGCGTGTTTGCGGCTGAGCTGGGCTCTGCGCTGGGTGAGCACAGCACCTGGGCAGGGTGCACCAGAGGTCTACTCCCCCCTGATCCTCCCAGCTCCCCTGTGGCTGTACCGTGATTATACCACAGCGTCTTTCTGTTTCCCTTGGTTACATAAGAATAGTTACAAACCAGAGGAGTCATCTGGCCCATCTAGCTCAGGGTATCGGAGCTTGTTGCAGACTCCCACACACTCTGCACTCCTGAGTAGTTCCCACTTGTGCCTCTGGGTCCTGCTTCACTGTTCATCTGGTCCCTCACAGTTTGTATTATCTACATCCCTGTCTGTGTTCCACCAGGACCTGGTTTGGTTTAGCTAGGCTCATCCTGTCTGGGCCGTCACTGCACTGCAGAGTCAGACTGCACTGACTCTCAGTCCCTCAGCAGCTCCCCACTGTTTCCTAGTCCTGGTTCTCAGGAAACCAATTTTTGCTGAGTTCTCAGTAACTTTACTTTTATAAGGCCTTATAAGGCTGTAGATGGCTTGGCACCTCGGTACCTGTCTGAGTTACTATTGACCTCGCAACCTCAGTCTCCTGATTCTGGTCTCCTACTGTCCCCCAAGCTTGTCTACACTCTGTGGGTGACAGGGCCTTTTCCTGCTGCACCCTGAAGCTCTGGAATTATATCCCTGTAGAAATCACACAGCCACCTTTCCTAAACTCTTTCAAATCTCGACTCAAAACCTTCTTTAGAAGGGCTTTCATTTAACTGGTTCTGTGTCTGTCCGGTTTTTCTCCTTCTTTTTCCAAACCCTTATTGTAGCTGTATTTCTGCTGTCTCCTTTCACTGTGTACTTTATTTCTGACTGTAAAGCACTTTTCAAAGCCATTTTTAAAGGTGCTAGACACAATAGTGTATTATTATTTTCCAGAGCTCTCAATGGAACGTATCGTTTGCTCAGTTAGACCTCTTTAAATGTTTCCCAAGAGACGTCTTTTTTCCCCAGTGTTCACAGCTGTTCCTCCCTCTCTGCCATTCCCAGGATTCCTGCATGACTTTGGGATTATTCACCGGGATGTGAAGGTGAGGCTTCTAGCCCCTGACTTTAATTCATGCACGCAGTTAAAAGCTGAATAAAAGCAAATTTACATCAATCATAATCTGTATAAAAACACAGAAAAATAAAATACATCTACACATACCAACATAAAAATTAATACAGTAATTATAAAGCTTGACGGCAGGTAGCAGAGTAGAGTTTCTCAAACTATTTGTTCTTTCTAAATTGTGTTTATATATTGAGTGGGATACTACATGAAAATCCCAGGTTGTTGCTACTGATACTAACCTATGGTGTTTTTGTCTTGTTCTTTTTTAAGATGGAGAATGTCTTGTTAAATGACCAAGGTAAGGCAAAGTACTAGCTGTGATACCCTACTGATCTACGCTGTTCTCTGCTCTGAGTTTACAGCCTTTTGTCTCGCCTGGCCACACTACTGCATGTGGTTTGGATCCCCCGTCATGTCTCTAGTTGTAATGTTGGGACTGGCCTGTAGATGGAACTGCAGTTCTGGAAGCATAGCACGTTGAGAATGATCTGAAGCCTTTGGCCAGCCTTGTGCTTTTGAAAGCTGTAGGTCACGGCCTTCTTTGTCCATGGCTCTAGAGAGATTCAGAGTCTTTTTGCTTTTCACTACTGCCAAACGTGGCATCGCTTAACCAAGCCAGGGCTGGGGATTATTGCACTTGACTTGTCTGGCACTGAGCAGGAAACTCTTAAGAATAATAATTGCTTACACTTTTATAGCGCTTTTCTGGACACTCCACTCAAAGCACTTTACAGGTAATGGGGATCCCCTCCACCCCCACCAGTGTGCAGCCCCACCTGGATGATGCACCAGTCCTCTCCCCACACACCAGCTCTCAGTGGGGAGGAGAGCAGTGTGATGAAGCCAGTTCAGAGATGGGGATTATTAGGAGGCCATGACTGGTAAAGACCAGGGGGGAATTTGGCCAGGACACCGGGGTAGCACCCCTACTCTTTTCGAGAAACGCCCTGGGATTTTTAATGACCACAGAGAGTCAGGACCTCGGTTTTACGTCTCATCCAAAGGACGGCGCCTGTTTACAGTATAGTGTCCCCGTCACTATACTGGGGCATTAGGACCCACACAGACTGCAGGATGAGCGCCCCCTGCTGGCCCCACTAACACCTCTTCCAGCAGCAACCTTAGTTTTTCCCAGGAGTCTCCCATCCAGGTGCTGACCAGGCTCACACCTGCTGAGCTCCAGTAGTGGCTGCCAGCTGGGAGCTGCAGGGTGACGTGGCTGCTGGTACAACTCTTACCCCTGTAAGAGTGCAACAGTGGCTCAGGTCTAGCCATCCCTCTGTGTCCTCTCACCCGCTTCAGGTCACCTGAAGCTGGCGGATTTTGGGCTGTCACGCCGGCTGGAGCGCGGGGGCAGGGCGTACACCATCTGTGGTACCATCCAGTACATGGGTAAGAGCTCTCTGGCTCACGGAGCTGCTGCTGGTGCGGAAAAGCACAGGGCAGACGAGTCCACATCTTACATGTCTTACATTTTCCTCAATCCCTACATGCCTTTTAAAAACTTGTCTTCTGTAGTTTTATATCTCTTATTTGGACGCGGGGGCTTGTATGCATTAGCCCTGATTTTGGAATTGACTGTACATCCATACTAAAACAGGCAGCGCTCGCAAAACGTTGCCTTACTGTCATTCTTCTGTCAGTGTTGTCAGCATCGCAGAGTGGGACTTTAACAGCACTCTGTCGCCCTTCGTCACCGACAGCTCCCGAGGTCCTGAGTGGGGGGCCGTACAACCACGCAGCTGACTGGTGGTCTCTAGGCGTTCTGCTGTTTTCGTTGGCTACAGGGAAGGTGAGGTCATCAGATTCTCCGCCCTGCCTCTAGATAGACACTTTCTGACTTAGGCCATGTCTCGGATGTCACACTTCGCCCTAAGCTCTTCCTCAAAGTCCGCCCTTCTGTGACGTGAGCAAGTGTACTGAGACATGAGGGCACTTGTGGCATACACGGCCAACACTCAAAATGCTTTACGTTGTTGCTGCTTCTTTTCCAGCTAAGTGCACGTCTGCAGATCATTTTTGAAAAAATGTTCATGGTCCACTCGCAATTGTAATTGAATATCCAATTGTAATTGAATATCATCTCCTCTGTCCCTGCACAAAAGTGGGGACATGTCGTGTGCATTCTCGAACGGGCAAAATTCCTGTAAACGTGGCAGTAGCGCTGTGCTGTTAAACCCATTCCGTCTCGTCTGTCCCAGTACAGAAACGACAGAACGAGGAACATCACATGTTCATTCACGGCGAACAGGATCGATTCAAAGTGGTCGAGGTCAATTAAATAAGGTAGACCTGACAAAACCTCAAAGCTTTGTACTGTTAAATACTTTGTCTTTCCGTGTACAAAATACACCATAGGGACAATCCCACTAATATTCATCAGGCGAGATGTGGTGATGAAATAAAAGCTGTATGTCCAAACTTTGTATCTACGATACATACAGTGTGCATCTTAAGCAGCCTAAGGGCATTGTGTTTTCACATAAAATACAGTAGTACATAAAATAAAGCGACATTTTCCTAACACACTCCTAGAGCAGGGGTTTGTGAGATTGTGTTGGAAACGTCAATGTCAAATTAAATAGTCCTGTTAATAAATAACAATGTAAGAATAAGAATAAGAAAAACAGTAGGAGTAATATTCATATTTTACAAAGTGAAAGGAAGCTTGTTGAGAGGGTTGCTGTAGCTGTTTATCTACAGTGATTGAAAGGTTTGATTTAAGATCTCAAGGGGGGGACTTGAGACAAATCATTTAGACTGAAGGGGTTCCGCTGACAAAAAAGGTGGGCTAGAACATGAGGCGTCACCATTCCGCAAGGTATTGGGGGTAATTCCCTTCAGCCGAGTGCGCTCCCATGCAGACCTCAGAGACGGGTGCATTCAGGGTGCACTGGGGGCGCTGGTGAGCACCCTTCTGAACCCCAAATTGCAAATGGGAGACCCTGAGCCCTTGCAGACTTGAGCGGGAACGCACACATGAAGGGCACAAGTCTGCAAGCATGGGTATTTATCCCATGGCCCTAGAAGAGCCTTCAGATCAACTGCAAGGCCCAGTCAGCCTGGGAAGCTGTCGTTCATGAAGAAGAGGCCAGCAGTCCAGAGTCAGGAAACAGGTGTAGACCAGCAAGGTTACTTGTCTAGGGCAGGTCAGCAGTGCACATGAACCTCATTTTTCTGGACAGAAAAGTCCATTATGAACACAGGGGGGTCTTTGTAATTAAAATACAAAATCGGTTATCACGAGTCGATTTGATTCAGATGACAGAAACGGCCATGTTTTTTGGATGTAGTTTTCCTGGGGGGGCTTTGATCGCCCCTGCTGGAAGCAGAGAGGTCAGTGTCTGCAAGACTGGACCTTGTCCCGATTGGCGCGTGAGTCATCGCCGGCGCGGCGTAGTTTGGCACCGCGGTGGCAGGCAGACCTTTCGGGTCTCGATTTCGCGATGCGCCCGGAGGCAGCCAGCCAGCCGGGCTGCAGAGACGGACTCTGGGATCCTTCGGGAGAAGGCTGGGCGAGATCCCTGGGTTGGCCAACTGCCCACAGGCACAATGGGCTGAAAGGGCTCCTCTTACGCTGCTGTGCTTTCTGCCCCTGGGTCCCCAGTTCCCTGTGGCCCCCAGGCCGGATCACCGCTCCATGCTGCAGGAGGTGAGGAGCTGTGGGTACGAGATGCCGGACACCTTCAGCCCCGAGCTCGGCCTGCTGATCAGCGAGGTATCCACACACACCCCCACTGTACCCCAAGAGCTCCTGGCACCCCCCCGCCCGCCAAGCCCAGAGCTACTCTCCCTGCTGTAGCTGCCTAGTTCCTTTCTTGTGCTCTTCAGCCGAAACATTCAGGATCAGCTGGACAAATGATTGACTGCCCGTACTGCAGCCATTCAACATAGCATCAAGACATCAATACCATTGAGCCTTCTCATGCACCTGACGCACAAGACCTTGTGGACATTTCTTATGCATGCCATAAGAAAGAAAATAAAAATTTTGTCATAGTGTTTAATCCTGGGAGTGCACTGCAGGTCAGGGACTGATCGACCTTGACCCCGCCTCTGCCTTGACTCCGCCCTGACCCCGCCTCCACCTTGACCCCGCCTCCACCTTGACTCCACCTCCACCCTTCTGCCAGGTTTTCATTGATCTGTTTTTCTGCTCCAGCTGCTCTGCCAGAACCCGATGTGCCGCCTGCGCCGCCTGGAGCGCTTCAGGAAGCAGCCCTTCTTTCGGGGAGTGACCTTTGACCCCCAGCTGCTGCAGAAGACGCCCGTGTGCCTCATCCTGGAGCTGAAGCAGCGGCCGGACCGCCCTGCCCGAGCTGGGCGGGGCCTGGAGCTCGACGTCTTCAAGACCTTCGACCTGGACCTCACCCCACTGCCGGGTGACGTCAACCGGGGCCAGGAGACCGCGCAGGGGAGTGCGCGCTGAGCAGCGGTGACCCCCCTTTTTATACGCCTTTGGAAAAACGCAATCCCTCCTTCCTGATGTGTGACCAGCAGCCTGTACAGCTGGAAAGAGGATAAGACTTCCCTACCTCCTGCCCAAGACTGTCGAGACCCATGAGGATTGGAAATGTTTGGGGAGGCTGATCAGTTTGAGGGTTCTACACTTTTCACGAGCCTGTGACTCTTCACAGGATGTCCAAAACAGGCAAGAGATCGCCTGTTCTCAGAGTGGGTTGTGTCAGCTTCGGAGGGAAAGAGTCCGGGGCCAGTGCAGGTCCCAGCCAGTGAAGGAATAATGCACTGCTTAATGTGTGAGGAAAGATGAGAGAGAAATCTCGCTGTCCCCTAACACGGAGGACTGAGCCCAGAGAGCCCTGATCTGTTAAGTCTAGGTCATCCTAAAACATCTGTATATTGGAACACCTGTAGCAATCGGATCTTTTAAGCAAGCGATGAGATCATTTAATTTCTTAATAACCTAACCAATTACAATTGATCACAACTGATGTTTTACAGTTAGGTATGTAAGTGCTGTGTTGGAGCCACATAGGCCCATCAGCCCAGAGCCTTCATTCATCCTGGTTTCCATGCCGTTAAGCCACCATGTGAGCACATGACTCTGTTCTTGCTCTTGTGACCTCTGGATCGTTCTTCGCTCCTAGTGCTGGGGTCCGTGGGGGGGGCTGACTTTGCCACCAACGCCTTTGAGGATCGGAGGATTTTGACCTGGATCAGGTCCGCTCCTGGTCTTCTCTGTTCAAGACGTTCCTTCAGCCCAGTCCCAGTCCCAGTCCCAGTCCCAGTCCCTTGGGCCCTGGGGTGTACCTGGCTGCTCTTCCCTGGGCCGATTCCAGAACCACAACTTCAGCTGCAGTCTCATACTTAGCTACCTCCTCCTGTAGCTCACTAGCTGCCCAGAGACCTCTTCACCGAGCACTGCAGCTGTACAGAAGCACGGCTTTTAAAACACGCCGGCCAGCCAGTAGCTCTCAAAATGGTCAAGCCCTGAGGCTCCCTCTCCTCTGCTGTGGCTCTCTCAGTACAGTGACAGCTGGAGCCCAGATGAGCTCCTGACCGGCTTAGAGAGACAGATCCTCTCTCCTTGAGGGCTCTTAGTTTTTTTTGTGTGATCCCAATCCTAACAGCTCCTTCGGAGATTACTCATCTGATTTAGAGAATTATCCCTTTAAGATCACAGAAGGTGAGGCGTGATTATTTCTCCCAGGGACAGAGCTACAATACAGTGAGTATTAAAGAAGACGCTGCAGGTCAGGTTATACACAAAACAGTAAAATGCAAAGAGAAACGGGTGAAAAACTATGCAATTACCAGCCAGACCTCGTTATTACACAGTCTTCCATCTCACACGGTCACTAAGAACTCACACGGTCATTAGATGGGTGTGATATTTTGCTAGATTGCCAGTGGTCAGTCTGTCCGGTGGTGGTCGGCCAAGCTGAAGTGCTCCAGGGGGTGACGTGTGAAATGCTATATACACTGCCATTCTGATTTCCCCTGTCTAGCTCAGGAATCAGGTTGCCTACAGAGGGCTCCTATTTTACAAGGCCAAAAACGCAAGGTCAGTTGGACAAGTCATTTTTTAACAAAACTTCCAGTATCCATTGTCTTCCATGAAAATGATCTATAAAGATTTTGGTTGCGTCGATTTTGCTGTGCTTGAGCATGTCTCCGCGTGTTTCTGTGTAGGGTTGACAGCCTCAAGGTGACACAGCTCACCCATGACCAATCATGGGCTGCACCACCTGTGCCCTGTGATAGGAGGCTCAATTCAGGTCTGTATGGGTTGGTGTACACTCCTACTAGCCCCATCGTTCTTGATCTTGCCACTTATTAACCAGCTGTACCTGTGGCACAGAGCTACACCATCAGTCAGGTTCAAAACATGACATGTCACGCTGTCTTTTCCCCTCATGGCTTATGAGCAGGGTGTCAGTTCAGCATATTCAGCTGGATGAACCAATTGCCTCTAGCTGAGTGCGTCTCATGCCAAACAGTGCTGCCCATCACTTCAAACATGGGAGTGTCCCATTGTGTCAAGCAATAACTGTCTTGTTCCGTTTGTTGTTGTTTTGCTAGAAAACCACACCTCCAAGAAGAAGACACCCGTTTAATTGATGTAGGAAACTGATTGTGGATTTAGTCGTGTGACTTTATGTAATCCCTATGTTTTCAGAATTTTAATGAATTTCCTGTGTTGGCTCTTCAGTTTCTACCCTTTACCCAAGACAGTCACCTGATCACCAATCAGCTGTGTTTTATGTAATGGTATTTGTCTCGTGTTTTGTTTTGTCAGCAGGTGGTCTGGATTTTTTTTTCCTGGTCTCCCATGTCCTGATTTCCTCTCAGACATTTCATTACTTGATTCCATTTTTAAATAAATATTCTAGTACATCCTTACGGACTGTTTTTGATTTATAAGTAAAATATTTCATGCAAAAATCTGAATGCCTCGCCTCGCAGGAGTTTGCTGTCTGCTGAGACTGGAGTGACAGTCTGACACTGCCCTAGGCACCAGCACCTGTATTATTTATGCTTTATTATCTTCACAGTGGCATGGAGCCATAACAGCCAGATAACATATTGTATCTCTTTAAGGGTAATGAAATCAGCAGATGTCAGGAATTACAACTGTTTGACACACCACACCGATATTTTGAACAAGACCGTTTGGGATTTTAGACGTGAAGACTAAGGGACAGTGCAGGAAGTCACTGCTTCCCTGCCATGTCACACAGATGACATGCTAATCGGTACCAAACGGGTCTGCTGAGCCTCCAGTTAGGGTACCAGCCTCAGCCTGGTCCATGTGCTCCATGCAGTTAGCAACTCGTACTAACCTTAGCTGATGCCCGTAGCCAGTGTGACACTTTCAAAGTTATCATCCATCCATTATCGAACCATTCTATCGAATTCAGGGTCGCGGGGGAGACAGAGCCTATCCCAGCAAGCAACACACACAAGGCGGGGTACACCCTGGATGGGACACCAGTCCATCGCAAGGTACACACGGCACAGACGCACACAATCACACCTGGGCCAAGTTTCCCAGAAGCCACTTAACCTCCCAGTATGGCTCTGGACTGTTGGAAGAAACTGGGAACCGGACCACCCGGAGGAGCCCCACGCGAACATGAGGAGAACATGCAGACTCCACACAGACAGCACCTCAGGAATTGAACTCAGGACCCCAGCACTGAGAGGCAGCAAGACTAATAGTGAAAAGTAAAATATAACAGTGCAACAATGCCCCTTGGTGTGACAACAGTTCTATACAATAATAATTCCTTACACTTGCACAGCACTTTTCTGGACACTCCACTCAAAGTGCTTTACAGGTAATGGGGATCCCCTCCACCACCACCAGTGTGCAGCCTCACCTGCATGATGCAGCGGCAGCCATAGTGCGCCAGTACGCAGGGGTAACACCCCTACTCTTTTTGAGAAACGCCCTGGGACAGAGTATCTTTCTTTTCTTTTCAGGAGGGAATAAACCTATTACTTAGCCTACGCATGCTGACACAGCTACCCACCTGAACTAGTTCGTGTCTATGGTAAATATAGCCGTTTCTTTCGGCTCCTGAAGTGGTGCATCGTATGAAAACAAAATATATTCTGAGCTTTGCGACTTCTAACATTTTAAAATGTACATGATTTCCGAAAGCGCCTTGCTAGTACACTTATGGTTTTTTTTCTTGACGAAAGCAATGCGCTTGCTTGGGGAGAAAAAGCTTGGTATTTTTAATTTAAAAAAATCACACCTCCTTAGCATGTTCGAAATCATCACTAACGTCGCTTCCCAAGCGTCGCACTGACAGTATAACAAGACTAAACCCTTCACATGCGCGTTCCCGCTAGGGTCTGCAAGGGCTCAGGGTGTCTAGTCGATTTCCGATATCACGTGACCCCAAACGCTAACCCCGCCCCCCTTGCGTGCGCGTGCGCAAGGAGAGCACGCTTCGACGTGACGCAACTGGCCGACCGTCCAATGAGACGCGAGCGTGTAATGTTTGAAATTGTAGTTGAGCAGTTGAGAGAAATAGTTTTCTTTTAGGGCAGCGTGTTAATTTCTTATTATTTTTATTTATACGGCTAACAGAAGAACTCCAGAGCTCATCCGAAAATAGCAGGCCCGGTATGATCTTTACTACGTGGCTTTAAGTCATTTATGAATTCATTTAGTATAATAAAGTAAATATACGTTCGCTGACATTTAGGCTGAGAAATCCTCTAGTGGCTCCGGGGAGGTAGTCACCGTAAATATTGTTGTTATAATCTTGTAATGTTAGTAAGTATTGTTGTAGACATTATAAAAAACGTAAAATCTGCTTTAAGCTACTTCGTGAATAATGTATGTTATTAAACTTTTGACTTTTGACTTTCTAAGTACCATGATTAGAGTCTGTATAAATAAAAAAACATTGCCCGAAGTACAGAAATTAAAATGATATATGTATATGTATTTGTTTTGCTTGCTGTAACGGACTGTTACTTGTCGACCGGAGTCAAACGACATCTTCACACTTCTTTCTAGGTAGAATAACAGCCACACAAATGACTACGAGGAGAAGGTCGTCGATGAATATTGGAGTCGGAGAGGAAGGCTTTGGTGTAAGAAGGAAATGGGGCTTGTAGCTGCACTTCGTTAAAAGGCGATTAGACTGTGAACCGACTGGAGTGCCGGAATTTTAGTGTTGTGTCGTTTAGAAACCCATCTTAATCTTTCTGTCTCTAAAAGATAACAGTAGAAGGTCGAGTGGTCTCGTTTTGGGTTAGCAGTGTCCTAGTCCAGTGTGAACCCTTTATTTTCTCACAGTATTAACACTTAACTACAGTATTTAGGTTTGTCTTGAATGGAACCAACCCATTGTATAAAATCTTGCCTCCACTGCGCAGAGTTGTCAGACCTGAGCTGGAACGAATGCATTTCTGGAGGGTTTTGTCCTTTTAACAAAATGGAAGATGATGTACATTGTATAACTTCGGGTTTTTTAAGTAGTTGGACCATGCTGGGTGGCCTGGGGACCTTTTCAGTCTTCGTTCGTGGCTTTATAGGAAAGAATAAGAGAGAAAAAAGGTTTTAAAGGAAGAAAGACATGTTTTGACCCACACCAACACAGTCCGTGGCATGCCAGCAACTTTACCTGCTAAAATCCGTGTCTTCTTCTATTTGAGGAATGGCGTAGAAGCACGAGTTCAGGAAGTTTACGATGTGGGATAAGCTCCTTGAAAAAGGAACACTCCGTAAGGGTTTACATGGGAGGGTAACTACTTGTGCTGAAGCAGAAGTAACTTTGCAGTGTGCGTCATGACATTTGATGGGTTCGGTTAGCAAGGTGGGAAAAGAACCCACCAGGTTTGGGAAAGCTGAACTAATCGCACGTCTCATGAGCCTTGTTCCTGGGTATGCAGGCATTTCATGTAGAATAAGGTGATTAGAAAATAGTGGTGCAAATATTTCAGTGTAATTTACCACATGAGCATTTTAATCCTTTAATGCATTGGTCATGTGTCAGATCAAGGATTGCATGTTGTCTGGTATTTGTATTACGTTCCGTTTCTGTGTACTTGTTTTTACCATTTTCTCCTGGCTAATTGTAATTGGCTAACCCTTTGACTCCCTGACACGCTCCAGCCTCAAGGCAAGTCAATGGAGAGGACCCCTTTAAAGAGCTTCCAGAATGGTCTCTGCGCCTCGTCGTCCACACTCACACCCCTGTTCAGCAAACTCAAGATAAAGGTATGGTGTCACAGTTGGGCAGGGCACTCGGTTATCAATCGGACCAATCGGATCAATGGGGGGGGGGAATGAATTGATATTGAATATTTTATTCTGTCTTTTGTATTAAGATTTCCTTTTCATAATTGTATGAAGGAGTCTGGTATTTGTGGGATATGGATCTGCTGGGGTGTTAGTAGGGAAATGAGAAATAAAGTAAGGAATTTCTTAGATTCTCCACCTGGAACGCTTAGTCCGGAATATGACTGAGTCATTATATCAATTATTTTTTTATTTAATAAAAGTTCTCTAATACAAGGGAACTGGTATGTTTGTGTTACTGTGAATGTCTCCTGGAGAAGGTAGTTAAATATAGAAAAACAAACTGTTGATGTTGATGGATTTCACCTTTTTTTTTTTTTACAGGAGAATAAAAAGCACTTGAATTTGAACTCCATGCCTAGTTGCCCCGTTTCAAGAATCGATTTTAGTACCGAGGCTGCCAGGAAGGCCAGTGCTATTGAATCCCACCTGCAGCCTCTGGGAGAAATGGGAGAGTTCAAGGAGAACGCAGAGCCACTCAGAGTAACGGAAGATGATCGATGTTCCCTGGAATACCGCTTCCCAGATTCCCTTCCCGTCCTGCCCGCTGTCGGTCTGCCCCAGTCGGAGGCAGTAAGCACCCAGCCGCTGCCAGGCCGCGGAACTGCAGAGGAGACCTACGTTGTAGATGAGTCCCCAGTTGACACCGTACCCGGTGTGACCACAGGGAGAGTCCGTGACCGTGACGAGGCGTCACAGGGCAATGTGACGGAACATCTCTCCGGTGACTCCCCACCAGTTCCGAAAGCGGACTCTCCCGGTGAGATCAACAGCACTATGGATGCCGTCAGCTTAGAGTTCCTTGGAGCAGATGTAGAGATTTGGGACCTTCCTGAGGCTTCGGACGGGACAACTCCAGATTCTACTGTGGGACAAGCAAATGGAAGCACGTTCATCGTTCAAGCAAGTGACCCAGAGGAACTACAGACCTTAAATGAAACGACCCACCTGCATGGCACCACTGTCTGTGGAGAAGCGATCAGTGCTCCAGCGAGCCGTTTCGGCAGCAGCAGGGCGGCCGATGGTCATTCCCTTGATATTTCGATGAAGAACGTGAGCTTTTTAAGCGATAACCCTTATGTTGATGCAGCGCACGACTACTGCGTTGCACCAGCTCCTGTCATGCACAAGGCTGGGGGCTCTGAGATTCATCCAGCTGTTCTGTGTTTACTAGAACGCCAGCCAGATACTTTGGAAAACATGCAGAGTGAAGAAGACGATGATGCCTCACCTACTGCTCTTCCAGGCGTCCCAGTAGCACTTAGTTCCCCAATTCGAAACGCATTACCCATGCAGGACCAAACTGACCAGTTTTCCAGCGCTGATACAAAAAACAGCCCTTTTGCAGAAGATCTCCGTGTGAATGCACCAGGAACCGAACAGGCAGAGAGGTTAATGCCACTTGGATGCAGCCCTGTGGCTCCCAAGCAGAGTTCTGCCTCTTTGGCTGAAGGGAGCAGAGTCCTGAGTGTGCCACAAAGCGAGTCCCAGGAAGAAGATTCGGGAATAGGGAACGTGCTGTCGTCGGAGGCAAGGAGCCTGCAGCTTGCAACTGAGGCTGAGGCAGAGCTGCCTTTTGAGGCAGACCCATCAGCCTCTCTTCCCCGTCCATCCCTGGAGGGGTCGATCTCCGAGTCGTTCCAAAACGTTCTGGCGACCCCGGTGGAAAGGGCCCCCGTATTAAGCAGAAGCGTCAGCCTGCTCTTGAAGAGTTTGGTGAATTCTTCCGACAATCAAGCCGCCGGCTCGCCTGCCATCGGAACAGGGCGCGGCTCTGATGGGTGTGACCCCGATCCCAGGTCTCTTAGCCCAGCTGCTGACTCGGAGCACGACTTCTTCGGCAGTGGCAAGAGAAAGCTGGCAAGCCCCGGTGTTGGCAGTCTCAACAAGTTGTGGAGAGCAAGCCCTTACAGCCCTTTCCCTCAGCCGCAGCTGAACTCCACAGCCGCGAGCCTGGGAGTTAAAGAAGACTGGGATGTGAGCATATTATCGGGCTTAGAAGAGAAGCCCGAACCTGTCTCTTCGGTAAAGGTTAATGACGCTCATCCTGTTAAGGCCTCAATAGTGGATAAGCCTGACAAAATGGGGGTGCACGCAGCAGAATCTCTCCCTGGAGGAGGGTGCAGTTTGTCCCGCACCAAGGCCCAGGCCCTGCAACAGCAGCTCCTGCAGATGGCCGAAATCCTGATGTTTCCTTTGCCGTCCGGCGCACAAGGTGCCCCGGCCTCCTCCTCCTCCTCTGTGGAGCTGTGCCCTGTCGGCACCTGTACCACCCCTGTGCACCGGACTGAACGAAGCGTCAACACGTCGTGGGTGTTTGAGAGGAAGAGGGAGATCTCGGTGGCCGAAATGGGGACCAACACGGATTCTCTGCTGTGGAAGTGAGTTCCGCTTTCTTAGTTTCGTTCCAGTTGTAAGCCTCCCGTTCCCAGATCTTCTTCAGTGCTGGTTAAAGCGTGACTCTGTCCTGCTTCAGGAGGATAATTCCCACTGCCTTCTTTAGAAGCTTTGATGGTCATATTTTTATATTTAAGATGTTGTTTGGAGCTGCATGTTAAGGGCTCGATGGTATTGTCTTGCAGTATTTTCATGACTGCAGTGTAATCTGTGTAGTCCTTTCCCACAGGAATATACAACAGGAATTCAGGCCTGTAAGGCGGAAAACTTGGAGAAGTGAGCGCGTGCCGTCTGGTGACGTGTGCATCCTTTTCACAGCCTTCCTGACCCTGAGAGCCTTCAAGCCCTCCCCCGGGCGGACCTGGAGATGCGACTGACCTCAGCCCTGATCGTGATGGAGGCCTTGTCGCAGCAGGTGGCCAGTGCGAGGGCCCGTGGCCAGGAGGTGCGCCCGGGACCGTCCAGTCTGAGGGAGACGTTTGTGCAGACGGACCTCACTGAGCTCAGCCAAGTGGAGCACGACAAGGTGAGAGAGGCTTCTGTTCACATTCCAGTAAGAGGTTTGACCCCCAGACGCATCGGAAATATCTTGAATGTAACACTTACATCCTCTTTCCATGATAACGTTCCTGTGCAGCATCATAGCTGTAATCCAGGTTGATTATCATCTGTACAGTTGAGCAGGTCTTGATTGATCCACTTCATGCCAGAATGTAAATGGCAGTTATGGTACAACCTGGCCAATTGTGCCAGGTTACCTTCTTATTATTTTAATGAGGTGCCACGTCTCGTTTTTCATTTGTGTTTATATAAAGGGATAAAATGCTCATTACCTGAATGGCTGCACCCCAGTATACATTTGAGAATGCATTCTAGAAAAGGGCACCTTGTAGCCAATCAACTGAAAGCCGATCAATTTTTTTAAGACAAAAGGGTCAGAGATGAGGTTTTGGAAATCATACTATGTGATTGTGTGACTGTTTCTAGCATTTAAGTACATTTTATATGGTCACTGCGCCCAACGAAAGAAAATTGTTCTTAGAAATGTTCTATTCGTGCAATAAAACAAATTAGCCTGTTAGTTTTTGTAGGTCTCTGCGGTATATTACTTTACAGTAGTAGAGACGCGGACTGGAGCTTGTTGTTGTTTAGGGGTATTTTTGCCAGATTATTGATTATTGCTTATTTAACAATAAGGAATGCATGACACTTAACTGCCTGTGCACTGTAGATTGCATGTTTACGAATAAAGAGTGGTAAAACGCATTGTATTGGAGTTTTTGAGTGGAAGTAAAAACGCTGTCTGCAACGTGAAGTACTTCCACGCCGTTGTGTGGCGAATGCTGCCTTATGACTTGAGTGCCAGAGTGGCGCGTTTGCAGGTCTTGGCATAGAATCGGCGGGCGCAGGTGCACCACCTTGCAGGGGGCACCTGTAAATGCGTGCTGCTGTGTGGTGTTGGCCCGCAGGTGGAGCAGCAGTACCAAGAGCTGTACGTGGGGGCCGTGCAGCGCGTCCGGTCCCTGGAGCTGCCTCAGGAAGAACTCCAGGCTCTCCTCCAGAGGCTGAAGGACGTCCGGGATGAAGTGGTGAGCAGCTCCTGCGCTTGGAGGAAAATGTTTTTTTTCATCAAGGAAAAACTTCTTTTATTAAAACATTTTTCAGACCCATATAGAAAAACGTGTTGTCTAATTTTGGTGCCTGTTAATTTGTCATGAAATCCCCCCCCCCCCCCAGTGCTAAAAAATGCTGGTTAAAAAGCAGTGCCGTCTTTACCTTGATGCGTGATGGCAGGAATGTCAGAGTCGTTTGTAATGATTTTGTGTTGACAGTTTTCCATGAGCACGGATACTGCAGCTGCCCTCACTATGGCTCAAGAAACATTTGACCTCAGCAAAGCAAATCAAGACGCCTCTGCCACGCAGGTACGCTCGCTGTCCTCAGCCAAGATGGATAGGGTAAGGGGGGCGATTTAAGGAATGTGCGTTTGCCTACAACAGGCTGAGCACAACTGGGGTGGGCGGGTGTATGTGTTGTGAAAGACCTCAAGCTTTTGAAAACCTCATTTTAATTGTTCAGCGCCTGCAAACTTGCAAGCACAGCTCCTGGCAGAACATGTACTGTCTTCCTGGGGAATCTGTCCGTGTCTGTGCTTCTCGAATTTGCTTAAGGTCCTAAAACACTTAGCGATTCCATATCTTAGTCGTGTGCATTTATAAGCACAGGGGCAGCAGGGTCAGCACTGCTGCCTCACAGCACTAGGGTCCTGGGGTCAATCCAGATCTGTCTGGAGTTTGTATGATCTCTCCAGGTTTCTAGTTGGTTTCCTCCAGGTGCTCTAGCTTCCTCTCGCAGCCCAAAGAGATGCTGATAGGTTAATTGGCTTCTTGGCAGGTTGGCTGTGTCGCCTGTGTCCGTGTGCTTCCTTGTGTCCTTTGCCCTGCCCCCCTGATATGGAAGAAGCCGTTAGGTGGATGGAGTTATAAGTGCTAAGGGTGAAAAGAGCTAGAACTTATAGGAGTGGAACCATTTCATCTACAACTGAGTTGCACCACCATTCTGTGCATGCAGCCCACTGTACAGCAGATGAGGTGTGGAAGTGTGAGATGGCTTCACGGGTTGAGTTAAGTCCAATTGTACACGTTTGGAGTGAAAATAACATGGCCACTCCCTGCTCTTTGGAAGAGTGCCTTGGGATCTTTAATGATTGAGCAGTCAGAACCTCTGTTTAACACATCTCATGCAAAGGACAGCATTAGTGTCCCTAAAAATCCAGAAATTCTATTTTAGAGGGAAGAGTGCCACCTACTGGTAGACCAATGCAATTTGAAGCAGTGGAATGACACTGATTCCAGATTTTTTAAAAAAATCTACTTATGCCTGTGAATTACTCAAAGATTCTCCCACCAAAGAGGTCAATTTGGAATTTGGGTTTATAAGTGATCAGCAGACCGAGCTGATGTTTCCTTGTTCCGGCGTTTCAGTCCAGAGGTTTGTGTTTGTGCAGATGTCTCGGATGAAGGGGCTGCATGGAAGGAGCATGGAGATGCTGAGGAAGATGAGGGAAAAGGTCGTGGAGAGCCAGCGCCAGCGGGATGGCGCGAGGCAGCAGGTGGAGGAAGCCCTCAGGGCTAAGGAGGCGGTAAGCTTCTGTTTTTCTCCCATCGCTGCATCCAGACTCGGGGCTCCCTGCCCGACAGCAGTAGCCCAGGGGTCCAGGGAAAAGGACACAAGACCCAGAAATGCTGATGTTAAAGAAACGCTTAAATGATGCAAAATAAGCTTACAAATACAGATCTAGGAATTCTTTCTGAAACAGCACACCTTGCCCTACATAAAGTAAATTGCAAAAGTGTAAGAATCTTCCATCAGTACATAGCATAAAATTACAGGAATGCACAACATAATTTCTTCAGTTATCAGTTTTATAAATGCATGCACCTTTGGAATTCTCGGCCAGCTTACTTGTGGCCTTTTTGTCTTTTAACGAGGGGGAGCCCCACAGTGATTATAAGCGCGCGCTGTCTGACCCTGACCCCCTCTCTGCTTGTCTGCCCAGGCCCATGCTGTCGCTGAGGCCCTGAGGTGCCACTCCGCCGCCCGGATCAGAGAGCTGGAGCAGAGCGTGGGCTCGCACCAGGAGCTCGTCGCCGCCCTCAGACTGGCACGCCCGGAGCAGGTACCCCCAGCGTCCTCTGCCACAGCCAGCGTGCACCCAGCGCCCCCCTGTTGGTAGTTTTGGGGTGGAGTTGGGTTTGAATCTTTTACCTGCTTGTGGTCCTGTTCTGTTCTACCTCTGCTTACATTAACACACTGGTGTTATTAATTTGTTAACACCAGCCTCTGTTTTGGTTTTATCTGAGGATGCCCTCAATGATGGAGTTGCAGAATCACTCCAGTCCTTTGAAGAGCTCTGTGAAGCAATGAAGTCCGATGGCCTGCAGATGAGAGAGCAGGTGAGTGGCAGGGTGGGTGATACAGCTCAGTGTTCATAAGAAAATGTGGGTTGACAGGAGCTTGCCTGTAGTCTGAAGAGAGGCTTGACATTGTCAGAATCCACTTCCAAATCCTGCCCGCTTTTCTCTGGTTTCTTTTGTGGTGCTTTCTGATGATGTAAACTTTCCTTTTAAGGATTTTGCGTGCTGGTATCAGGTTCTCTCATAGTCTTCTCCGTTTGTGAATGAAAAGGTTTTTTTTTTCCCCAACCGGTCAGTGTAGGAAATTTCCTTCAGTCCCAGAATACCTCTGGCTGCTCTTCTCTGGACTGATTTCAGCATGGCAGTATTTCGATAACATGGTGACCGAAAATTTGACACAGTATTGTGAAAAAGGATTTAACCATGGATTATACATCTAAGACTTGACTGAAATTCTTCACTTTTAGCTATATATTGGAGCATTTTGTTTGCCTTTTTAATTGTTTCTCCAAATTCTAAAGGCCTAACTGGCATTATAAGGACAGTATTACAAAGGGGGCAGAGGTATTTGCTTTGATCCATATCAGCATTCTGAAATAAAAGCTGAAAGATCGATATTTTATCCAAGCTGATCTCCGAGCTTCGACATGGTTCTATAAAGCGAATAGTAATTTTTATCTATTGGTTCATTTTTTTTGGATAAAGACCAATTTGATTTAAAGCACAGTATGGTCTTAACCTGATGTACGTTGACGGTTATGGATTGAAAGGTCCTTCACTTAGATTGCTATATAAGCAGGCACAAATATAAGTCATTTTCAGCAACAGCATCCAGTAACATGAGTATTGTATAGAAAGGAATTTTTAATTGTTGCTGCTATATTGCAAGATTTTGCATTACAATTGTAATATTGTCAAGAGAGGTAGTGCGATATGATCGAAAGTAGAGAGCAGAAAAGTAGCTCTTGACGGCTGTTCTGTGTTTGTAGTGGACGCATGCTCGAGACCTGCTCAAGCGCATGTTCCCTGTGCTCTCGGCACTGCGCACGAAAACGGATTCTGCCCTGAGGGAGAGGGAAGACATGAGGCTGGACATGGAGAGAGCGAACGAAGAGAGAAATCAGGTGGGGTCATGAAGGCGTGATCCACTGTCCACAGAGTAAATGTTCCTGTGTGTTCAGGTTTATTTTAGTCCCATTTTTGTTTCATTAACGGTAGTCGGTGTAAATACCCTTCCTTTTGTCGCTGACTGAAAAGAAACTAAAATTGTAGGCCACGTGGTAATTAATAATAATAATTAATAATAATTGCTTACACTTATATAGCGCTTTTCTGGACACTCCACTCAAAGCGCTTTACAGGTAATGGGGATCCCCTCCACCGCCACCAATGTGCAGCCCCACCTGGATGATGCGCCAGAACGCTCACCACACATCAGCTCTCAGTGGGGAGGAGAGCAGAGTAATGAAGCCAGTTCAGAGATGGGGATTATTAGGAGGCCATGATTGTTAAGGGCCAATGGGAAATTTGGCCAGGACGCCGGGGTAACACCCCTACTCTTTTCGAGAGACACCCTGGGATTTTTAATGACCACAGAGAGTCAGGACCTCGGTGTTACGTCTCATCCGAAGGACGGCGCCTTTTTACAGTATAGTTTCCCCATCACTATACTGGGGCATTAGGACCCACATGGACCGCAGGGTGAGCGCCCCCTGCTGGCCCCACTAACACCTCTTCCAGCAGCAACCTCCTTAGTTTTTCCCCAGGAGGTCTCCCATCCAGGTGCTGACCAGGCTCACACCTGCTGAGCTCCAGTGGGCTCCAGTGGGCTGCCAGTTGTGAGTTGCAGGGTGATATGGCTGCTGGCTAATTGGTTTGCTGTCTTTGTTGTACAGATACAAGGAGAGCTGGCCCAGTCAGCCTTGAGCCTACAAGATGCAACGCAGGAGATTGGAGACCTGAGACTTAAAGCAACCATTATGAATTCAGGTAAGATCTGTTCCAGCCTTCAGAGTTCTCATTGTAGTATCGCATTCAAATCAACCACCTGTTAATCTTCTCATGTTTTTAAACTGAAACCTCAGTCTTTTATACATTAAGTGGATCTCCTGGAACAGTTAACATGTACATAGTTAACGTGACACGTTTCTTTGTTGTTTTTGTCTATTTTTATTTTGGGAATACGGAAGAGTAGTTGGAGGAGGGGATACTAGCAAATGCTCTATCTCCTGCATGATCTACTGTATGGCCTAGAAATGTATTGATACCTGTCAAAGACTAAACAGTTTAAAAAAAAAGAAAACTAGCGACTTGCCAGTAAGATGTGGAATAAATTCCGTTTATTTGTCATATGCACAAGTGTAATGCAATTCTTATATTGCTATTGATGTGGAGATATTGAGCTGCTGTCTGCCAGCTGGGGGTTGTTTTGCTCTGCTGTTTGCTTCCTTCACTGATGCCCCCCCGTCTGCCGGTGTTCCAGAGCTCACGGTTCTGACCGAGAGGCTGCGGGAGGCCGAACAGGACCGGGCCCTGCTCCAGCGGGAGAATCAGGAGCTGTCCACCAGACTGTCCTCCGCCGAGGCCTGGCAGACCCAGCTGAGCCAGGCCCTCAGTGCAGAGACCGAACGGTGAGGGAGCTTTTTTTTTAAAGATCCTAGTGCAGTCAAAATCCACTGCGTCTTAACTGCTTCATCAGTTCAGTCAATTGTCATGTGCACAAGTGCAGTGAAATGCTTATTTGCATGTATGCTCCAATACAAAGACATTAAGGTAACACCAAAATGCATAAATACAGAAACAGCCACAGCAACAAGAACAAGTTAAGTAAGATGCATCTTAGAGAAGAAAATAAATAAAAACATCACTGTATCAGTGTGAGCCAGTGGTAGGGGTAGAGTTCAGTAATCTGACAGCCTGTGGGAAGAAACTCTCTCCGAGTCTGGACGTTCGTGCCTTTATGCTCCTATAACCCTCACCAGAGGGGAGGAGGGAGAAAAGTGAGACGCCAGGATGATCCTTAACGATACTTACAGCCTTCCTGAGACCGCGAGTAGTAACAATGTCTGAAATAGAGGGGAGCTGTACTACAGTGATGGACTGGGCTGACGTGATCACCCCCTGTAACAACAAGCTGCTGCCAAAGCACACTGTGATCCCACACTCTCAATAGCACACCTGTAAAGTGTGGTAAGGACAGTTGAAGACTTTTTCAGCTGTTTGAGGAAGTAAAGGTGTCATTCTCACTGGAGCTACAAAGAAGGCACATGCTGGGACCACGTTAAATCACTAGTGATGAAGGTGAATGTGGCTCAGATACGCCTTAAGTGGTTGTTAAGTTTGCGTGTTAACAGAGAGGTGTGGCCTTGGAAAAGCGATATTGTGATTAACTCGGTGGCCGACATCATCGCACAGCTTCACCTCCCAGACTGCTCACGCTTGCTTTGTTTTCAGGTTTCAGCTGTCAGTGGAACAAAACCAGCAGTCGTCCGAGTATATTCATAGGTGAGCAAAAGAAGTTACTGGAGTTCTTCCACAGCACCAGCTTCTTATGTTCTGAGGTGTATGTTAGGATTGGTACAGATCTAGTGTGGTTTTTTTGGTTGGATTCCATCCATTGGTGTTTATATTTTTGGAAATGTCGTTCTACCTTACTTTAAACATTTTATCGGCTCTGCACAGTTCAGATTTGAATGAGATAAAATGCTGGCACATAGTTTTCATGAGCAGCTAAGACTGTAGCTGTCTGTATTCTGTGTCCATTTGTTTGGTAAATGACTGCATTAGTCTTTTCCTTGATTTGAACGTTTTAACAAATCGTCGATTTGATGAGGCTGAAAGCACAAATCGGAGTATAGTAAAATTCCATTTGTTTCCCTGGCCAAGACTGGAGTCCATGTTTGCAGAGACCCAGCGGCAGGTCGACGAGCTAACATCGGCTGTGGAAGGGCGAGACGCCCAGCTGTCCAGCCTGCAGAAACAGCTGGACAGGCAGAGCTCCGAGCTCGAGCACCAGGAGAAGCTGCAGGCACAGCTGTCTGCCCTGAAGGAGATGAATGAGGTAGGACACTGAAGTGGCTTGGGTGGCTACCTTTTAATGTTACACAAGAGATTTATAAGATCACTTTATTAGGCACATACAATTTCTTGCATTAGGGATTTGTCTTCTCGCATACCCAGCTTTCTCTCCATGAGACACACGGACAGGGAGAGAAGCTGGGGGTCAGAGCGCAGGGTCAGCCATTTATACGGCACCCCTGGAGCAGCTGGGGTGAAGGGCCTTGCTCAGGGGCCCAAGAGAGTAGGATTCCTCTGCCGGCCGCAGGATTTGAACTGGCAACCTTCCAGCCACAGGCCCAGATCCTTTGCCACAGTGCCACCTCTCCGCCCCATCAAACGAGCAGATTTGATGTTGGTGTGACATTTTGACATTCTGCTGGCAGTGTGAGCAGCTTTAAGGCTGCCGACAGTGAAGGTAGTGAGAGCAGCCTCTTCACTGGGGTTCCTATGGGGTCACTACATTTCCCCTCGTTGTTCCGCCCAGTTCCTTCAGGAAGAGAACACGCTGTCCAGGGAGCAGGTGGCGGAGAGCGAGACGATGGTCAAGTCTAACCTGCAGGCTCTGAGGCAGCGCAACCTCGAGTGTGAAGACCTGAGGCGGAGAGTGGCTGAAATGAGGTAGGGAAGGGAAGTTTGCTCAGTTTCAGAAACGTCTGGATGCTTTCAGACCTTCCTATTTTGTCTAGTAATATGAATGGTTGTTGTATATTATAACCTGGATGTTCTGTTTAACGTGTACAGGACATTTTATATGATCTAAGCATTGTTTTTATTTTGACAGTTATTTATATATATATGCTTGAAACAAAGGTTATTGCTACAGGGTTAAAGCAATAGAGAATTGAAGCAAGATGTACATTCATAACAATTTCATCCCAAGATTGTAACTAAAACCGAGGTCCTGAATCTCTGTGGTCATTAAGAATCCCAGGGCGTCTCTCGAAAAGAGTAGGGGTGTTACCCCAGCGTCCTGGCCAAGTTTCCCCCCGGCCTTTACCAGTCATGGCCTCCTAATAACCTCCATCTCTGAACTGGCCCCTCCCCCAGGGCGGAACAGGAGAGCCTGCAGGAGGAAGTGGACAGCACCAGGGCGCGGGCCCGCAGCATGCTGCTGAGCATGGGGGAGCAGCTGAGCCAGTCCTGCTCCGAGGCCAGACTGCTGCACGACAGGCTGCAGGGCCTGGCCGACCAGCTGAAGGCCGCTCTCAGGAAACAGGTAAAGCATCCGAGAGCATTTAATCCATCGATAAACCGGCGCGGAGGTGGCATGCCTGGTGGTAGTGATGTTCACTGTGGCAGTATCTACTTATTCCTTTGCAGCTAGCGTGCCGACGTGGATCCATGCGCTAACCTCCGATGTTAAACTTGTGGCGTTAATCGGTTGTCTGCTTCAGGGCCGCCATGTTCCCGTTGAAAGTCGTCTTGAACGTGTTTGTGTTTAGAAACCGGACACCCCTGGCATGCTGCCCACACACAAGTCGGGCAACACTGCGGGCTCCTTCGTGGGCTCTGTGCTGGAGGCCGTCCACGATGAAGACGACGACGACTCTCCTGGTGACGGGCGAGGCGATGGCGTGGCAGACCCAGGTACGAGACTGCCAGGGAGTCCCGCAGAGAAGGGCCTGTGAAGGAAAAAAAAAACTCTTCAATATTCAGTGTTGAGCTTTCTCTTGTAAAACAACACGACAAAAATCAAGGCGAATCAGAGAACCGCAGTGCGCGATATAAGGACTGCTGGAAGACGAGCACTTGGCCTAGCGGTCCGAATCCAATTGTGGTCACCATGTCGCCTCTACAGGTCTGGAAGCGATGCGCTGGGGTGCCTTAGAAGTTGGGAGCGGAGCCTTTGTCCCCATTATTCCAAAGAAGGCCGAAGGTTCGAGATCTGTCCGGAATGAGTGGTTCTGAATGAACACCCCCGTTGTGTTAATTTGCACCTGTCTAACGAGCCTCATTGTTCTCCGTCCCCCCCCCTGCAGAAGTGGAGGAGCGCGGGCTGCTGCAGGTGCTGTCGGGAGTGGGGGAGACAGTCTCGGAGCTGTTTTCCGTCGTCTCCCAGCTCCAGGCCCTGAAGGCCGCCGAGCAGGAGGAGATGCAGCAGACGATGTGAGCAGCTGGTGGGGATGATGGACTTGATCAATCACTGTAGGGCAAGAGCGCCTGATCAATCACTGCAGGGAAAGCGCAACATTATCCTTGGGCAGAGGACAAAGTCAGTCACGAGCAGAACCACCAAAAATCATTTCTATCCAACTGTATTTTATTATATTTCAGTAAAAAGTATGGAGATTGGAATCTTTTTTTAATGTTTGTAATTTTTGCTTGACAGTTTAAAAAATCACTTGAAGATCAGACCACCGAGCTCTGTGTGACCTATTTAGTGTATTGGGAATCTCAGGAGGGAGTAATCTTAATAGATATGAAAATTGAAGACTTTTTTTTTCCCCTCCGTCGTTACTTTAATTCACTAATTGCCTAATTCACTGGAGAGTGAAGTCTGTAAATGGGATGGTGGGTCTCAATAGATTTTAGACCCAAATTTCTGAACCTTGGATGAGGATGGCATCTGCGAAACGCGCACCTCTTCCTAGCGCCATTGTCGCCAGCGAATTGGTCCAGGTCAGTGCATGAACTGCTTGATGTTGTTTCAGCACCAAGCTCCAGGATGAGAGAGAGGATCTTGAGCAGAAATACACCTCTGAGGTCTGTGACCTGAAAGACCAGATTGAACTCCTCCAGATTGAGGTGCAGAAGGCCAATTTGATTTTCCAGTACAAGGCTGAGGTGAGCTGTAAAAATACTATGTTTTCCTGTTGGCGTGAGACTTGAACCGGCAGTTCAACAAAGGTCAAACAAAGTAGTCAAAGCAGTAATTGCAAGCAACAGGAGGCCATTTGAGCTAATTAATCCCAGAATCTTACCCAGCCCTTTACAAGAAGCCAGGATATTGGCTTCACAACACAGTTGTGGGAATTTGGAACAATACCTTTATGTAAAGAAGTGCCTCCCATTCTCAGTTTTATTTTTTAAAATGTCACGTCTTAACATTGAACTTTGTTCTGTGGGTCGTATTTCATGGTAGCCCGTTATTTCTGTCCCTCCCACACAGAAGGAAAAAGAGACGAAGAAACTGTCTGAGGACCTGATGGAGTACAGACAACTCTATCAACAGCAAAAATCTGAGAATGCCGTAAGGACGTCTGCCCGATTCCCCCTAATTAATCCCCCCGTTCTTGAAGACTTGTTCACTGAAATTATTTCCAAAAAAGGCTGTGGGTAGCAGTCTTGTGGGTTAAATTTCCTGTTAAGTATGTTTCTCTCTGCCTGATGCTTGTCTCTAGCTCTCATAACATGGGGTTTTTTTTTTGGTCACCTGACATTTGTCCTTTATCGGTGGCGATGACCGTGATCAGTAGCTTTCTGTTTAGATAAAAGGCACAGATAGCTCTATTACTAATGGATCGGAAGGCATTTAGAGACTTGGCTGTTTTGAAAGGCCCAAGAGGGGGGGGAGAGAGAGAGAGAGAGAGCATCTTGTCACATTAATTTACGCCACTGCAGTGACTCAGCAGGCAGTGCAGATGGGCCAGAGCTCGAACACTTGAGAGCTGGGTGGGCACAGTACCACACCACTCCATCCAGGCCTGTGCATTTGCTCTTGGCACCTGTTCCTGCAGGTCTCGGTAATGGTTGGCTATTATTATTATTATAGAATTATGTGCAACAGAAGATAGGAGGCTGAGCGGATCCGAAGAAAACATGCACGCTGAGCTGCTCAAGCTTTTAAAAAATATATTTTTTTTTAATTCAATGAATTCCTGCATACATTTTAAGACTAATGGGAATCGTAGCAATTGTGTTGATGAATTATTGAAAGCTTTGTGGCGTACTTTCTATGGTCTGTTGCTTTCTTATTGATCTTCCCTCCCTGGCATGTGGTGAATTCTAATGATTGTTCCCACCCTATGACCTTTTTTTCCTGCCCTTGAAAGTACACGAGTTGATTTTTCCAAGAGCAGCTTGCCTGCACTGTTCCTTCATTTCCCAACGTGAAAATCCTGCTCTTGACCTCAATAGCGTGTGACATTCTCTGGTAATCTTAAAATTGCTCTGAGACCTAGGACAGATAGTCTTTCCTCTGTGTATTACAGAGAGGTCCAAGCGTTTGCTGACAGATTTTAAGAACTTGCCTGTGGCATATTTTAACTAATTAATGCATTCTCTTAATGGAGAGATGACTTTTGGGAATAATCTTTTTTTTTTTCCCTCATTCTCGTTTATATTCCCGTTCACTGCAATTTATGGTACCAGGGATTTTGTTAAATTTAAATTCTGGTAGTTATGAGAGGTCGGATAGGTGGGTTTTTTTTCCATGGGGGGTGGGTTTTTTTATTCAGCGGTATATCTAATGGGGGGGGGAGACTTAAATCTCTTTGGATAGATGCTGTTGGACATGTGCACAGTACCTTTGTGTGTGCCACAGATCCTGCACGAGGAGCAGATGCAGCTGGAGAGGTCTCTGAAGACGCTCCAGGTGGAGGCCCAGGCGATGAAGGAGGAGCTATCCCATGTTCAGCAGGGCTCAGGACAGGGGCCCTCCTCCTCCCTGCAGGAGAAGATCTTGCTGCGCAAGGAGGCAAGGCTCAGAACGGCAGGGGCGCTGCAAAAGAGACGTGGGCTCCGCCGCATTCGGAAACGCCCGGTTTCAAGATGGCGTTTGGCCCTCCCTCCGCGGGATGGGGCCTGGGGCTTGCAGCTCTGACGGCTACAGCTCAGCCTCGCTTGTTCATGTTCTTGCCCACCATCTCAATCGAAATTGGCACTGCTGATCAAGGGCCCAGCTGGGGCAGAAACCAGCAGGTTCCAGGGCTTTTCTGAGACCAGAATTGAGCACCGCTGCTATAGAGCGCCCGTGATGGGTTCAGCTTCAGGTCTTTCTGAGCTCTACTTTTTCATCATAGTGAGCAATTAGAAAATTCTGCATTCGCCTGTCCGAACGTTGATGTTTGTCCAGCCCATTTTAGTTGCAGCATAGAAATCATGCTGAATCTTTGCCTTCAGAGGGGTTGTTGCTTTAACACATCTAAATGTATTTGTTTCTTTAGAATCTTCCACTATTTGATTACTTTTCTCCCTTTACCAGCATGGTTGTAACACAAGGTTGTTGTTTTTTTTTTCTTAATACTCCTGCTTCTAGGTGGAATCCCTGAAGTGTAGGGTCATAGAGGTTGAGGAGAGCAAGAGAAAACTTCTTGAGAGAGCCAAGAGACACGTGAGTGTTCAAACGGGCTTTTCAATTTAATCTTCATGTTCACGTCAGGCAGGTCGTCTCCCGGCAGGGCTGCGGCATTCTGGGTGAGACGCCTCCTGAAATGAATTATTCACTCATTCCAGCAAACGGTATACGAAGAGAACCAGCGGAAGTCCTTGCAGGAGCTAAAGACGCTGGATGAGATGATTGAGACTGTGAGGAAGGTGGGTGGGAGCCGGCCTGCTGTGCTGCAGGAATTGGAGCCCTGTAATTGACTTGTCATTTCGATTGTAAATCCTAACAGGGGACCAGCTCACATCTACAAAAATAAGTACTGTTTCAGGTGTGGACTCCCTTTTAGTTCATCTGCTCAAAACTGTCTAGCAGAAGTGAAAAGGGATTTTTTTCCCCCCAAATCGTGAGAAAATGGTGCCATCTGACTGTCCCATTCTGTCTTGCCTGTTTTTATTCATTACTGAAGATTTTCAGTGTCTGATGTTCCCTACCCATCATAGGAGAAATTCTTATTTGATGTATCTGGTTAAATAAAGGATTATATTAATGACTTCGTTGTCATCTCTGAACTGAAACGTCTGTAATTTAGACTGAATATAATGGAGTATTTTTCTTCTTTCAGACCCTGGGCTCTGTTCCTGATCTTGTTGCTGTGTCTCAGGAGCTGCAGGCCTTGAGGGACTATCTTGGTTAGAGTGACATTGAGACTGTGGTTTGTAATTAATGTATATAATGCTCCTCACGTTTGATAATAAAGTTTCTTTTTCAAAGCAAAACTGCACTTTTTTTTATTAATCCTACTGATACCAGCATTTGCTGTCTATATGAAATAATCTTTGCAGCAGAACTCAGATTGTCAGAATTCTCCTTTCCTCATTGACTCATTTTACCAGTTTTTCTTAATCTGTTCAGGGTCATTTCTTTCATATTTTAATTTAGTTGAACTAAATCACCTTGTTTTTGTTCTTAATTGTTTGCTAATTAAAAGTATCTGTAACTCACACAGATCTCTGTCCCTTTGAGGACTGGAGTTTCCCACCTCTCCTCACAACATAGTTCACCAGACCAGTTCAATTCAAGCTCTCCAGTTTTTCAGATCTGTCTTTTATATGGGTTTCAAACTCTCACTTTACAGCTGGAGCTCTGAATAACTTTGGTAATCTGAATTAGGTTAAAGGCCATTAAAAAGGAGAACATTTTGAGTTGACTTGAAGCATTTAACATTCAGATCTGTTAAATATAGGACTGTAATCGCCGGCAAAAAAGATGTGTCCTGCACTCCTGATCAGACCCACTTTCTCCCTGAAATGACCTTTCCTGCAATGGACCTGTAGGGATTTATGACCTGTTGCAGCAGATCCTGTATTGCATGTGTGGGGTTATGAACCCAGTAATAACTGCACATACCCCTTTATTACGATTGCATCACTAATAAAGCTGTGGCTTCAGGAGATGAAGGGCTAAAAATCTGACTCTGGTCTGGGGTCGTTACTCCTGACCTGGCTTGAGACTCCTCCTGATGTACAGGACTCCTCAGGAACAGCTGAAAGGTGGGATAATGGGGATAAGGTGGCTCTGTTGAAGGCTCTTCAGAAGGGACACAAACAGTGTAATTGTATTGCAGATGTATGGTTGGCTGCTTGATGAAATATTGATTTGGAAAATGTAATGGGATACCCTGACATTGGTTAATGAGTGTCTAATTATCCCTCCTTAAAAAAACAACAATGAGGGATATTCAAGATTAAAAAATATATATAATCACACAGCGGTGAAGGGCATTAAAATGGGACGTCTGTCACATCCAAAACCTTTCCAAATAAGAACTACAGAGTCATGCTAGCCGTCGCCTTCCCTACGCGTGTGACGTCAGCGCGATTAAGAGCCGGTGATATTCTAATGAGGCGGTGACGTCAGGCCCCGCCCCCCTCGGGCTGGTTTAGTGAGAAGTCACGTAGCTCTGCGGCATTGAGGCAGACTCGCTCCAGCAGAGAAGGCATCGTCTCTTCCCAGCACTTACCGGCCAGTGCAAGCACTTATATTTAATTTAGAAAGGTAAGACTGTCTACCGTAGCACAGTTGACTTCCCCAGAACCTTATAATGCGGTGTTTTGAAAGACTGTTGAGACGGGAGTTTCTCAACCTGATTTATCTTCTTGAAAGGTTTTTCGTTAAATAGCTTTATGTAGCTTTTTTTTTTCGTGTCCATTATACAATTAAAGGTGTGAATGAGCCGTCTTGCGCCTCGTCTCTCCGGTACCTCGGAGGTGAGATGGAGCCGCAGTCCGGGATGTTCTGCGGAAGGTCACCTCGATTCGGTCGGGATTCGACGATAGAAAACGTTTCATCCTACGGAAGCCATAGCACACTAAAAGCGTGCCTTTTAAACTTTAAATGATCTGGTGGGAGGTGTTTTCGGGTTGTTGTTTTTTTTTTTTTAGACTGAGAAAGCGTCGCGTTTGGGTTGGTGATGATGACGGCGATGATGGCTCATTTAATGGTGCCTTGAGCTCCGTCTGTCTTCTGTGCGTCTGTGTCGTCATGCTAAGGGCTAGATATCTCATCTCTTTTATTTTCCTAGCTAAATGAAGAGGGATGAAATGTTCTAGAGCGGTACACATGCGGAGGTAAAGTCGGGGATGCCGAGGTGAGGTTTTGCCTAGAGGGTCGCCCGAGGGGGCAGGAAACGCATCTTTTAAGTTTTGAGGGTGTCCTGGCCGAGTGAGACTCCGGCTGGACGCGGGTGGTGCTCAGACCTGCCCGCAAGGTGTGAGAGGAGCGTGTCTCCGCGGCGGCACGTCGGCACTGGCTGGAGCACGGTCGAGGCTGACGCGTGCTGGATGTGTCATCGTCTTCCTCCTCGCGGATTGCCCCGCCACGCGCCTCCCCATCCCGGCGGTAACGGCGTCTCGAGCCGGGGAGAGCTAGCGGGGGCCGCCGGCCGCGCGATGCGCTTCCCGGAGGCCCGAGAGGGGAAAAATAATCATCCCCGTGGCCCGCCGTGATCTCCTCTTCCTCTCGCCCGGTTCGGCGCAGAAAGGTGCCGATGTAGCCGAGCTGGTGTCGAAATCCGACGGAGAGGAAATAGGAAATTGCGGTGGTATCGAGTGTTTCGAAACAGGTTAAAAAAAAAACAGCCGGGCTAATTATTCATCCCCTAATAGCTCTTCTGGTTGCTAGGTAGCTAATTGATCCGCGGATCTCATCAAGCCGGTCCTTGGAAGTCGTCAAGGGCATCAGTTGCTACAAAATGGCGCGGGGGCAACGAGTAGAGCTCTTCAGGAGAGCGGGTGGATATTAACGGTGTCTTGATCATCCGTGGGGTCCGGGAGCGGGAGGCGAGGTGTCGGGTTCGGTTCCGGGGACCCTTGCGGTTTGGACCCGCCCCAGCCGGAGGCCGACCGCCGGTGATGCTCTTGGCCCGGGGCTGGGGGGCGGTTTTCCTCCGGTAGCCCCGCACTGCTGTCGCGCTGTCCAGTTTTCCTTCCGAAATGACCGTTCCTCTGAGACGGGAGAATAAACCTGGAGGTGCAGTGTGGGTTTTTTTTTTTTCCCGAGCAGAAGCCAACGGGCTTAAATGTACTTGACGCGCGATGTTTTTGCCCGTTTTGGAAAGGGTCGGAGCGGGGAGCAAGCTATGAGAAAACGGGTCCAGTTCCTGGACTGGAGCTGGAAGCAGTGTGACTCGCTCTGCACTGCCGGGCAGGAATTCATGACTAGACCACAAGTCAGTAATGCCCACGGGCCGGGGGGGGTCAGAAGTGTATTTTTAAACTGAGCCGGGGGCAGGCGCCACTTACAGCTAATCTGCTGTGGGTCAGGAGTGGAGCCCTGGAGCTTTCCTGCCTGCAGTCCGGCAGTGCCCGTGCTCCAGAGCAGGCCCGTGCAGTCCTGGAGTCCCTCCTATGCTGTCGGACCCCGAGACGGGCTTAACGGAGTTCATGTCCATCTTTTGGCCGTTGGACGCTGCTCTTAAACGGGTGGGAGGTGCCCTTTAATTAGTGCAAACCCACATTCTGAATTAGCCAAGTGGCACGTGTTCTCCTCAAGCTGCCCGTTCGGTTAAGGGTGAAATCTTAGGTGGAAAAGCTGGGCTGGACTGAGACCCTGCAGGTGTCTTGGGTGGCAGACTCCAGCTCCAGGGAACGGTGGCTTGTGGGGTGTAGCCCCTGATATTGTAAAGGTTCTTATGGTTCCTCTCAGCAGTTAAGGCAGTGGGGAGCCCGTGAAGCTGTTGATTGGTAAGTAATGCACTTCGATTTATATAGTGCCTTTCATGAGAGTCAATCTCCATGTGTTTTAACATTAAAAAGCTAAAAGTCAAGGAAGTTCAGAATTCACTAGGAAGGAAAGAGGAAATCAACTGTTTATAGTCCTGGAAGTTGACAGGCTTGCTGGTAAGGAAGGGCTCTAGGATCTCTTGACACTGCTTGGTATGGTGTTGATCCTGCTGTTGCTGCCATCCAGTAAATTCTCTTCTCCGGCACAGGCCTGATCAGGGCGTTCAGCATGCACTGCCCCCGCGGGGATGGGAACAGTTATACGTCATGCTCGCAGGAGGAGAGAACGGCCTTGATCCTGACGCGTGCAGTTCTAGTCATCAGACGATGCTTTTCCTGTTTTCTGGCCAGGCCAAAAGAGCAGAGCCCAGATAAATGACTGCAGGCCAGACGGGGTGTCTGGTAATGAACGGGTCCCGTGATGTCGGGTGGTGTGCGGCAGGGTACAGCTCCTTTAATTCCTTTTTATATAGCGTCCTGCAGCTCTGTTTGTGACCTGCTGGTCGACAGCTCTGGCCTGTCTGAGACGGCGCCCCTCCCTGGCTGGGTGTGCGCATTGCGGGCTCTGCCCCTGCACTTGTCTGTCGTCACCTCGCTCTCCTGCGCCAGCAGGGCGGGGAGGTGGGGGGGCAGGAAGGTGCACTGTCAGTCTGATCAGCTCCCCCTCCCAGAGTTCCATTGCAACAGTGTCAAGATGACAAGATGATTCCCTGAGGCGCTACACTGTGATGTGATTTTTGGGCTCTGTAGATTCCTGGCATGTGGGTGCTTGCTTATTGATTGGGATTGATCATGGGTCCTGGAGCAGGAACCCGGAAAGGAGCAGTCGGCTCTGACCTTGTCCTGAGGTCCTGACCTGTTGCTCCATGAACACGGAAGGTACGCGGTTGCCAAGAAACGCTGTGGACACACCTCTTGTGCCGGGCAAACAGCGGTCACTGACGGGCACTTGAGTTCTTGGGCAGCAGCCTGAGAGCGCGGTGTCTTGGCAACAGTGTGTAATTAAACAGCGTTAGCCTGAAGGCATGAGGGCTGATGGGGTGGGGAGGTCAGAGTCCTGCTGGGGCTGGGGAGATCGGATCAAAAGCACAACGTTCTTTTATGTAAAGCGGTTTCTATTGATTGTTTTAAAAGAGGTCCGTTGTGGTGGAATAGGTGTTGGAAGTCCTTGGTATTCAGTAGGTTGAATAAAGCGTTATTTACCGAGTGCCTTCAAAAGAAAGCCCCGTACAAGAGCACATGCACACTGCGGACGGAAACAGAATGCGCTGTAAAGAGGCTCCAAGAGCAAACGTTTCTGCGGTGACTAAACGGGGTCAAAAGTACCGACGGAGTCTAGTCAAGGGTTCGATTTCAGCCCAGTCGACACCGGTGCTGAAATTGTCTCTTTCTCAGAGCGGGTGTTGGGAGCCAGTGAGTGTAACCTTGGCTGAGGGACACAGAGACTGGAGCTGCGGGATCTGCACCAGTCCGCAGGTAAATCCTTGGTCTTTGGTGAAGCAGTAAGGCCCAGCTCCACGCAGTTGAGTGGCTATAGGTGATCCTTTCAAGAAGGTAGCTGTGTCAGCAAGTGTAGGCTGCAAAAGAACAGGTAAAGGTTTATTCCCTGCTGAAAAGAGAAGAAAAACCATGTTTCGGCTGTGGAGCCTTCTCTTTTCAGCATGGAATAAGCCTTAACGTGTTCCTATAAGAGTATTACACACAGCCCTGGCATGCAGCTCACAAGGAGGACTGTACTTGGCGTCAGTAGTGTCACGCCCTGTAGGAGTCCCGTGCTGCCTGCTGTCTGTGGTGGGAGAGAGAGTTGACCTGTTCTTCTCCATCCGTGCTTCTCCAGCGTTGAGGGCACCGAGGGCACAGGCATGCTGATGGCTGAAGGAGTCTGTTCTCTGTACGCACCACTCCCGGAATCCAGCCGGAGCAAGCCCTGTCTGTATCTGGGACAGGAGGGCGGGGGGGGAGTTGGAGAAGCCAGTGCTTCTCGGGGCCGGATTGTTTCCGGGCGAGGAGCTGGAATGTTGCGCGGCAGGGGCCGGTTTGCGTGTGATCCATGTCCGATTCCCGAGCCCTCAGCCGGTCCCAGATTAACTGGCGCTAGTGAGGGAGAGTGCGATAGCCTACCGGATCATTAGGACCCCCGGCAGGGCCGCAAGTGGTGTTCCGATGGAAATTTCCACATCCGATCAAGGCAGCTGAGCGCGAGGGAGCCGGCTGGGGTGGGGTGATGATAGGCGAGGGGGGGGGGGAGGTCGATTTCATGCAGGTCACCTACAGTTTTCTGAGGTTGGGCGGGGGGTGGGGCAGTGTGGCATCAGCAGCTATATAAACAAGCTCATTGTGCAGCTCCCGAAAGGCCTGACATCAGCGGTTGGATTGTTGGAAAGCACCGGGGCATCTTCTGATTCGTCTGGCGCACAGAACGCGTGTCGCTCCTGTCCTCACCTTCTGGCTGCTGCTGCTGCTGCTTCAGGTTTCTGAAAACCCTCTCTAAAACCAGTAGTCCCCTGCTACCCATTCAGACTCCATTAAAGCACTGGGGCTCCCAAGCAGCTGGATATCTGCTTCCACATCACGGCTGTGCGTGATGTTGCAGACTCCTGCCACCCTCTGTGTAGAGGAGCCTCCTGTTCTTGCATGTTCTCTTTAAGAGCCACATGGTTCTCTCTCCACTTCCCTGTTATTAACAGCGATGTTCTCCTGTCGGGCAGTTCTGATTGTTACCCCTCTCCTCCCGCCCCGTGCCGCCTCTGGAGTGGCGTGATGCCGGGCGTCGCCACGACAACTGCAGTGTTGGCCTGGGGAATTGGCAGAGTGTGTTGGCTCCTCGTTCCAGCCGGGAGCTGAGTGTGGGAGGCAGATAATAACACCGGAGAGGAGCCGGGTGAAGGAACTGCAGGATGGTTTCATGGCAGGGAACAGCTGCCAGGGCAGGAGGACTGGGGAGTTATCATATAATCCAAGCGCTCGGACCTGCAATTAAGTGATTTCTTGCCTCATCTCAATTATGCATTTCCTCTCCTCATTTTTGTAACTGAAACGTTTGTCCTTGTTTCTATTCCTGTTCTCTTAATAGTGTGGTGGCTGTAATCATGTATTATAGCCTGGCTGTCACAACGTCTGCTTTATCTCTAACAGAGAAGTGCATCAGGCTGACAGTGCTGACTGGTGTGTCTGTCCTGAGGGATGGAGGGGGTGGGGCTTGGCTGCCTGTCTGCTCTTCTGTCGAGTGTGAGAGAGACTGATGTCAACTCTCACGGCTGGAAATGGCCGCCTGGTCCCCTTGCTGCAGGGCTGCAGGCCACCCAGCCCCTGGGGTGGCAGTGGTCTGTCTGCAGAGAGCAGGCCAGGACAGTTGCATAATCTCTCCCGTAATCCTGCTGGCAACTGGGGCAATAAATGTGTTTGTTTGTTGTCGTCGTCTGTACGTTATGTAACAGCAGGACTGATATTCCCATCTGTCTCTCGGTGGGAAGTGTATATTTTTAACTCGGGGCTCCCACGTCAGCCCGGGGCTCAGATGTTTTCAACAGACATTAACAACACATGCGTCACCTTTTAAAAATGGCTCATTTAAAAAAAAAAAAGAGCATTTCAACTGAGATGTTAGAGGAACCCAAAGACCTGATTGGATTAAAATCACGGAATTTCCTTTTTTATTTGTTGAGCTTTTCTGATTGTGACTTTTAAAAGACTTCCAGGATTGGTGCAATATAATCCTTGAATAATTGTGTTGGGTTTGGATGTGAACCGACAGTGTGAAGGGGAGAATAGATGGGGCAGCCATTCGGTGCGACTTGGATGAGCCATTTGTTTATGCCTTTGGAAACTGACCATGAAAATTTCCATGTTTAGGCACTATTGACGTTCAGCAGCGATGACGCACCAGTACCCCGCCCTGACCACTGAGCAGAAGAAGGAGCTGGCGGACATCGCCCAGCGCATCGTGGCCCCTGGGAAAGGGATCCTGGCTGCAGATGAGTCCGTCGGTCAGTAGGAGGCGCTGTTCCCAGCACAGGGCGCATGGGGAGGGAGTTGGCGTTCAGTCATGCACTTACCTGTGGAGTCTTTACATCAAAACAGTAGCCTTGCATCTCCCTGCACTGAGCCTAGTGAAGCAGCTATAAGCTGATGAGAAAGTGTAGCCGAACCAGTGTGTACAATATGCATGTCTTGTTATTGAAACACTTTTGAAAATTCTGAATTATTGGGATTAGATCTGTATTCAAATCCTAAATCCCTTTTTCTTTAAAGTGGCTTTTGGTGTGCGTCGCCATTGGCACGGCGTGTAACGCTCTGTTTCAGTCTCTCTTGGGTTCTTCTGTGTCCGTCGGCTCCTTGTGAAGGCAGTAACTCGGAATATGGTGACGGGCTCACGGCTGTGCTGTGTCTCCGGCAGGGAGCATGGCCAAGCGCCTGAGCCAGATCGGCGTGGAGAACACGGAGGAGAACCGCCGCCTGTACCGGCAGCTGCTCTTCAGCGCCGACGAGCGCATCAACAGCTGCATCGGCGGCGTCATCTTCTTCCACGAGACGCTGTACCAGAGCGCCGACGACGGCACCTCCTTCGTCAAGATGATCAAGGACAAGGGCATCGTCGTGGGCATCAAGGTGAGGCCGCGCCCCTGTCAAGTCCCCAGTGGGCCGGTTGCCTGCCGCCCCCTAGGGGTACGTGACGGTACTGCAGGGGGTTCGTGAGATTGTGACAGAAACGTCAATGTCAAATTAAATAGTCCTGTTAATAAATAACGATGTAATACTGAGAATAAGAAAAACAACGGTAGTAATATCAATATTTTACAAAGTGAAAAGAAGCTTGTTGAGAGGGTTGCTGTAGCGTTTATCTACAGTGATTGAAAGGTTTGATTTAGTTAAAATCTCAAGGGGGGGACTTGAGGCAAATTGAGGTTGTAGTGGTTCAGCTGACAAAAAAGTTCGGGAACCCCTGGCCTACAGAACTCTCGGGATGTGGGGGTTTTAGGGTATCTATTCCCTTACACAAGACCTGGGATGGATGGCGCCCCTGTATTTCTGTTTGACGCCCCCCACACTCGGTGAGGACCCCCGGGAGTTGGCAGTAGGCAGCCGGCTTCTAGCTGTGGTGCGTCTTCCTCAATCCCGCGGCTCGGGGGCAGGCATCTGTAAATGTTTTTAAGTGTCTTTCTTATGTCGGGCAAGATCGATGAGTGAGCCGCTGGAGGCAGAGATGGACGGGCCTGACTGGGGCCTGGAACCTCAGGTCCCTCAGCCCCCAGCTCTCCTGAAACTGCGCTGGAGGATGAGGTCAATTGAGGCCCCTCTGCTGATTGGGGCGCTTTGCAGCAGCCGGATTAGGGTCAGGGCCTGCAGGGAAGATCGGTCCCAGCCAGGGTGACTTGGAGTTTATAAATAGAGCGGACAGATTACCCAGCCTAAAGCCACTCGGGATTAAGAGGCGAAGGAGGAGCTGTGTGCAGCCTGGGGCTCTCGTTATCGTGTCAGGCAATGCCAGACTCCTCTCCCATTCTATTTCTGCCTTGTGAGATAAAGCCCCCTTTCAGTCTGTTTTTGCTCCCTGTCCGTGCTCACCTTAAAAATAGCGCCAGTGTCGCATCTGCCGGCGCAAGCCTGAGAGGGACTTCCTGTCGAGCCTGTAAGAGCGTTGGGCTTGGCATCGCTGTGCTGCCGATACGGCGACGGCAGGCGTGCGAAGGGACGTGCGGGGGTCCTTTCACTGACCGGCTTCTCTCCCCTCCCGTCTCCAGGTGGACAAAGGGGTCGTGCCCCTGGCAGGAACCAACGGCGAGACTACCACCCAGGGTAAGACTGCCCACTTCCGCCACCCTCCTCCAGCGGGGCTGTCTGGCCAGCAGACTCCGTGAAATCACTGGCATTTAGACCAGATGGATAGCAGGTTAACAAAAACCTCAGAAGTTCCCCAACTGGACTCCACAAAGAGTTAAACATGCGACACCTACTACTCTGCCCTTAAGACATGAGACGGCATTAGGCTTTTCCGTCCTTGAAACCTCGGTTGTCCAGTTTGCCAGGGCCCTGCCTTCTCTTCAGCCTGGCCCCTTGGCTGCATCCGTACGGCCCCAGTGGCACTGCCCTTGGCAGCTGCCCTGAGAGAAATGATTGGCTGACGGGTGACACGGGCGCAGAAGCGATAGGATTGCAGACAATCCTCTCCCACCCCACCCCCCCAGAGTAGTATCGCCAAGATCAGTTAAACCAGGGGCTGTGTGCAGGACTCTGCGCCTTATGCACCTGATTACTTGAGGCTGGTCGTGCGTTGGCTGCATACAGTAAGTCTGCAGAGCACAGAGTCCAGAACAACCTCCCTGTCTTCCAGGCACTGAAGAATGCTTTGTTAAACATTGTGCTCACAATGTTGTGCAACCACAGACTAAACTGAATGTTACTGAGTCTATACAGCCTTTTTAGGCCTACTAGTCTGTGTATCCTATCTTGTGAGAAATTACTTAAGACTGTAAATGCTAAAATCCTAACAAAGTCTTGAACATTGGTCATTGAACTGGTGGATCCTGTCCACTCCTAGAGTCAGCGGTTCACATCCCATCCCATTGTTGTCGGAATTAGCAACACCGCAGTGGCCAGGGTCTGGAGGAAGCCTTAGGGAGCAGGGGAACGCGGGGAGTTGTGGTTTTCCGAGGCGTTGGTCTTAGGATGTGTTGCGTCTGTGTTCTTCCGCAGGTCTGGATGGCCTTTCCGAGCGCTGTGCCCAGTACAAGAAAGACGGCGCCGACTTCGCCAAGTGGCGCTGCGTCCTGAAGATCACCGAGACCACGCCCTCCCAGCTGGCCATCCTAGAGAACGCCAACGTCTTGGCACGCTACGCTAGCATCTGCCAGCAGGTGGAGCCAGTGACACTCCTGTACTCTGCTGTAGTATTGTCCTATGACCAGCTCCTTAATTGCTGTATTGATCGTGATGGATTAAACTAAGGACCTTACCGTAGCACAGGTCTGTAATTCAGTATGCTGTCTGGAAGATCATGAAGATCTGCTCTAATTCCAGAACGGAATCGTGCCCATTGTGGAGCCGGAGATTCTTCCCGATGGAGAACACGACCTGAAGCGCTGTCAGTACGTCACGGAGAAGGTGAGGGAGCACACGAGACCTCAGCGTAGTGATTAACCTTTGTTTCTGTGTAGCTGGAGGAAGATCACTGGGGGGGAAATGATGCGTTTGTCCCCAACTAGATGTTTTACAATAGACTATCTGGGAGGGGGTTTTTGATTAAGGACAAGGCAGTAAAGGGCTGCACTCTGCCACCTGCCAGAGCTTCAGAGCTGCAGATGAGAAGATGCTTTATTACCCACCTTGGCAGTAGCCCACTGAGATGCTTCCTGAAAGCTGCCATCCTCACTGGGACTATGCAGCTGGGCGCTGGGCCGACTGCTGACTGCATGTATGTGTGTGTCTGGGTGTCAGGTCCTGGCTGCAGTGTACAAGTCCCTGTCGGACCACCACGTCTACCTGGAGGGAACGCTGCTCAAGCCCAACATGGTGACCCCCGGCCACGCCTGCCCCACCAAATACAGCTCCGAGGAGATTGCCATGGCAACCGTCACCGCCCTGCGACGCACCGTGCCTCCTGCTGTCCCAGGTACTGCTCGTATCCCAGCCTCCCCTAGCGTTGTCTGAGCGAGGATGGCCAAGCCCGGGCCCTGGCTGATGGCACAGACCTGGGGTTGGTGTAATCCAAGTCTTTGTTCAGCTCGATCGGGTAAAGAACTGATTTGATCACTAAAAGATCAAGCACAGTGGCCCTTCATGGGTTGGATCAGTGGGACCCCGAGCGAATTATTCTGATCCTCTGGTGTGTGTGTCCCCCGCAGGCGTGACCTTCCTGTCCGGAGGCCAGAGTGAGGAGGAGGCCTCCATCAACCTGAACGCCATCAACACCTGCCCGCTCGGCCGCCCCTGGGCGCTCACCTTCTCCTACGGCCGCGCCCTGCAGGCCTCCGCGCTGGGGGCCTGGCGCGGCCAGAAGGAGAACGAGTCCGCCGCCACCGAGGAGTTCGTCAAGCGCGCCGAGGTCAGCTCGATCAGCAATAAGACCTGAAGCCCACTGCTGCTCCTGTCCATCAGAATTAAAAATGATAAGAAATGCAGTTTTGGAGGTTAATGAGGAGATAATTGATCAGATTGTGTTCTGTGCATTATGCTCAGCTTTATTACTGGACAAGTTCAGTTTGTCGTATGCACAGCTGCAATGAAATTCTTATCTGCGGGTATGCTCCAATACAAACACACGCTCTTTGCAGATTGCATGCAAAGGAGAGAGTGCATGATTATTAAAAAAAAAAAAACACACTGCAGCTATAACTTTGTTTTTCAGTCATGCCTGATGTTGAATGTCTGTTCTCTCTGTCTCTCTCAGGTGAATGGCTTGGCAGCACAGGGCAAGTATGAGCCCAGCAGCGATGGCAGTGGGGCCGCCTCCCAGTCTCTGTACGTGGCCAATCACGCTTACTGAACGCCCACTGCTGCCCACATTCCAGCTTTCGCTGACCAATAGGATCTTCCACTGCTGCTACCTTCCATATCACCAACCAATCACAGGCCTGCGCTGTCTTCTGTACTTTAGGATTAATACATGCATAAATTATAAAAATCGGTAAACCGGAGGTGATGGTTTCTGGGGAGTAGGATGAGTGTGCTGTGATCAAATGTGGCATTAATGTTGAAAATACACCAACTCCTCGCCTGCAGCTTCTTTTCAAGCACTTGAAACGGGGATTAAAAAGCCACATTAACACGCCTCTCCACAGGCCGGAGGCTGAACGAGTCTGTGGGACCTGCAGGAGAGGGGTGGCTTCAGGGGGCTGGGATTTTAGCCTTGGAGTTGGGACAGAGAAGGGATTGTCCTGCGAGGGCAGCAGGAGCACGGTTTCACGGTCCTGTTTCCCCGTTTTAGCTGGTAGAACTTTCATATTCCTTTCTGGGAAAACTTCTAGCCATTCCAGAACAGCTGTAGCCAAGATCCCTGTGCAGAATACTGCTGAGTTAACATCAGGGGAATATAGAGCACCTCTCTCTGTAATCCAAACTGCATCCAGTAGCCCTGAGGGCTAAATGGCCTATTAATTCATTCTCGCTAATGACCCCTCTAGTCTCCCACTCATCCGACAACCTTACTTGAGGAAAGTGCATTGAAGTGAATTCTAAAGAAGAAAATGACTCAAGATCCTCTGTGCACCTGTGTGTGAAGATGTAGATTTATTTGTGCTGCTTCTGTGTCTAACCCTCCCCCCCCCCCCCCTCCCCGGAGGCACAGCGGTGTGGAGACAGCGTGGCGCCCCCTTGTGCGCAGAACGGGATGGCGCGACCTGTGGCAGCTGGGGTCGTAGGGGACTGTGAACTGCTGTGTGGGAAATTGTATTTTTGTGAAATTAGTGTTGTTCTCTATGCACCTGATGTACCAAATAGTTAAAAAAATCAATAAAATAAAACCCATGTAGAACCAAAAGCAGTCTGTGTGTGGTGCTGTTTTTGCTCCGGGGGGGAGGCAGAATGCTGATTAATACAAGAGAAATATGAAGATGTAACAGGCAGCTTCACATGTCTCGCATTCTGTTCTCTTAGTAGATTTGTTTTGGAAGGGTCAAGCTCAGTCTGACATTCTATAAAAGAGCTCTTGACAACTTGGTACAGCTTCACCGAGTTAGGGGATCTCTTTCCAAGAAATTGGTAAGAACCCAGTGCAGTGTTAATATCATGTAAGCAACAGTCATTAAAAGTGTGTGTGGGGGGGAATGAGGGTGTAAGGGGTTTTTTGATGAGCAGATCTGAGACTTAACACTAATTTTTCCAAAGATTTTTGAACAGGGATTCTCCTGTTTTCCAGCCTGTTGGCATGCAACAGTGTCACTCATTGACCTTTCGTAGAGGGTGATGCATTACCTTAGAACTTGCAGAAAATATTAAAAGGCAAAGGTTCACTGCATTAAACGGAAGATGTCTGCTATAAACATTGATCGTTTACCGAGGCTGTCTGATCCCAGGCCTGGAAGGTTTACATCACATTTCGCCTCTCGCGAAGCTAAATTGTCTTGTTACCAGCTGAGTTGATCCGGTTTAACTTCCCTCAGCTCTTTCAGGTGCTAAAACTTGAAAGACATGGAGTACCTGCAGTTACCTTCCCTCAAGGACAAGAATTGCATAGCCCTGATTTATCGGTGTTGTCATTAGTGTCTAATCAAAATCAAAAAGCTGGGTCAATGAGTTTGTTTCGGTTAAATGTATGTTTTTTTCTGTGCAAGTCATGGAATTTTAATCCAGAATATAGATCGAGGGCCTTTTTTCCTGACTAAGCTTTTTTTTATAGTGTACAGTCTTTCAAATATCCACTGTCAAGATTTTCACAGATGGTGCATTATTATGCTCTTTTTTCTTTATATTTTGAGTTACTTCCACTTAACTGATCTTTGTGTGCATGTGTGCTAACTCCAGATTTAATCTCCGTTATGTACAATATTTAATACAATTTATAGATCATTTCTACTGTTAGAGACCCCTTTATTTTGAAATTATTTTCCCAGAACAATTCAAGGCAGAGAAATCCATCTTGTATTTATTAAACAATCAAGTGTGAGATCTGCACAAATACAAATACAGATCTGTGAGCTTTCTTAGTGTACAGTATGACTGTCCAGATCCAATTCTGATGATCCCATAGGCAGGAGTTTGTAGAAGTAACCATTAAAATCACCACTTTCTAGAGACTAAAATCAACTGTGCTCAATTAAGACTGATTTGTTTAGTAAATTAAGATCTTTTGTGATTCAATATTTGGATTAGGGTCAGGATTCTACTAATTAAAAGGATTACTTGTAAGGTCATCATTAGTTTGCAATCTTTAGAAATAGGTGACCCTAAATTAACTGGACTGTAGCTCTCCAGGAGCAGGATTGAAGACACCTGATGTACAATCATATTCAACTATCACAATATGCAATAGCAGTTTCTTGTTAGAATTTACAGATATTTTCTGATTGACTAAAAGACGGAAAAGTGGGATATTCCAGGTGCATAATCTTAATGAAATAATGAAAGCTTAATTTCCAATTTAGCGTTTATATATTCAATCCCTATCTCTTTTGTCCTTTTCCTCACACCGTACCTAACCGGTTTTGCCTTTTTACTTCCGCATCACAAACCCCACCCCTTACAGTGTTTAAGTGACGGTGATTGGGCGAGACTGGTCGAGGCCGGCCTCTGATTGGATAGGGCTGCAGCCAATCAATCGCTTGGTCGTTTTCCCGGAGACATGGATGCGTCGCTTGTGGGTGAGCTGAAGAAACCGAGTTAAATGCTTGAAATGTTAACATGAATTAATTTTTCATGTACAACCAGCTAAATGCGGAAACAAATGAAAAGCTAATTTGATATGGTTACAATCCGTTAGCTGCTTCAAGAAGTATTCTGTATAAAGTACACTGCACGTACACTGCAACCGTAGCTTCCTTACATTGTGAGATCTGGGTGATTCGTTAAAATACAGGATAGGCTGCTGTAACAAATACAAATGATTGTGTGATTATAAACAGATTTATAAATCGTTTTCGATCCCATTCTTTCGTTGTCGTTTTCAGCTTGGTAAGTGATTATTTAAAAGGGCAGGACTGGAAGGTAACTGTGCTTCATCGGGCAGGTGCCTGTTGTGCAGCCTCGCTAAACCCCACAGTATTAAAACAGATTCAACAGATTCATCTTCATCACCGGCTGCGCGCTCTGTTCCTCCCCAGAGAAGCGGCGGGGGCAGAACGCGGCCCTGTCCATCGCGGCGGTGGCGATCGTGATCGGGATCCCTCTGTGGTGGAAAACCACCGAGACCTACCGCGCCGGGCTGCCCTACTCCCAGATCAGCCAGCTGGACAGCCTGCAGGTACTGTCCGTCGGAGCCGGGCTTCGCGCTGGACGGATCCCACTCTCCTCAGGTCTTCTCGGCCGCATGGTCTTGCAGTCCCGCCCGGACACCAGCGCGCTGCCCTTTCTCCGGTGCCTTTAGTGTGCAAGATTTAATGCAGAACCTGACTGTTTTGTTTTTGAAACTTACTGTAAGCCATCAATAAGCCAACTAGATAGACAGTTTTTTCTATCTCCTTACTCATTTTTAAAATGACTCATTTTGCCAGCACCCCCGTCACCCTGCAACTCACCACTGGCAGCCCCACTGGAGCTCAGCAGGTGTGAGCCTGGTCAGTACCTGGATGGGAGACCTCCTGGGAAAAACTAAGGCTGCTGCTGGAAGAGGTGTTAGTGGGGCCAGCAGGGGGCACCCACCCTGTGGTCTGTGTGGGTCCTAATGCCCCAGTATAGTGATGGGGAAACTATACTGTAAACAGGCGCCGTCCTTCGGATGAGGTGTAAAACCGAGGTCCTGACTCTCTGTGGTCATTAAAAATCCCAGGGCGTTTCTCGAAAAGAGTAGGGGTGTAACCCCAGCGTCCTGGCCAAATTTCCCCCTGGCCTTGACCAATTATGGCCTCTAATAATCCCCATTAGGGATTATTCACTAATCACTGCTCTCCTCCCCACTGAGAGCTGGTGTGTGGGGAGTGTACTGGCGCATCATCCAGGTGGGGCTGCACACTGGTGGTGGTGGAGGGGATCCCCATTACCTGTAAAGTGCTTTGAGTTGCGTGTCCAGAAAAGCACTATATAAGTGTAAGGAATTATTATTATTATTAATAATAATAATATTAATTTGCAGTAATAAATGTGGTTGCCTGCACTAATTGAGAGATGGGTTAGGAAGAAAACTACAGGACTCTGTAGCTCTTAAGTACCAGGATTGGAAGCCACAGACCTATGAAGCTGAAAAGCAGGTTGTCTTATTGCTCTCTAATATTTGTTGTGGTGTGTAATGTGTCCGTGCCTCTGTGTCCCAGCTCCAGCTGAGTGTGGAAGTCGAGGTCATCTTCTCCAGGGGCACCCTGACCCCTGAGCAGCAGAAGAGAGTCCCCCTGACTGACACGCGAGAGAAGGAGCAGCAGGTCGATGGTGAGTGGGGTGGGGGGGCTAGGGCTCGACCCAGGCGATCTGTGCACTCGGTTTGCTGGGCTTTAAATTGCCTTTTCCCCATCTTCAATGTAGGACTGAGGTGGCTAGATGCTGATGCTGTTGTTCCCTTTTTCTGTTTCACCAGGAAAAACCAGCCTGAAGTACCACTATGAGATAAAGTACCGCACAGCCACAGTAATGGAGGAAGATGCCCTTGAATTGCCCACAGCAAAAGGTGAGATTCTCTGTGCCATTTTACTGTTGTTGTTGGAATTCTCAATGTGAGTAAGATTTAGATCACAGAGAAGGTGGTTGTGATGTTATTATAATAATAATAATTGATTACACTTATATAGTGCTTTTCTGGACACTCCACTCAAAGTGCTTTACAGGTAATGGGGATCCCCTCCACCACCACTAGTGTTCAGCCTCACCTGAATGATGCAGCAGCAGCCATAGTGCACCAGTACGCTGGGGTAACACCCCTACTCTTTTTGAGAAACACCCTGGGATCTTTAATGACCACAGAGAGTCAGGACCTCGGTTTTACGTCTCATCCGTAGGATGACGCTTTTTTACAGTATAGTGTCCCCGTCACTATACTGGGGCATTAGGACCCACTCAGACTGCAGGGTGACCTACTGGACCCACTAACACCTCTTCCAGCAGCAACCTTAGTTTTTTCCCAGGAGGTCTCCCATCAGGTACTGACCAGGCTCACACTTGCTGAGCTCCAGTGGGTTACCAGTTGTGAGTTGTAAGGTAACATAGCTGCTGGTGATGGCATGTTCTGTACCAGCTTTAACAGAAATGTTTCATGTCTCCTGCAGAAGCTGACCTCTCTCTGTTCCAGCTCAGCGAGAGCCCCTGTGGTTCAGTGGTTGTGTACGTGATCCCAGAGTCCTCCCCCCTGCTCCCAGAGGTAGGTGTTGTCACCTACACACAGTGACCTGAAGCTGCATATAGTCTAGAGCAGAGCTCATCTTTCAAACCCATAGGCCTGTGCTGTGTGAGACACTCCTCCGTGCCACACACTGAACACACAGTCTCTCTTCACAGCTGCAGGGCCCCTGTGCTTGAAAACCATGCACAGAGCAGGGCATGCCAAAAACAAAACTCCTCCTTTGACGTCTGTGCACGACCCAGTGGAGGAGTCCTGGTCACACTCGTGTGCTCCTTCTGGTTTAAAACCTCCAGGAATGAGAAAGCACTGACACACTTTGCACACGAGAGAACAAATTGCATGACTATACACTGTATACAGCTTTCCTGCAGCTGTTCAGACTGAGGAACCCTATTTAACTGCACAGAGAGGACTGACACAGAGCCAGAAAAATAGCTTCCCTTAAGCGTCTAAGTGTCATGATATTTGAGGTGAGCCTGGCCGGTACCTGGTTGGGAGACCTCCTGGGAACAACTGCTGCTGGAAGAGCAATCTGGCAAATCTTCTGCCAAATTTGCTGGAAAATCAGGCAAATTACTCAAATTCTTTAGTGTTGAAAATCTGGCTTCTGTAGCTACTAAATATTGTTAGAGTCTCTGTCACTAGAGAACCCATATACCATTGCCTGTCTTTATTCCACATAATACTCAACATATTGTGACCTTCAGAAGTATAGGCATTGAAGTAATGATGGCCAAGGATGCTGTATCTGAATTACACTCTTAGCAGCAATCAGAGGAGCTAGTTGGGTTGGTCTCCTCTTCTCTGTCAGTAACAAGGTAGAGGCTGATATCTGTGACAGAGTGTCGAACCTCAGACATGCCCAGCTCCTGTCCTGGAGCTGCATCTGCAGGGCTGTGTTTCAGCTCTGCTCTTAATGGCTTACACGAGGTGATCATGCGCTCGAGAAGTGGACCGTTCCAAAGGGCTTTGGCTGGCGATGCCAGGAGCTGTCCTCCTCTGTCCCGCATGACTGATTTTGATGTTGCGTTGCCCCCCCTCCCCCCGCAGGGCATCAACGTGTACGTGGGCCAGCGCCGCACGGCCCTGCTGCGGGCGCGGCCGGGCCGGGCCGGCGGGCTGCCGGAGGTTCTGCAGGCCCTGAGCCCGGAGGTGGAGCGCGTGGTCCAGACCATGTCCTTCACCGACGCCGACATCAAGGCGGCGCTGAGCGATCGCGTCCCCATCGGCCGGCTCAGCAGGGAGAGCCTGGCCGACCGCATGAGGGCCTTCAAGTCCAGCCCTGGTAGGGGTCTTTTTAAAAGATCGTCATCCGGCGTCTCCTGAGACCACTCGTATCATCAGGGTCATTCAATCCCAAATTCATGAGAAATGTGGGTATTTCTTCATAGTACAGGGTGGCTCAGAGGTACCGTAGTTAGAATTGCTGTCTGCAGTGCTTGGGCCCCTGGGTTCTGTTCTGGATCTGGGGTGCTATCTGTGTGGAGTTTGCATGTTCTCCCCCCCATGTTGTCATGGGATTCTTCTGGGTGCTCCGGTTTCCTCAAACAGTCCAAAGACGTACTGGTAGGTTAACCTGCATATTGTGTCTGTATCTGTGTGTCTGCCCTGCAATCTGCTTGCTGGGAGGTGAGCAGCCTTTGGCCTCTCATTCCTGTTCTTGTCTCCTCCCTGCAGGTTATGAGATCACTTTCAGTCTCTTGAACCCGGACCCCAAGTCCCACCACCTGAACTGGGAGATAGAGAGCGCTGTTCAGAGCTACATTCAGCCCCTGCTGGACAAGCTAGCACCTGTTGCCAACTTTTCTGTGGATTCCCAGGTACTGGCATGAAGTGTTTGATCATTATTTTTTTCAATGCTTTTCTGATGGAGCTTACAATGGAAAGGTTCTCTATAGAATTAAAAATGAATTAGTTTGGGTTGTCATGTGACTGATCGGTTTTTGCCGTTCTGTGGTGTCAGATCCTGAACTACGCCGTCTTGGGAGTGAACCCTCGCTACGATGGCAGTGTCCCTGGCTTCACGCTCAGCGCGGACAGCCTGCCACACGTCATCAACCCTGTGGAGGCCAGGCTGGGTAAGGCTGCCTGTCCTCCTGCACTCGGCCTGTCTGCATCAGCCTCCGCCGTCTGTCCTCCTGCACTCCGCCTGTCTGCATCAGCCTCCGCCGTCTGTCCTCCTGCACTCCGCCTGTCTGCTCTCCATGTATATCATTTGTTCTCCCTCATTCTCTTCCTCGTCAGGCTCCAACGCCGCGTCCTCGTACCCGGTGCTGAACTTCCTGCTATACGTGCCAGACCCACCGCACTCCCCGCTGTATATCCGAGACCGGTCCGGAAGAGAGGTGCCAACCAACGCCTTCCACAGCCCGCGCTGGGGTGGCATCATGGTACTGTCGCCCTTCCGCCTGCTGCCCAGGGAGGAGACCGGGGTCTAGAGGCACCTCCCAAGCACCCCTGCATTGGTCTAGCTCTCCTGCAGCAACAGTCTCAGCACTCAGTATGAGTGTCTGCATCAGGCCATGGACTCTTTGCATGGCAAAGCTAACAGATATGGAGGTGTTGAACTGGTGTGTGGATAAGGCCAGCAGCTATAACACCATGAAGGTCACAACTGGCCGCCCACTAAAGCTCAGCAAGCATGAGCCTGGTCAGTACCCTGATGGGAGACCTCCTAGGAAAGCTGAGGTTCCTGCAGGAAGAGGTGTTAGTGGGATCAGTAGGGGGGCTCAACCCACTGTCTGTGTAGTGCCCCAGTATTTTGAAGGGGACACTATAGTGTAAAAAGGTGCCATCCTTTGGATGAGATGTAAAACTGAGGTCCTGACTCTCCATGATCATTAAACTCCCAGGGCATTTCTAGACACGAGTAGAGGTGTTATCCAGGTGTCCTGGCCAAATTTCCCCCCTGGTCTTTCCCAATCATAGTCTCCTAATACTTCCCATCTAATTGTTATTACATCAGATATGCTAAGTAACATGCACTGCTGAAAGAAGTGTCTTCTGTTTCCAGTTATGTTCAGAGAATGAGGCAGAGCATGGCAGGTATTACAGTATCGCAGTGGGCAAGCCAGCCTCTAAAGATTGCAATAGATCCAGTATATTGAAAGAAGGCTATACAAGGATTAAGCAAGAAGCACTCTAAAATAATTCTTGGTAAATTCAAATAAGGTTTTCTTGATAAAAAAGCAGCCCGACTCTAAACTGGCGAAGGAAATTACACCTGGCCACATGAACACCAGTGCCAGTTTTCCCAGAAGCAGGTTAACCTACCAGTATGTCTTTAGACTGTTTGAGGAAACCGGAGCCCCCAGAGGAATCCCATGACAACACGGGGGAGAACATGCAAACTCCACACAGATAGCACCCCAGATCCAGAATCGAACCCAGGGGCCCCAGCACTGCGAAGCCTCTGTCCTTGTGATTGGGTAAAGACCTGCTGCTGCGCTGTGTGCACATCTGCCCAGCTGTGCTCTTGTCTCCCTCCAGGTGTACAACGTGCGTGAGCAGCAGGTGGAGGAGCCCCAGTTCCCAGTGCACGTCGACATCGACATGGTGCGCGTGATGGGCGTCTTCCTGGCACAGCTGCGGTGAGTCGGGGCTCCCTCTCGCCACGGTTCAGGGCCCATGTGCAGTTGGGGGTCTCCCCAGCCCGCCGATTCGCGTATTCCCAATTCAATCGGGCGTGGAAGGAGAGCGGAGCGAGCCGAAGGCTGTGAAGCACAGCTTTCAGATCAGCGGGGCAGCAGACTTGGGGGGGTGGCGAGACCACTCCAGCTAGTGTCCGAGCCTCTCGGGCCCCCTGCCCGAAGACCCACATCTCGGGGCGCTCTGGTCTTCATATCATAATGAACACTCCAGGTTCTGTGTCAGCAGTGTGAGTGACAGTCCTGCTGCCTGTTTCATTACAGTGAAACAGGTGTTACTCATGAAGACAGTTGATGTGCAGGCTGAACGGAGAACAAAGATTCCTGTTGTTTATTTTAGCTGATTACTATACGTTGGTGATTACTGTTGTTTCTTTTAGTTGTTGGGCGTTATTTAAACTAACTTAAAGCCAATGCATTAGTGCTTTCAATACCATATAAGGGATGCTTACGTATGGCTTTTAAACATACATACCATATACTGTGGTACATTATGAAACGGTATAAGGGTGAATTTGGTTAGATGCAAATCTGGCTATTTGTGACAGTTCTCTGCACCGAATCCTCGCAGGTGTTGAGAACCTACTGTGTACTTCCCCCGTGATGATCGAGGTGACGCCTGCTCAGCGCACACCCCACAGTTCCACACCCAGACCGCTCGGTCACGCTCGCCTGTCTGTGATCTGAGCTGCCGAGGGCCAGCGTTGTGACAGACGGACAGGCGGGTCTGGCTGAGCTGAGTGGGTGCTTATGGGTAGGGTGAGTCGCAGGTCTCGGCTTGATGACGATGCTGCCTGGGGGTAGGGCGTGGGTGTGTCGCTCCTGCCTCTGATGCGCCGCGTCCCTGTCCCCGCAGGCTGCTGCTGGGGGTGCAGCAGGTCCACGCCCCCCCCGGCTACCTGCTTCAGAGCCCCGGCAACAAGGGGCTGACGGACTGGGAGCTGGACCGCCTGCTGTGGGCCCGCGCCGTCGAGAACATCGCCACCGCCACCACCACCCTCACCTCGCTGGCCCAGCTGCTGGACGAGATCGGCAACATCGTCATCGACGACCACATCGCGGAGCAGGTGAGCGTGACCCCGCCGGTCATTGAAGAAAATCCGAACCCACACCTCATGGCACAGCATGCCTGCATGGCTCTTTGCTCTGCTGCCACACGGCTCCTGGATCCTGGGTTCGAGTACTGGACCTTCTGTGTGGAGCTTGCACACTCCTAGGATGTTTCTTGAAAAGAGTAGGGGTGTTACCTCGATGTCCGGGCCAAATTCCCCCCTGGCCTTTACCAATCATGGCCTCCTAATAATCCCCATCTCTGAACTGGCTTCATCACTCTGCTCTCCTCCCCACTGAGAGCTGGTGTGTGGGGAGAGTACTGGTGCATCATCCAGGTGGGGCTGCACACTGGTGGAGGTGGAGGGGATCCCCATTACCTGTAAAGCACTTTGAGTGGAGTGTCCAGAAAAGGGCCACTTTTTTAGTGATTTTTCACCACACTGACAGATGGATCAGGTTTGCACCCCCTGCTGGACAGATTGCACTCCTTCCTTGCCCCAGTCTCCTGACTGAAGTGTAGGTTAAGTGGGATTCTTTCGGCAGCCGCTGGCTGTTCCACTTGGTTGAGGAAGACGTGATCTGAGCGAGGTCCTCCTCTGCTTGCAGGTGTACAGCGCGGTGAGCTCGCTGCAGCTGGCCGTGGCCGAGCTGGAGGCCGGGAACCTGGCCTTCGCCTTCCAGTCCAGCAAGGAGGCCATCCTGTCCTCGGAGAGAGCCTTCTTCGACCCCTCCCTGCTGCACCTCCTCTACTTCCCCGACGACCAGAAGTTCGCCATCTACATCCCCCTCTTCCTGCCCATGTCCGTGCCCATCCTGCTGTCGCTGCTCAAGATCGGCAAGGAGTACCGGCAGAGCCGCGCGCAGCGTCCAAAGAGGGACTGAGAGGGGCCCCGCTCGGCCTCAAGTGGACCCCCTTGACCTCTCTCCTCTGGTTTTCTATACATGCATCTACGGAGTGTGCAAGGAACAAGTCCAGGTTTATTTTGTGCTGAACGGAGAAGAAAAACGCAGCGTTTCTTCTGATGCTTGAAGAGGGCTCCACAGCCGAAACGTTGCGTTTCTCTTCTTCTTCTCTTTTCAGCAGGGAATAAACCTCTGCTTGTTCCTTTGCAGCCCACGCGTGCTGACGCAGCTCCCTGCCTGAACTGTACAGAATGAGGGTGTGTGTGTGCTTCCCCTGAAGAGGACCGGCATGGTAGTGCTTTGTCAGGGCGTAAGACCTACTGCATCCCGAAACCTTCTTGAAACGTTCTTCAAACGGTGCACGCACCTGGATCAGGAAGGTTCAAGTCCTACTTCTCGGTCCCCTTGGCACCATGAATAGAAATATGCGTCACAAAGCAAGCAGCTAGCCTGCCTGTCATTAGGCATGCAGTAATTGGAGTAGGTACGTCAGCATGCGTAGGCTGTAAAAGAACGGCAAAGGGTTTATTCCGTGCTGAATGGAAAAGTGTAGAAGGCTGCACAGCCAAAATGTTGTCTCTTTCCCTTTTAACATGGAATAAACTTTTATCTGTTCCTTTGTATACAGTAAATTACTAAGGTGTCTGCTCTACGTTGAGACCAGCGCACTGGTTTCAGAAGGGTTGTGGGGATTGGCTTTCTACCGGCATTGGGCCCAGCACTGAAATATGCTCATCACTGGATTATTTTCGAGTCTGCTGTTCATGGATCGCAGACTTTCTCGTTATGACGTTTTGGGTGCTCGACGTGTCTGTTCATTCGCTCCTGCAGCTCAAAGGATCCGCGATGGACTCGGTGTCGGAACGCTCTCCTCTGTCGGATGGTTTTCCCGGCAGGATGTGTTGAACGTGGAGGCAGTAAACACAGTACGAATGTGATTGATCTGGATGCCATGCTATTTCTGTCTGGATCAGTATATGTATGCGTGTGGTTGTGTTGTTTTCTTGAGTATTTGTTGTTTGTGTTTCTTAGAACCTGTTTTCTTGTGGGGTATTTCTTCAACATTCTTGATTGTTGGATTTATCTATTAAGAGAACAGTTAAGCAGATGCTGTATGAAGCACAGTGGGTGAGAGAGAAATCTGTGTGAAAACTATTTTATTTATTGTGTTGATGGTATATTTTAAGATTCTTTAACACCTTGATAATAACCCCCTACATGAACACGGCTCTTTGTATTATAACATTAAGAATTTAAATGTAGAAATTAGAATTACCTCACGGCCAGTGTTGTTGCATGAGAATGAAATGGATTTCCTATCAAAGATCAATTATTTTTATTTCTAAACTAGAAAACAGAGACTCTCGGGAAAGGGAATGTCAGTGTAGCTCCGAGATGAATTCTGGGACTTCGTTGGCACAACAAACCTTTCCTAGAGCAGAAAGTTTAAATATCACACCTGTGGTGTTCCTTGGCAAAAGAGTTACAGTTCCCAGCAATAAATCAAAGCCTAGACATTAAACAGAAAGTAAATAAAGTGTATAGGCACAAACAAACTGCTTGAAACCTGCATGTTTCTACAGAGGTTACCCAAGAAAGACTGTACACGATAGTGGTTGAAACAGGCTTTAAATCCATGCCTGCATACAGCACAGGTAGTAGTTCAGGTGGGTAGCTGCGTCAGCATGCGTAGGCTGCAAAGGTATGCTGCTTACAATTGTATATGGGGTTGTACTGGTAACTTGCAGAGAATGACCTCTTAACTGGCTTCATCCTCTCTAGAAACCAGGAATGTATTTCCATTCCCAGGAGCTGACAATATTCCCGAAACTGCCTTGGGAAAAGAGGAGGGGTGCAGGCTTTTTGGGAAAAAGAGTTGTGGGGAGGTGGGGTGGGGTGAATTGCCCCTTATCCCCGTTGTGCTGTTGTGTGCCTGGAATGTGGCGCCTCTCAGGCTCACAGGCGAGACACGAGCACCCTGCTGCCAGCCTGTTTCACACAGCAGATGCCCCGGGCTGTCGCCCCGGTCCCCATGCCTGTGTCCAAGTGCATGAAGCCGAGAAACTGCAAAAGGCCCTACACGCGTTTCAGATTTTTAAGATATTAATCAGACGTTTTCAATTTGTTACATTACTGCTCCCTTTTTAAAATGGGAAGGTAATGACTCAGGGCCCCTTGCGACAAAAAAATACAAGTGTTGACTGAATTAAAATCAGGCTTTTCCATTCAGTGGCCAATTTCAAACTTAAATCCATACACTCTGCCACTGACGTAGGCTTGAAGTGAGCTGTTTTTAAATTTCGTGCTGAAATCCTTGTTTTCAACGTAATGGAGTGTTGCAGAGTGAGGTTAAGGCCCATGCCTGCTACTAACTTTGACCTGAACGTGTTTTTTTTGTTGTTGTTGTTATTGTTTTGTACTTTTTATTTTTGGAGGGGCAAAAAGAGTCGCACCAGAATCTCTGTGAATCAAAATAAATAAAAACAAACACAGATGAAGTGTGACTTGTGAGTCCTCTCCAGTTCAGGGAAAGTGTCCCTGCTCTTTGTGTTGTCTAAGGCTGATGTTTGTGTTGGTTTGTTGCTGCTTAGCAACCAATAACTCTGCTATGGGCTCAGTGAAGAGGGTGATCGTGTTTAAATTTCTGTTTGTTTGTCAAGCAAACTTATTTCAAATACTGTCGGTTATTCCACAAAGTTTTAAAAAGAGAGCACACAAAGAGAAAATGGCCGACTGTTCCCGCACGGAGTGGCCGGTGCTTTGTCTATACAGAAGCCAGGAGCCTGGATGCCCTTGAGGGGTTTTATCTGCTGTCCAAAGAGACTAACGGACACGGTTACCCCCCCGTCCAGTTCAGCTGTGAATAAAATCCACATTCTTGAAAACACTTAATCTGTGGAACTGCTTTCAATCTTTCATTTTCATTGCTATCGCCGATTAAGGCAATAAATAGTTTGCATTTCGATTTCAGATTTGGGAGTCATCTTTCGAAAAGCGTCTCATTCAAACAAGTTTTTAAAAGCGAGTGATGCACAGCACACTTAAGACTAACAAGCTATTTATCTGTAATGTCTGTTTCTGGGCGTCTGGTCCTAGAAATCTGATTTCTCAACACTAAACCGTTCTTGGATACACTGATATTGTAGGGTGTCTTTTATCTTTTTGTTTTTTTGCATTAGGCATTGTAATACTATCGAAATCTCTTATTTTTTCAAACCTACTTTATGTAGGTTTTGCACAATTTGAAATTATGAGGTCTGTTGATTGTACATTGCCTTCGATAAATAAAGTCGCTATTTTATAATAGAAAAAAAAACACATTTTCTCAGTTTTCAGAAACTCATAGTAATTTGAAACTGGCGCAGGAGGGGCTTCGGGCGACGCGACCTAAACGACGTCACTGTAGCGTGTGGCCCCCCAGCATAAAAGTTCAGGGTTCGCTACAGGTTCCTCCGTTATTTTATTTGCAGCAGCGGAAGAAAAATATCGAAAAAGCCAAAGCCTTTTATACATTTATTTTCCCTAGTGGGCATTTAACGTACTCGGTGTTTTAATTTTATTTTCCACGCTGGCGCAGCGAAGTGGTAAACAGGGGATTATTTTATAGGTCGGAGGTGCACTTCCAAGCCGGAGAGCGCGGAGCGGGCTCGGTCGGTTGTGTTCCTCCGCCAGCGCAAGACGGTTCAAACGACTGGGACAGCCGGCGCCATTTTGAAGAAGGCAGGGAGCGGAGTGAGTGCGTGGAGACCGAGGCGCACGCTAGAAGATAAACGGGGCATCAAGTTTGCAGCACGTGAGCCGTGAGCGGGCAGGCTGCTAGCCGTTTGTCATTTTTTTTGTTTTAAGTCGCGGTAGTAGCGGTTGAGCGGTTTCCTCGCACGATGTCTGGCGGTGGTGTGATTCGGGGCCCTGCTGGGAATAACGATTGTCGGATCTACGTGGGGAACCTGCCCCCAGATATCCGCACCAAGGACATCGAGGACGTTTTTTACAAGTACGGGGCCATCCGGGATATCGACCTGAAAAACCGGCGCGGAGGACCGCCGTTCGCCTTCGTGGAGTTTGAGGATCCCAGGTGAGGGAGCCGGGCAGGGAGGAGGGAGAGGCGCCGTGGGCAGCACGCGCGGCCTGCGCGGCGCGGGCCTAGGGGGAGGCGCGCGCGCGGTGGGTCCCGTGTCTGCACGATCCTGGTGGTCGGGGCACCCGGAGCCCTGCCTCGTTTGTGCTCGGGGGGCGTTTGTTATGCCTTTTTGTTTTTTCTCCATCGATTGGGCGCGGAGTCTTGTGCAAGTCGAGAGCTAAGGACCCGTTGAGCGTGCGCCTGGCTCTTACAGGTCATGCGGTGTCGTACCCTGTGGCCGGGGCGCTGGAAGTCGATTGCCTGGTCTGTGCGAGGGCGCACACGCGTGTTCCTGGCTACGTGGAGCTGTACCGAGCGTTGGTCAAGCTTATCTGAGCAGATCACTCGGAATTTCGATGAGGCCCTATAAAAACTGCGATGGTGCTGATATAAGCTTCTAGCCGGCTTCTCCCGCGACGCGGCGAGGGTCCCAAAACCCTCCAGAGTCTTTGTTCCTTTGTTGATTGTAAAAAGTTTTCTCTTGGCCCCGGTTTATATGCTGAAGCAGTGATGCAACTTTTCGATCGCCGTTGCAGCGTTGTAAATACAAATTGTCGTCTGTTAAACTTTTTTTTGTTTCCTTCCGCTGGAGATGAGGGACGGGGTCGATAATTAAAATAACCTCGGGGTTTCCCCTAACTTTCGGGAGATTAAACACCAGATGGGGGGGGGAAATACTAGTTCACAGCGCCGTGAAACCATGCTTCACCTGCTACTTTTCAAGCATGCAGGATGTTTCCCCTATTGTGGTGGTTTGGCGCTCATTTTCTCGCCATGTGACGACCGCCGCCAGCCTTGTTGTAGTGGAGGAAGCTGGCGGCGCTCGGAGCCTTCTTATGATTTCTGTGTCTAATTCTGTCAATCGCGGTGAAATATTTGGAATACTGGCATTCACCGACAAATGCTTTATCTTTATTGTAGTTTGCGTTTGCCCCCACCTCATTCCTGACCCCATCTTTGTCTGAAACAGTTCATGCGTCGACTTTGCTCACCTGGTGTCTTTTATTCCTGAGCTGCCCAGAAAAATGAACATTTATTCGTGCATGGGGGCACGTTCAAATGATAGTAGTGCCAATGGAACAGTTTCGAATTCATAATATCACGCGGTTATGAAAACGTGCTGTGCGGTTTGGTTTATCGCGATATGGGACCTGCTGACGACTCGCCGGAAACGCGGATGAGACTGAAAGACATGCGAATATACTCGAGGTACTTTCTGCAGCTGGTGTTCGCCTGTATACACGTGTCTTCCCCTGGCAAACTGTAGGGTGCCTTCCTGCTGTTGTGGGGAAGCATATTTGTTTAAATTAAGCTTTGCTAACCAGCAAACAAATCCACTGTCTTTCCTTCTTGTACACCCTGGTTTCTGAAATAGCTTCAAGTCCTGCGTGTGGTGCTGTTTTCAGGGATGCTGAGGACGCAGTATACGGACGGGATGGCTATGACTATGATGGATACCGCCTTCGAGTTGAGTTCCCCAGAAGTGGGAGGGGCACAGGTAGAGGGGGCGGAGGTGGGGGGATTGGAGCCCCCAGAGGCCGATATGGCCCCCCCTCTAGGCGATCGGAGTACAGAGTCATAGTTTCAGGTAAGCCTCACTACTGGATATTGCAAATCTCTATGCATGAAGTACAAATGGAGTCTGTTACTCTTAATGCAACAAATGATTCTATCTTATCAATTCTTCAGTATACTAGTCATGAATGATCTTTTTATCAAGAGAGAGAAGTTCACATTTGGAAATATTTCCCAATATTGTGAATTTCTAACTGCTGTGAAATCATTTCAACAGTTACAATTAGTCATTGGGCAGTAATAGTAATAATTGCTTACACTTATATAGTGCTTTTCTGAACACTCCACTCAAAGCGCTTTACAGGTAATGGGGACTCCTCTCCACCACCACCAATTTGCAGCATCCACCTGGATGCAGTGAGTGTTTTTTTGTGGGTGGTCAGTTACAAATGCATCTTTCATCTTGTATTGATCTGGGTTCTTCTGCTTTGCTTCCAGTTGCTTCTTTTGATCAGGTCTGCAATTCTCTGCTAGGCTCATCTTCTCTTGTAGAGGTCTTCCCAAGTGGCAGTGATTCTCTCGTATGTTATGCTGACGTTTTCCGAGATGGAACTGGTGTTGTGGAGTTTGTTCGCAAAGAAGATATGACCTACGCTGTACGAAAACTGGATAACACTAAATTCAGATCACACGAGGTAGGTTTGAGGTTTTCTAACTGGACCTGCATTGGATACAAAGTTCATAAATGTTGGATTTTTCTTTTAAGGTAAGCAAATGAGCTGGATTTAATGACATTTACTGGGACCTTCTTGTAAGTGAGATGTCCCAATGAATGTCGCCTGTAGTTTAAAGTGTCATTAGGCTTGGTGCCAAGCTCAGAATGCCATGCTGGAATACTGGCCCTGTGGTTTAAAAGATTTAACTGACTCATTTTTGCCCATTAGCCTATTCTAAAGAGGTATGTATGTTGGGCACTTTTTGAAACTAATGAAACGGCTTTCTAAGACTTGTATTTCCTGAAATATCTAATTTATGTGATTTCCCACATGTTTCATTTTCCCTGAAGCAGAAGGTGTCTCATTGATCTTATAGTCTGCATGAATGTGTGCACAGAAACTGCTACTTTGACAGTTACCTCTTGCATTGCAGAAGATTCCCAACTTTTGGTCAGACCAGCGAATCTATTCGCAGCTTAAACACCTTTTAAAATTAAGCATTTTATCCTGGTCTAGTATTTTGTGCACAGCAAAAAAAAATACCGCCCCTATATTAGAGGGCTGTTGGTCTGCTTCTCCTTTGGTCTTGCTTACCAGGGCACATACTTGTGCTAATGAGGGAGTAGATCTCAGCTTTAAACGGGGAGTTAGAATGATCCCCACCTGGCTTCCCTTTCTCCGTATCCAGAGAGGGTTGATTATAATTTGCCTTTAGGCAGAAGTCAAGAGGTCGTGGCTTAACGCAGGGCGGCTTGTAAAACCCTGGGATTCAAGTGTGTGCAGCTCGTGCTGCCCACTGAAAGGCACTAATGGGTTCACGTATCCCAGATGCCTCAGCAGTGAAAGGTTGGGGACTACATATTGGGATGCAGCCTAATTGCCTTTCATGTTGACAATGTCTTACTGGGGTGTCTTAGCCTTAATAATCCCCCCGTTGATTTGGGCAAAGGCCGTGTTTTTAAAAAAACCGTTAAACCTGTAAACCTGTTCTGGTTTAGCAGTGTCTTCTGACGGATGCAGGGATTCTTGTCAGAGGGGGAATCATGGCGCGTGCAAACCCGTAGCGGGGCCTGACATGAAAACCCAGTTGTTTGTAGTAGATGGAAGGGGACAGGCTGACAGGAAAGACAGAGATGGTAAGTGTCTGTGGACGGCTTCCCCCGGGGTGTTTTTTTCATGAGCCAGTTCTCTCCGTGTCCACCAGGGAGAGACCGCGTACATCCGTGTGAAAGTCGACGGCCCCCGGAGCCCCAGCTACGGACGCTCCCGCTCCCGGAGCCGCAGCCGCAGCCGGAGCCGCAGCAACAGCCGCAGCCGCAGCCGCAGCTACTCGCCGCGGCGCAGCCGAGGATCGCCGCGCTACTCGCCGCGCCACAGCCGCTCCCGCTCCCGCACCTAGGCCCGCCCGCGCCCCGCGCGCGCCCCCGCTCTCGGGGTCCTTCGTTGTCGTACAGAATTTTCTTTCCCTGTTTTATTAAAGTTTGCTACGGTTTTTGGATATTAAATTGGTTTTGCTGGTGACCTAGTTCTTCATAAAAGAAAAACTGGTCTGTGGACATGTCCCCGTCCTGTCCTTCCCAGTCCTCCCACTCCGCAGTCGACATTTTCCCTGTGTGCCCTGCCTGAAGTGTATTTTAAACACTGTATAGCCTGTTTTTTTTTTTACAAATTGAAAGTCTGGGGTCTTGGAGCCGAAAACAAAATTGGTATTGCTTTGTCTTCCACCATTTTGTCAAAGGTGGGGTTTACTGCTTGCTTGTTTGGGCGGGGGGTGGGGGTGGGAGGGCTTAACCTGCTTTTGTGGAACAGCGGGAGTCATTGTAAAAAATTTTTTACCTTTTCATGTGTCTTTCTATAGACATCTGAAGCGAAGGATTAAAGAATGCTTTGGAATAAAGGATTGTGAAGCACAATTCATTCATAGTAGGATAATCAAAGCGTGTCTAATTGGAGGAGGAGGAGCAGTCAGATCAATAATGGAGGCAATGGTATGACACCAAGTGCTTCAGTCACTTTTAAGAACTTGGCAGTATTGAGTTTGAATAGACAGCACCATGGTACTTGGTTTTTAGTCGCAGAATGCCATGACTGACACTTCAACCTTTTTTAAAACTTTAGTTGTGCTTTGCCATTTTATTTGACATTTATTCTCCACCCCTCCCCCTTCTGTCATTGATCAATACTGCTAAGCTTGCATGTCCTCGTCTGACTGAATGTAGTAATGCTTGTGCGCCGTCTCGTGCAGGGGTGTTTTTCCTTTTACCAGGTTCACATTTTTACGTGTTCTGTGCAGGAGTTATGTATCTTGATTTAAAGACCCTAGCATGGCATTGGACAGTAAATGTAACTTACCAAAATTGCAGTTTCCGTAACTTTTTTGTAATACATTAACATAGTGCCTGTGTAGCGTCTTAATTCCCTCAGCAAGCTGTAGTTTTGGTTAAAAATCTGTAAGTGTAGATATTTGAAGCATTGACCCCCTCAGTATGTTAAAAATACTTGCTTATACTGTGCTGCACCATTGACTTGCCTTGGGAGCTGATCATTGTCTGGCATCCTCCATTTGTTTTGTATATATTAATTTTTAACTAATAACCAGCCATATGATCTCCTCCTAGTTGCATCATTTTTAAGGAAAAAAAATAGCTGTTTGATTACAGTCCTGATTCTAACTTGTTGCCTCCTTTTTTTTGGTTTGCCGGTATTTAAAGGTTTGGATTGGAGGCGGGGCTCACTGGATCCCAATCCTTGGAGCCGGATCATTGGATCAATTCATAATCAGAATAGGATAGGGAAGGATGGATTCATGGAGCGGGATCATTTTACCGGGAACTGTAGGAGTGGATTCCCCCCACCAAACCACATAATCGCGGAATTCAAAATCATCTTTTTAATTGGCTATTCAAAACCAAAATCTCAATTTATCTTTTTTCTTTTAATTTTTGGAGTCCCAAAGGCACACGGTCATGGGATTTGGCTTTTTTATTTTTGTATAAGAGGAGCAAAGCGAGGACCAGGAGGCTGGATCAATCTCCTTGGATGGAATACGCATGAGGAGTTTGGTAAATAGATGGGAATAAAGTGGGAGGGATGGGGGTTGGTGGCTTAGGTTTAAAGTTCCTTTTGGGATGGTTATTGCCCTGATAAAAACTGGCGAGATCAGGCCTTTAATTGGATTACTTCAAAGTCATTTTGTTTAGTTTGTAGTTTTTTTTTCTTCACAATAAAAATCTAAAACTATTTGGGAGTTTGCCTTTTGTTTGTGTATTCAACATGGTGATTTCCTATGGCTTTTCTTTACAGGCACTGGACGAGTATGGTTTTCTAGGTCTGTTGTGTCACTTCGCCACATTAATTTGCTGGTGTTTATAGCAGAGTGAAGCACGGTTAGGACATCGAGTGTTTGGGAAATGCCCAGAGGGAGACATACCAGAAAGAACCTTGTCTCGAAGTCAGTCTGCGTGATGATTTGAAGGCTTTTACATTATGCTTCATAGAGGATACTGAATCCTTTTTTAAAGTACCTCTTATAACGCTAGATCCTAATTTCTCATTTTTCATAGACGGGATGTAAGATTTATTTTTAGTATGTTGGTTTAAGGGTGCTGAGTCAGGCTGTATGAGTAGTGGGCAACAGGATATAACTTGTGGGCTGCTGAGTGGCTTAAAGCACTATTCCCTTTTAGCTCTGGTATGAGGCTGTAAGAATCCCCTCATCCCTGAGAAAGATGTGAATTAAGATCCATTTATATTGCATTGGGAAACATCAGGTAAATGCCGTTTGTCCATTGTCGTCTAGGGCAGCCCTTTTAACTAGTATACATTACATACTAAATTCAGTTCTAGATTCTTTTTCATTAGATTTTGCATCCCATCATTGTCAAAATGTGGGATGGAGTTGTTGAACCAAAGATTATATATCTAGATAATACCGAAAACATGCTGGTCACCATTTCATCCTTGGTTACCTTAAAATGCAAATGATCTGCCAACGATTTTAATCCCAGGTCCTGGAGGGTTGGTGTGCAAGTTGGTTTTCTAAGTCAATTGGAAGCAGCAGCTGCAGAGTTGAGATGGTGATAAATTAGTGCAGTGGAGTCATTCGGATGTTGATTTAGAGAGCTCAGTTGGAATGATACCTAGAAGACTAAAACGAATTGGACCACCCCACTCCAAGTTCTGTTCATCCTTTTGAGTTTCTAAATGAATTGCAGAATTGGCTTGAATAAAAGAACTGTGGGTCCTGTAGCTATGTAGTATCAGATGGTATTAATTTTCTAGTGTGGAACTAATTCTGGAGTAGAACTGAAGTTATTTCCCTTTGCGATTGTGTTGCACTGCAGCATGTATGGTTTGATTGTGTGGTTACTTAGGAAGCAAAATCCTTGGTATTTCAAGTTCTGCAAACAATATAATGTGGTTGATTAGTGATTCATATCCCTGGTTTAGGAAAAAAATATTTTTAAAATGGAACTTGGGAGCTGGAAGATGTAGGAAAATAAGCCAATAACAGTTGATTTGCATGTGTCCTGTAATAATTGATATGTCAGTATATGTTTCATACATTGAGAGGCAGTAGGGATGGTGTCATGAAATGTGTTACCATGTACTTCATACATGTTGTGCAGTGTTCTGGGCATTAATATCTTCATTGGTTTAATCAGTCTTCATTTAAATAAAATTTAAGATTTTTAAAGAATGTTTGTCATGTTTCTTTTGGTCATCTTGAACGAAAATGGATGGAGATACTGTATGAATAGTAACTCCTTGTAAATGTAGGACATTTTGGAAGTGGTTTAAAAACACTTGAAAAGGTTTTTAAGGTTGTACCACTGTACAATTAGGGCTTGGAGCTGTCACAATGTCATGAAAGATCACAGGTCACAGAGTGAAGGGACTTGATTTCTATTATGTTATTAAGGGCAGCACAGTGATGAGCATTGCTGCCTCACAGAGCTGGGGCCCTGGGTTCAATCCCTGGGGTGCTGTCTGCAGGGAGTTTGCATGTTCTCTTCTGTGTGGGTTTCCTTCTAGTCCAAAGACATACAGTCATGCTTGAAAGTTTGAGAACCCTTCAAGGTGGTCATTATTGTAGATATATGAACCTGAACTCTTAATGAATGTCCTAAATAAAGACTTCCCACACATAAAAAGGGATTTGAACTGATAGATTATTAGACTCTATGTAACAAATCACCAGATATTCTTGTGTGCAAAAGTACATGAACAGTCAATAACACCTATAACCAATTATCAGTCTCTGACATCTTGCTGGAGGGATTTTACAATACTCCGCTAGCTCTGCGAGGTTTGAAGGAGAAGAGACCCTCTTCAGGTCCTGCCACAGTATTTCAATAGGATTTGGGTCAGGGCTTTGGCTTGGCCATTCCAGGACACAGAACCTCTTCTTCCTAAGCCATTCTTTAGTGGACTTGCTTGAATGTTGAGGACATTCTTCTCAAGAATTCCTTCATATTTCTCAGAATACATGATTCCCTTAATGATGTCAGGTTGCCCAGGGCCAGAGTAAGAAAAACAGCCCCATCGAGGACACTCGATGTGTGTCTGCAAAACAGTGGATTTGCAGAGTCCGAATCTTCTTGAAATGGCTTAATAACCTCGTCCAGATTGATGAGCATCTTCTCCTTTTTTCCTCAGTTCTGCTGATGTTTCCTTAGTTTGAGGCGTGATGCTAGACCTGTAGGAAGAGTAACTGACCTGCTTTCTTGCAATTGTTTATGTTTAATCCTCCCTAACACATCAATTCAGATTTTCAGTTTCATTGGTTATCTCAGTTAATTGGTTAACACTCTGCCATTGGCCCACCTGATCCTGCTTCACCCTGATGTAAGTCATAGAGCTAAGGGTTCACATATTTTTGCACATTGCACAATTTCTGTATACTGCCTGTATTATTTTGCTGCATGGACATTTTCTTTCAAAACACTCCCATTGGTGAATAATAATACTTTATTTCAATTCGGAAGCGACAGATTCTGATTTAAATATGCATTTTGTGGTGACAAAAAATCTCAAAGATTGATATGGGTTCACAAACTTTCAAGCATGACTGTGCTGATAATTGGCTTCTGCAAAATTTACTCCGGTGGGAGTGTGTTTCCTGCAGGGGGTATCCTGCCTCGTGCTCAATATCTCCTGGGATAAGCTCCGGGCCACTGAGAATCCGAATTGGATAGGTGGTTCCAGAAAGTGATGCGACACTGACAGCGGGGCCGTTTGTGTTATGAAACCAGAAAACAACCTTTGGGAAGAACTCCAGAAGTCAACGGGCTCCTGCAGCTGTGCCTTAGGTGAGTGGAGGGCTCCTGTTCGCTGTAAGGGACTGTGACAGTCAGCGTTCGTTCCCCAACGCCTTTTCCATCTGGGGTGGTAGATCCACAGGGCTCTGTCTGCCCCACGACTTCATGGGAGACCAGCCTCAGTCCTTGGGAAGAGAGGGAAATGTCCCCTTTTCATTAATGCAGACTTGCCCAGGCTGAGTTGCTCGTCCATGGACGTGCGGGGTGTGCCTTCATCGGTTTCTGAGACCACCGAGATGATAAAGCTACGTGGCCCAAGTTCCCCTTCCGATGCAGATTTAGTGGTTCAGCTGCTGTGCATGCTGGGTGTGAGCTACAAGTCATAAAATGGTAAGAAATAGGTTGATTTCCTGGGCTGTGATGAAAGTACTTGGAAGAACTAAGCAGTACTTCATGCTGCTGTGCGTGAAAGATCTGGGGTAGCTGCTTCTCCTTCACTCAGAGCTGGGGGGTTCTCAGTGAACATTTTGGGGCTGGGGATGTGCCCCCTAAGCATTTTCCTCTAGCAGAACCGGACCCAGAGGACGAATCTGCAGGGAAGCGTTTTTTCAAAGTGACAGGTGGGTCCTTGAGTCTTGCACAAAGGGTGGCGGGGGGATGGAACAAGCTACCCAGCCACGTTGTCAGAGCCGATAATGTGGTTTCTCTCAAGTAAAGGCTGGGGGAATTGCTTGGATCAGTAAGCTGCTGAGAATCAGACGAGCTGGGTGGACTCGGTTCACTAATTTCAGATCTAACTGGGGCTCCTCTCTCTCTCGAGTGTAAACTCGTGTTCACCCCAGAAGAGCTGCTTCCCAGATATCCTGGAGTTTCTCAGGGTAATTGCATTTGAAACGGCTGTAGAGCGTTAAATGACAACACTATATCATACCGCAACAAAGTTTAAAAATACCTGTGAACATCTTTAACCAAGCAGGAAGATAATGTCAGGTGCTGGAAACGCGGAGCACCGGGCAGACCAGAAAGTGATGAATTGAGTGTTTAATTTCGGAATCATCAAGAAAGTAGTACCCTCTGATCCAGCTGGAACAATTATAACATTTCGCTATGTAGAGCAGTATTATGTTCGCTGTAACTTAGCGAGGTTGCTCGGGCGGGGATGGATGATGTACTTTCCACCCATCTGGTGTATACATCTTGGGTGCTATTGTTTTTTTTTTATGAATGAAGGCTCGAATCGGAGCGAGAACATTAAAAAAGGGGAGCGAAAGACGATAAAAGCTCTTGACCGATACCGTATCTAGCGATTTTGTTTGTTTTGTCACGATTGCAAACAAAAAAAAAAACTTTCTGCATCGCGCCTTGCACGATGCTCAGATGTGATGTCACACAGAGGTCAAAACGGGATGCGGACCGGCCGCCCCGGACACACCTCGACAGAGGCCAAACTCACCTCGCTACCCCCCTCCCCCTCACCCTCACCCCCCACTCCGCTCCCCACGCCTCTCTCCCGCGTTGCATTGTGGGCTGAAATAAGATGCGGGCAGAGAGGAGCAGGAGGAAAATGCTTGCAGCGCGAGGGGAGTGGCCGCGGCTCGGCCAATGGGAGGCGCCGTGGCGTGCGGCAGTGCGGAGGGCGGGGGAGGTATTTTAGCCGGGCAGATACCCGCAGATCAGCTACGAGCAAATCTGTGCAGACCGACAGCCAAGCCAGCCGAGCCGCAAGCCGCTGAAGCAGTCGAGCGAGACAGCGAACCCGAGCCTAGCGAGGTGTGCTGGGTGCGAGGCGGTGTATTTGTGCAACATTAGAGACGAGTGAGCCGCGCCGATAAAGGTGAGCGACCTCCCCCCCCCCCCCCCCATGAGTGGAAGTGGATTTAAGCAACTAGGCAGTTGTGCTTTTTTAGCTGTCTGCGCTATGGGGTAGAAAATCACGTTTCACAACACGACGCGACACCTGACTCTCATTGGTTTTTATTATTGCGAGTGGAGGTGGTTAAGGAGCAGCGTCGGTGCTTGTTCTGTGCGTAATTACAGTGTAACTCTTTTTTTTGTGTTCAAACCGGCAATGCCCTTTTGAAAGAGCTTTTTTTTTTTTAAGAGTCCCATGTGTATTGACGCCGTTTTTCTTCGACAATCGCCGTGTCTTCCACGCCACTCGTGGCCTGATCAGCATCAGCTGCGAGCTTCTGTTTCGCCCTCCTTCTTGGAAAGGTCTTGTCCGAGCAGCGTGCAGCCGGGTGTCCGCTCGGTCTGCGGTAACGCGATGCCCATCTTGGACGTTCTCGTGTTATGGTCGCTGCCTATTCGTATGGCGATGAGGGCAGAGGCTGAGCATGTAGCGGGTTCAAAGAAGTGAGCTGGGAAGGGGCTCATTATGTAATCCTTTTGATTGAATTAACACCGGGCTTGGGGGGCAGCGGAGCTGTTCGGGATGTTGTGCTGCGTGGCTGAAAGTGTGCGCCTGACGGGAGCGCGGCGTTTTGTGCATCGTAATTTTCGCTTCAGTCAGAAGTCAAATAGGACGCTGGGCTGTGGGGGTGCCAGTAAAGACGACCAGTCATCTCCTAAACCTTTGCAAAGCTTGAAACCGCCCCCCCCCTCTCTAATTTCCAGCACCTCATTTTGTGGCGTGGGGGGGGCAGTAAACATTCTTCATCACTTTAAGCTGCATCGCAAATGTTAAGGGCGCTGTCGGTTTTTTTTTTGTCAAAAAGACAATCTGTCGACAAGTGGATTGATGTCTTCCTGGCACACTAAGATTTTCCCCCTCCCTTACACTGGGAGAACCGATTTAGCTGCGGCTGTACTTGTGTCAAGTGCGGCCCCTCGCTATACGACGAGGGAACGTCTCTAGAATTAAAAACGTTCCCCTTGAACAGCAGCAAATGGGCGCTCTCGCCTGCGTGCGCACCGGCAGCGGGGGTATTGATGTCGCGTCACGTGTCATGTTCGGCCGGTGGGGTAGTTCCGGTGCTCGCCTCCTGCTGTCTGTTGGACGTGTTTGAAACGTGGGTTTTTTTTTTTTGTGGCGGGCCTTGGATAAGCCTCCGCGTGGGTTTGGACGAAGGGTCCCTTGTAACGTGCCCTTAACGTTTTGCTTATTTTCTTTTTAGCATAGCAAGACAATCCCGGGTTCCTTCTTGTGGTTTCATTTACTGAAGCAGTGGGGGTGATGAGATTGAATGGAGAGTGTAAGGTTTTTATGCTTGGATTAGCAAGATGTCGGTATTTTAGTACCTATAGTTGGGTTCTATTTAATTCTGTAAAATCCCTCTGCTTGGGCAGAGAGATTCATATCCAGCAGCATGAACCCTTCGAGGCTAGGCTGGAGTGCTTCCTGTGGACTACCCAGCTATAAAGTCATATCTCTTTAATTTCCTGGTTTTACTCCCAGGCCCCCGAATGACTTTTCTGCTTCTATTAGTAAGCATTAATACTGTATGGAGAGGGGTGGGGGGGAGATGCGTGATGAGACTTTGCATTCCTGGCCACCGGAGGTGTTTGGAGTCCTCTGCTGTCCTTTCCGAAGAGGAGGTTAGGGGGGGAAAAGGACCACTCTGGACTGCTGGGGCTCGTCTCAGTCGGGCCGTTCAGAACCCGAGCCGGCGGCTCTCGTTAACGAAGGAGCCCCGGGTGGCTTTACGGACCTGCCCGTTCCCGTTGGCGACGGAGGGATGCAAGCTGTGCTCCCAGCATGGCTCGTGGCCGCTGAGCTGACGGCAGAAGCTGTCTGGTGGGCGGCTAACTGTGGTTCAGCTGACATCTGTGAAGGGCTCAGTCTTGATGGTGTTTCACTCGGCAACCATTAAACAGCAAGGTGCAAGTCTCAATGGAGAAACTTGCTTCCTCTTGACCTCTCTTGTCCACATCCTGTTCCATCTGTACACCTGCCAAAACTCCACAAACTTAAAAACATTCCTACAGTGCCGTAGGAGTGCTGTAAAGGAGGGTTTCTTGCGTTTTATCCGGCTAATTTAGGGGAGATTCCATCTTTCAGGCCCTTTCCTTCCAAAAAGGGCATTTGACTTGATCGGTTTGAAATGGCCGTGAATAAAAATGGCTGCTTTGTTTTAAACCCTTGTAATAAGTTGTGCTCAAGGGCTTTATTTTACTTTTTTGCCCCCTCCCTTTGTAGAGACGCCATGTCTGACAGGAAGGCAGTGATCAAGAACGCTGACATGTCTGAGGACATGCAGCAGGATGCCGTGGACTGTGCCACTCAAGCCATGGAGAAATATAATATTGAGAAGGACATTGCTGCTTACATCAAGAAGGTGAGATGGCTGTTCGTGAGCGCTGTCTGCCTGCGTTTGCAGTACATGTTTTTTAACCATCTGCTTTACTCTTTAAATGTTGGTCATCCCCTCATTCCTGGTCGAGGTCACCACAACCTGGCGCCTGTCACAGAAACACAGGGTGCAAAATGTGGACTACTCAGGGTGTGAACACCCACTCATAGGAAGAGTGTGTGTGTGGAAGCCAATTAACCTGATCCACATGTCTGTGGACGTGGGTGAACATGCAGACTCCACACAGAAGGCAACTAATTCTGGAATCAAAGCCAGGACTCGGTGCAGCTGCGTCCTATGCACCACTGATTAGCTTTATTGCTCTAGTTCAGGTGGTGGCTGCAAAGGAACAAGTAATAGGTTTATTCCATGCTGGGGGGAAAAAAAAGGAGAAAGAAAATGTTTCGGCCACTTTAGGGGGCCTGTGAGGCTCACACCTGAAGAAGGCTTCACGGCCCAAACAGTTTTCTTTCTCCCTTTTTTTCAGCATTGAATAAACCCATTACTTGTTGCTTTATTGCTCTGCTGACTGAATGGTAACAAATGGGTTCAGAAGTGTTTGAGTTTAGAGAATCTGAGCCGTTTGTGCACACAGGAGTGCAGTGACGCAGACATGTATAAGCACCCAATATACATTTTTTTACACCATGCTGTTTAATACACAACAGGAGGCATATTAGCCAAGCAATACAAAGTGCCACTAAAAGGAATGACATCCCATTCCCCCATCTTCCTGCAGCCATGCTAATACTGTTGTCTTGGCAGGAGTTCGATAAGAAGTACAACCCCACCTGGCACTGCATTGTGGGTAGGAACTTCGGCAGCTATGTGACGCACGAGACGAAGCACTTCATTTACTTCTACCTGGGCCAGGTGGCCATTCTGCTCTTCAAGTCGGGCTGAGCCTCGGCCGGCGCAGGAGAGCGGCACAAACCCTGGACTGCAATGCACTGATGGCGGACGCCACACCTCCCCACACACTTCAAAAAAAAAAAAAAATGCGACTACAAAACTGGCTGTGCGCGACTGCATGGACTGTATACAATATTTAATGTGTATATGTTGCATTAAAAAAAACTTACTTTTCTTTAGTTGCCTGGAAGAAAGTGAAGCAACAGGAAGAGATTTTTGTTAATGCTTTTTTATTTTTGTTATTGCACTGAAGTTGTAAAAAAAAAAATAATGCTTTAACGGTGGCCTTTAAGTGAAAATAAAGAACTTATACAGTTACAAGGAATGTTAAGTCTACTTTACGTAGGGGATAAAGGTTGTTGATACTAAGGAAGGTGCATTGTTAAATGTTGTATCATTACCGTCACTTAATATTCTTGCATCTGTTTTCTGTGTTTTCGTGTTCTGGGATTTTTTTTTTTGTGCTACACTTGCTTCCATTCTAAAAGGGATCTGGAGTCCCAAAGCTTTCATGAGTGGGGTGAGGTCCTGGTGCTCCTGTAGAGAGGGATCTCCAAGTGCACACTAACCTGGAACTCATTTCCTAACGGAGCTCCTGGTGTTGAGCGGTGTAAACATCTGCTGAAATCCTGTCTGGCAGGGCCCGCACATCCTCGTTGAACTATAATACATGTGCTTGATTATCCTAAAAATGTAGGTAATTTTATTACACTAGAACTTCCATCTTGCAGAAATATGTGCTAGAACAAATTTTTAAGTCTAAGAAACCTGTAATGTGCAAAATCGGTCATGTTCACCTTCAGTGCTGGTTGATGGAAGGAAGCAGACTTTGTTCATTTTAGGACTAGAAGGTGGTATTTGAGAAAGATCTTCAGTTGAATAAGGAGAAGCTGTAGCAGCTGTGAAGGATAGCTGGAGTGTGTGCCTCCATTAATAAAATGTGGATCTAACCAGCAACAATAGGAGTCTTCACCAGTACAGTACTAGGAGACAAACTCAAAAGTGCTGAAAGAGCAGCTGCCATGGACGTCTATAGAGCAGTTACGTGTTGTCATCGCTTCGGTTTCTGTATGTTTTCCCTTTTGAAACAAATTACTGTGTGATCCATGCGTTTTTTTTTAAATAAAATACCTCTTGAGTTATAATGCTCCTGGGAAAGATGTGTATGTATGTAAAAATGTGCTCCATAAGCTTTCAGCCATGACCATACTTAAAGACTCCTGTACATCTTTTTGTCACATTAAAAAATCTGACCAACACGTCATAAATCGACGGCTTTCTATTTGTTTCAGATGTCTGATGAATGTGTTGTAGTCTCTAGTAAGTCCCACGCTATGCTGGCCTTCATTAAAAAAAAAAAATTCGTATATAGCAAGATGGGGTGATGACGTAATTGATCAGTTATGGTTGGGGGGATATCTGCTGAAAACCAAGTCCCCTTTCCAGTGAAAACTAAACGGTCTAAGAAATTAGTCGTTTGTCAGGATCACTTCTGTTGTCCGCATTGTTGTATCTTCACATGGATCGAAGAATGTCACGTAGGCGGGTGTGGAACAACGAACTATATATATTAAAGTAAAGTTTGGTTGTACAGAACTTTACACTACTGCTCCGACATCTTACTCAGGTAGCTCTCTCCTGCTGTTTTTATGCTCTCTACTTTTCCCCGGTTTTTTCCCTTCGCTTTCTGGTGCCAAAACTATAACAGCCGGGGGACTCCTACCACAGGAATATGGGGTAGAGCCATCTGGTATACTATTACTTGTAATTCCAATATTACATAGACATGTATATGTAACTGTTGTTTCTCAATAAATGTTCACAGTATGAAATAACTTTTTTTTACACACATCTAAATCCCTAGTCTAGGACGTGCAGGGTAAGCTGCCTGACTTCCGCGACATCGGGGCGCATTCTTGCCCTTCCCGGAACACGATCTCACTCCTATCTAACAGTCTTTCAAGGAGGTGGGAGGACGTCTCTCTCGTGTGGAGCGTCGTGCGGCAGGCAAGTCTCCACTCTCCGGGGACGCCTTCTCTGCTTCCTGCGGTGCCACAGCAGGACCACATTCTGCATCAGAGCTCTCCTGAGGCCCAACAGGCCCTTCTGGAAGAGGCTCCAGCTCTTCTGGGCATCCTCTATCTCCCTCTGAGGAGCTATCCAGTGATGGACTTGGATCTAAATAACGTTTTCTGATTTGATCAACATGTCTGCGCATTCTCTGTCCTTTTCATATGATCACTGTATACGACACAGGGCCTGAGCACGTCTCTATGGAAGCAGGTATCCATTTCGGCCCCAAACTGAAGTTTTGCACGAACAAGGGATCTCCTGGTGAAAAACTTCTCATTTTAGTTGTTTTGTTATGATCCAATTAGTTTTTTACTACACGCATTGTTGCACTTTTTACTGAAAAACTATCAGAGGCATAATGTGATTCGTTTCATTCCTATCTAGCTATATTCTCTACAGTGCCGTTACTCATATTAATGTTCAAACGTATACGTTAAGTTTATTTTATCACCGCAAATGTCACTGTGTAGTGCCATATCAAAGAGCACCACCGAATGCGAGAAACAAACAGGATGCTGTCACTAGACCCGCCTTCGCGACCCCGGATGTAGATACTGGTTTCCATCGCAACCCCTCCCCCCCTTGCCCACGCCTCTGTGACTGTCATGGCTGCTAAAACGGTGCCATTGAGGACGGCTCTGCCGCTTTCCTACGGCGATACCGTAAGCTGCCAGCTCGCAGCTTGTACTGGGGTTACCGAATCTGGGGCAGCGGGGTCGGGCGGCCAGTTCAGCCGCTGTTACTCCAAACTATGTGCGCTCCACCCGTCCGACAGCGAGAGCTCCAAAACTGAGATGAACCTCCTCTTTGACCAGCTGATCTCTGAAAACTACACAAATAACTACGGCGATAACGCTAACATTAGCCCAGCGGTGAGTAAACATTAAGAAGTAAGCGTATTCTTTTGCAGGTGTTTAAAGGTTCGTATTAAAAAAGGGAGTTGGTTTAGCCGCTTGATGATAACTGTAGCACATAAAAGGCGATCTTTTTTATGGTAGTCGCCAATTCCCGGTGTAGATTTGCGGTTTGCGATTGAATTGAAGTTTCATTAAGATCGATTGTTTTTCTTTCTGTCCGGAAAGAGGAAAGCGGGAAATATTTTTGAAGCTGGCAGGCAGTTTGTGCGGTGTAGTGTCACTGCTCACCCGGGGTCGGTCTTGTTTTCCAGGATGTCTGCGCCCTGCTCCTTCAGGCCAGTCGACTTGTCCCCTTCAGCCAGGAGCATCTCGTCAGCAAGCTGTGTCAGCTGATTCATCACCTCCTCAACCGGCTTCAGGTAGTGTGTGTGTGTGTGGTGATCTCTCTGTCTGTGATGAAAGAAAAATTGTTTAATGTTGTTTAACTGGTTGTTACAATCCAGAAATGCAAAAGATCTGACCTTGATCAACCAAATCCGTGCCCAGTGAGAACAGGATTTAGAGGGACAGTGCTCATTGTTATATTGTTGTTTATCATTATTTTTGCCTCACCTGTAACCCACTTTCATTAATCATAGCTGGATATTCTTGTGTGGACTCAGACTGCAAGCACAGGGCACAGGATTGATGATTACCATGGCATGAAGAGCTTAATGGACAGTTTTTTTTTTTTAAATGTAAGTGTTGTAGTCAGCTCCTTTTGTGACTGGTGTTTTCATTACCCCCCTGCAGGTGATTGTGGATGAGCAGAGTCTGGACTCCCTGGTGTCGTACTCCATCAAGGCACTGCATGTCTGCAGTTCTTGGACCCACAGTGAGATTCTACGGGCTTTGGCTGCCCTGGTCTATGGCAATGGGCCCAAGTGCCAAAGGGTACGGTTTGATTGATCTTACTAGCTTTCCAGCAACCCCTCTCATTCTCTGTATACTTATGGTTCCAGTCTAACAGCTTCCTCGTGAGTAATCCATTTCAGCACCATCTGCCAACCTCATTTTCTCATATTAGTGATAGAAGGAAATGATTGCTCTTTCCTTTCCATCCCAGCATCTCCCCAGCTTGCTGGGCCACGATGGGATCCTGCTGCTCTACAGCGACCCCCGCCAGCCCGATGTGGAACTGCGCCGGGCAGCGATACACTGCATGGCCAACCTGTGTCTGGGGTAAACTCTGGTTTCTTTACCTCAGCACACACTGCTGTAGAATCGGTACAGCAATAGTAGAAAGGGCTGGACTTCCCCCTGCAAACACCTGACTGTTGTGTACATGACTAAAATATAGCTGAAGAACTGAAGAGGTTTTTCATAAATTGTTTGCATGCGATCAACACTTATTTGGCCTTAAGTAGTGCAGCTATGATTTTTCACTGAGATGGAGGTATTTCCTGTTCTGGGTGTAATTTTCATATTTCATTACATCTCAGATGGAATAGGTTTTATACTTTGGATGCACTGAGTTTCAGATTTTGTAAAACAAAATCACAGCTTCTTCTCTTATGAGAGTTCCCTCCCCATCCCCATATCGTTTCCTCACATTTGTCCGTGCTCCTCCTCGGGATTGCTGGAGTCTGGATGATGGCGGAGTGCTCTGGAAGGTCAGCTGTGGACTTGCTCACTTTTTTTTTGTCCTTCTGTGCAACATCAGTATCCCTGGACAGCCCTATCTGGAAGAGCCATATCGAAACATCTGCTTCAGGACCTTCCTCCAGGTGCTCCAGTCCGCCAAACCTCCCGGTGTGGATGATATCATGTTCTGCACGGTGAGACAAACCAGTTCTTTTTCCCCCCGCATGTAATATGAAAATCTTCATTTGCGTAGTGCTGATAAAACAGAAGTTATGTCCAGCTACAGAGGGGAAGGTTTGTGAGAGACATCTTTCTCAACGGATTCGGTTCTTCTTTTCACAGCTGCTGCAGAATGCACTGAAGGGCATGCAGTGCTCTCTGAATGGAGGGAAACTGAAACTGGGGCTTGATGAACAGCTGGGCTCTTTGCTGGCTGCACTGAAGGTACAGATGGGTCTCTAAAGGCATGTGGCATAGCAAGTTAGCTTTGCATTCAGTGTGCGCAAGCTTGCTCTTGTTACAAGAGTGAGTAGAGCCGTGCTGGTGTAGGTGTGAGTTTTCAGGTGCGCTGCATTACAATCTAGGAGCACAATGCCCTGGATACAGCTGTTTCTGAAGATGTTTCTAGTCTGCTTTGATTAACAGTGTAATTGCTTCTCAGACGGCAGCACTGCAGTAACCTTGTGTCTCTTCTGTTAGAAATACATGTTCTTTGGGCTGCCTGGGGTGACCCTGGAGATCCCAGCTGTCCTCTACCCTGCTCCCCTCCCGCAGTACGAGGGCTCCCCCTCTTCTGTGAAACCTGAAATGCCACAGGACACCCATTGCACTCCAAGACAGACAGGGGTATGTATCTTTTCTGGATTCGATACGTGGGTAAAACTAAAAAGCCCTTTCAGAAGGGGAGAGGTTTCCATAATGGGTGATAAACTCTTCCCTGAGCTGTATTTCCTTGGGGAGGGGGGAAAGATTCATTGCTTTAAATATTTTCATTGGCAGAATAAACGGAGGAAATCTCGCGGGCGGAGCCGGAAGGCGGGATTGGAGGGCAAGAGGGATGAAGAGGCTCCAGAGGCTGGGGCAGATCCTCCGAAGGAGGGCGCAGGGGGAGGAGACCCCCTGGGTTGGGGGAGTCAGATTCCTAAAAACCCTGGATCTCTCTACCGCCATGCAGGGCAAGACCACGCCCGCCCCTTGTACCCCCTCTGGAAGAAGATGGTCAGCAGCTCGGATTCGGAGTTCTCCGACCCAGAGGGCAGCATGCAAAGCAAAATGAGGTGTTGTATCCAGCTGTTCACCTCACGAGTGCAGAAAGGCTGATGCCTTAGACGCCTCACTGATCTCTTCATCAGATCATGAGATATGCAGCTGTGCTTCTGGCTTACAGCACAGTGTGGAGGTGTATGTGCTTCAGGTGTCCTTACCTCTTACCAAGTCCCCTATGCACCCGTTTTCTAGGCTGTACCAGACGAAGGTCCGGCAGGGGGCACTGCACTGCTTCCTGTCCACAGTGAAGTGTGTGGAGAAGAAGGTTCTGTATGGCTACTGGTCCTCCTTCATCCCTGATGCCCCCGGGACTGGCAGCCCCCCCTCCCTCACTCTGCTCACCATTGTGCTCAAGGACCCCTCCCCCAAGGTCAGTGCAGCTGCCTGGGCCAATCAGAGACACACGTGAGGTCTCTAGTAGGGTCAGGGTGGTCTGTAGAACTGGGTTATTGCATTGTTACTGTAGCACGTAAGCAGCATTGCAGGAATTTGAGAATGCACTTTTTTCAAAGTCAGTTAGCGCAACACTTGTGGGAACGGAACTGGAGATCCACTTTTGTCTGTGTTGTAGTTAGTGGATTTTCAAGTGGCCTTCTATATTGTTCTAGTCCGCTAGTGTGGGTATAAACCAGCCCAGTGTTGCCAGTCTCCCTCTGTCTTGGCACTCAGGCGCGTGCTGGGGCCCTGCAGGTGCTGTCGGCCATGCTGGAGGGCTCGCGGCAGTTCCTGTCGGCGGCAGAAGACACCAGCGCCCAGCGGCGCGCCTTCACCCCCTTCTCTGCGACGCTGGCAGCTGGCCTCCGCGAGCTGCACCGCTGCCTCCTGCTGGCGCTGCTGGCCGAGTCCTCCTCGCAGACGCTCACCCAGGTCATCAAGGTACGGGCCGCTCCCGGGCACAGCACCTGCGCGCTACCCGCCACGGGCCCGCCCGGACCTCACGGCCCGCCTCTGTGTTTCAGTGCCTGGCCACCCTGGTGTCCAATGCGCCTTACAGCCGACTGAGACCCGGCCTGCTCAGCCCACTCTGGAGGCAGATCAAGCCCTACATCCGCCACAGAGGTATGCTTGTCCTTACTGCTGCTGCAGTTCCTCCATCGAAACCCCTCGCTTTCCTTTAACTTCCGTCCTCCTGCAGTAGCTTTGCACTGGGAACGCTGGGGTGTTGCTGTTTGATGAGAGCTGGACTTCGAAAGAGCAGATTAACGTGGGATGGTTGAGAGGTGACATGTAGATGCAAAGTGAATTATAATAATAATAATAATTGCTTACACTTATATAGCGCTTTTCTGGGCACTCCACTCAAAGAGCTTTACAGGTAATGGGGATCCCCTCCACCACCACCAGTGTGCAGCCCCACCTGGATGATGCACCAGTCCTCTCCCCACACATCAGCTCTCAGTGGGGAGGAGAGCAGAGTGATGAAGCCAGTTCAGAGATGGGGATTATTAGGAGGCCATGATTGGTAAAGGCCAGGGGGAAATTTGGCCAGGACACCAGGGTAACACCCCTACTCTTTTCAGAAACACCCTGGGATTTTTAATGACCACAGAGAGTCAGGATCTTTGATTTACATCTCATCTGAAGGCTGGGGCCTTTTTACAGTTTAGTGTCCCCGTCACTATCCTGGGGCATGAGGACCGACTCAGACCACGGCGTGAGCGCCCCCTGCTGACCCCACTAACACCTTGGGGGGTCTTCCAGGTGCTGACCAGGCTCACATTTGCTGGGCTTCAGTGGGCTGCCAGTTGTGAGCTGCAGTGTGATATGGCTGCCGGCTTCTCTCCTTGCATCTCCCCCTCTGTCCCTCTGTGCCAGATGTCAATGTGCGGGTGTCCAGCCTCACGCTCTTGGGCGCTATTCTGTCGGCCCACCCCCCGCTGCCCGAGGTCGAGCTCCTGTTACGGCAGCCAGGCACCTCAGGAGGGAGCAGCAGCAGCAGCGGCAGCGGCGGGGTGACACCCCAGAATCCCCAGATGCCCTCATCTTGCTCCGAGAACTGGAGAAACCCCCCCTCTCACCCCAGCACCGGGAAAGCCTCTCCTCCTGTGTCTCGGGACCCCCCCGTCGAGAGCCCCACGGAAGACGAGCCCTGCTGGTTGCTGCGCCTGTGCGTGTCGCTGGTCACCCTCCCCCGCGAGGGCCCCCACTCGGACAGCGACGCGGGCACGGCCACGGGCAGCCCCTTCGAGCCCTCGCCCGTGCGGCTGGAGGCCCTGCAGGTGATGACGACTGCCGTTGCTTTGCGCCGCTTAGGAGGTTACAGGTCAAACAAAAGCTGCTCACGTCAAGAAGGTGAGATGGCTTTTCTGGGATGGGCTGGAAAGGAAGGCAGAGGTGGCCGTTCGTGAGCGCTGTGTCTGCCTGCGTTTGCAGTACATGGTTTTTAACCATCTGCTTTACTCTTTAAATGTTGGTCATCCCCTCATTCCTGGTCGAGGTCACCACAACCTGGCGCCTGTCACAGAAACACAGGGTGCAAAATGTGGACTACTCAGGGTGCAAACACCCACTCATAGGAAGAGTGTGTGTGTGTATATATAGAAGCCTGATGGACGTGGGTGAACATGCAGACTCCACACAGAAGGCAACTCATTCTGGAATCAAAGCCAGGACTCGGTGCAGCTGTCTCCTATGCACCACTAATTAGGAGCTTTATTGCTCGGCTGAATGTTAACAAATGGGTTCAGAAGTGTTTGAGTTTGTTGGGGAGGGAGTCCAAGATGAGAGAATCTGCGGGTCACCGCGGGTATTTCTGCCCCAGCAACAGGAGATGTCATTTATAGTAAAGAAAGGGAACGTTTTTTTTGTTAGGAATAGACTGATTTACAGGGCCAGTCTTGCCAATTTAGTTCTGAAACAGAGGAGGAAATGCCGGAGACTGCACCTGCAGTTCTTTTTTGCAGTACTTCTCTTCTCATCCCCATGAGTGGTTCCTTAGTGGCAGTGCTGTGTGTTGACAGGTGCTGGCTCACCTGGTGAAGGGGTATTTCTCCATCGCCCAGTCCTCCATCCTACAGCTGGGAGAGGTCAGTGCGCAGTGCCTGAAGGAGGCCGACCCCTCCATCCAGTTGCATGGGGCCAAGGTGAGAGGTTCTGATCGAGAGTTTTGACGTCTAGTTTGTGTAAAGAGCAGGAATTGGACAAAGAGATTGAAGGCCGAGCTAGCTGCAAGTTTTACCAAATGCATGTTTGTTTTCCTAGAGTTCTTCCTCCTGAGACATCACTGCGACCTGAATGTTGAGCTTATGAAACAAGATAACGTTCTTGGAATAAAATGATTTCCAAGGCTAGTCCTATTCTTGATGGTCTACAACATTGCAAGTTCTAAAGGCGTTAACAAAAGGAAGACTCTATAAAGAAGTGAACCCACCACATCCATGTTCAGTTATTATAATGTGGTAACCCCTTATTTTTCCCAGCCTTCACTGCCCTGGAGTTAATCCACTTTGCAGACAGGGAAATATTTCTTTAACCTCCACTCTATTTGCCTTGAGCCATGTGCATTACCTTGCATTACCTTTTTCATAAGCCTGAGTATCTGTATACACCATCACATGCTAAACATCGGTGGCGTGTAATGTCAATGAGAGACTTGGTTTAGTGAAAGCTTGACTAAAAAAAAAGCAAGGAGACAGTGTGGCTGAAATTGCTTAGTAAGACCATTTCTGTGAGTTCATAGCACTGTCTGATCCTGACTCGTTTTTCTTTCTCGCTCAGCTGCTGGAGGAGCTGGGGTCAGGAACTATCCAGCAGTACAAGGCAGATTCTCCTGTTCCTCCACACTGCAGAGTCCCCGTCAGCCAAGTGAGTAATTGTCTGCTCCCCACAGCCCGTAACTCAACAGGTTTTAGATTTTCGAATGCAGCACAGTTTCTTGAGAGTGAGCGTTGTTTCTCTGCAGTGGGACAGCTGTTCAATGAAATGTGGTGACTCTAGTCTTTCCTAGCTCCCTCCCAAGCTCCGTCATTTGTCTTTTGCTCTTTGGTTTGATTGTTCCTGCTTCAGGCTGTGTCCAGTGGGTCCAGTTAATTTTAGCAGTTAGTGTCCATGAGGTTGTGGAGGCAGGTCTGAAGATCAGTCCTTTGTGTGTTTCTATTTGTCCTGTGCTGGACCTGTTAGGGTCTCTCTGCCCTGTGGTCGGCCTCGTCTGTGTCTCTCTGTATTGCTGATTGGTCCCCCCCTGTGCTCTAGGTTGTCCAGTTCTGGACAGAGGTGCTGGGGGGGCCACTGACGGGGGCCCTGCAGAGCGAGCAGCACCCCACTCTGCAGACCAGCGCCTGCGACACCCTTTCCTCCATCCTGCCAGAGGCCTTCTGCTGCTTGCCGGTGAGATCCCAGGTCCAACCTGCTTGCGAAAGATTTACCTCCCTTGAAACTGGGGATCGCAATGAGTTTCCCCCCACTGCAGAGTACCCGAGCCCTTGACTTTGGAGGTGAAGGGCACGTCCTACAGCCCCCTGTGTGTCTCTCCCACAGGATAAGAGCCAGGTCCTGTGCATCACCGTGCTGCTGGGTCTCACCTACAGCGAGAACTCCCTTGTGAAGGCGGCAGCTGTGCGGGCGCTGGGCGTCTACGTCCTCTTCCCCTGCCTTCGAGAGGTCAGATGCCCGCGGAACGGCTTTTTTTTTTTCAGACCTTTTCTGTCGTCTTCCAATTTTGTTTTTGTTTTTTTAGATTTAGATTCATTTAGGTTTTTTTCTTTACTATTTGTATTCTTTCTTTCCCTTCCCTCTGTCCGGCTACGGTACTGTAAAGTGTTTGCACCTTCAGTTAGCTATAATATGGGTACAATTTAATAATACTTCCTTACACTTATATAGCGCTTTTCTGGACACTCCACACAAAGCGCTTTACAGGTAATGGGGATCCCCTCCACCACCACCAGTGTGCAGCCCCACCTGGATGATGCGCCAGTACTCTCCCCACACCAGCTCTCAGTGGGGAGGAGAGCAGAGTGATGAAGCCAGTTCAGAGAGGGGGATTATTAGGAGGCCATGATTTGTAAAGGCCAGGGGGAAATTTGGCCAGGACGCCGGTGAAGCACCCCTACTCTATTTGTGAAACACCCTGGGTTTTTTCATGACCACAGAGAGTCAGAATATAAACCAAAATGCAGGAATTTATTTAGATTATTGTCAGTAGTTGTAGATGGTATGACGCACAGTGAATGGTGAATATAATGATCTGAGACTTTATGCCCGGGTGTTTAATAGTGGCGAAAAGTACTGATGACCTCCTGTGTGATATAGCTGACAGGGGTTAAGCTCTCCAATGATTTTCCAATGAATCCCATTTTGGAATGTGTCCTCTTCTTTCTGAATAAGGCTTTGGCACCCCGCCTTCTCACGCTGCCACCCTCTCTCTCTTCTCCTGCCCTCTCAAACCCCCCCCCCAAGGATGTGATGTTTGTAGCCGACGCGGCCAACGCCATCCTGGCCTGTCTGGATGACCGCTCTCCAAACGTGCGTGCCAAGGCCGCCTGGTCGCTGGGCAACCTGACCGACACGCTGATTGTCAACATGTGAGTCTCGGCTTGGCCTCGCTCCCGCGCTGCCCACGGGCACCCTGCACCCTGCCAACAGCGGCTCGATTTGGCTTGCTTTTCCGATTTAGGTAGACGTACGCGGCTGTGTCCATGGGGACAGATTTCTCACTGCTGTTTACCCATCTCCATCCTTCTCTCTGCCTCCTCCTCCTCCTGTCTGCAGGGAGTCGGTGGGCCAGGGCTTCCAGGAGGAGTTCTGCGATTTGCTGCTGCTGAAGATGTTGAAATCTGCAACGCAGGCTTCCAATGACAAGGACAGGGTAACGCATCACTGCTACATTACTAGGCTTGGGAGACACGGCTATAGAGTGCTGTCATGTTTGTAGGAACTCCATGTGATCTAAAGATGTCTGTTTATACCCCCCCCACCTTGACAAAGTCTCATTCCTTTCCTGCCATGTTGAGTACCTGTCCAGAACTTTATGATATATAGTGGCGCTAATTCCAGACCTGGAGGGCCAGTGTGTCTGCAGGTTCTCTCCAGCTTTTTTAAAATCTAGGAAGAGGGAGAAGCTGTCTGGTTGTGTCTTGTTTTGAATAAAAGCACCTCCCAAAGGAGTTTGTCTATTCATCCTATTAAGCCAATAACCAGTTAGTTCAGCTTGTGAAGAGTTGGACTGAATCCTGCAGTCTCACTGGCCCTGCTTGGCCCGGATTAGTCAGCCCTGGTATGTGCAGCAGGGCAGTGCTCTTGGCACTGAGTGGTGCTCTCAGTGGCTTTTCAGAAAGGCCTCCAGTTGTAATAATAATTGCTTACACTTATATAGCACTTTTCTGGACACTCCACTCAAAGCGCTTTACAGGTAATGGGGATCCCCTCCACTCCCACCATCAGTGTGCAGCCCCACCTGGATGATGCGACGGCAGCCATAGTGCGCCAGAACGCTCCCCACACATCAGATATCAGATATCACCACACATCAGATATCAGATACCACTAACACCTCTTCCAGCAGCAGCCTTAGTTTTTCCCAGGAGGTCTCCCATCCAGGTACTGACCAGGCTCACACCTGCTGAGCTCCAGTGGGGCAGCCAGTTGTGAGTTGCAGGGTGACATGGCTGCTGGCTGACGCAGGTTCTCTCTCTGTCCCGGCGCAGGTCAAGAGCAATGCGGTGCGCGCCCTGGGCAACCTGCTGCACTTCCTGCAGCCGCAGCACGTGTCCCGCCCGAGCTTCGCCGGGCCGCTGGAGGAGGCGGTGCGGGCGCTGATCGGCACGGTGGGCGGCGACGCCACCATGAAGGTGCGCTGGAACGCCTGCTACGCCCTCGGCAACGCCTTCCGCAACCCCGCCCTGCCGCTAGGTGAGCCAGCCGTGTCCCGTGACGAACCAGGGAGCTGCCCAAGGCCGCAGAACAAAGACAGTTCAGCTGCTGGCTTTCCGTGAAAAGCCTTGAACCAAATTATTTCACGTCCTCCATTATTTGCTCACAGATGGGCAGAGTTAATAATAATACTTCCTTACACTTATATAGCACTTTTCTGGACACTCCACTCAAAGTGCTTTACAGGTAATGGGGATCCCCTCCACCCCCACCAGTGTGCAGCCCCACCTGGATGATGCACCAGTACACTCCCCACACACCAGCTCTCAGTGGGGAGGAGAGCAGAGTGATGAAGCCAGTTAAGAGATGGGGATTATTAGGAGGCCATGATTAGTAAAGGCCAGGGGGAAATTTGGCCAGGACACCAGGGTAACACCCCTACTCTTTTCGAGAAACGCCCTGGGATTTTTAATGACCATAGAGAGTCAGGACCTCGGTTTTACATTTAATCCGGAGGACGGCACCCTTTTACAGTATAGTGTCCCCCGTCACTATACTGGGACATTAGGATCCCCACAGACCACAGGTTGAGCACCCCCTTCTGGCCCCTCTAATATCTCTTCCAGTAATAATAATAATAATAATAATAATAATTGCTTACACTTATATAGCGCTTTTTCTGGACACTCCACTCAAAGCGCTTTACAGGTAATGGGGATCCCCTCCACCACCACCAATGTGCAGCCCCACCTGGATGATGCGACGGCAGCCATAGTGCGCCAGAACGCTCACCACACATCAGCTATCAGTGGGGAGGAGAGCAGAGTAATGAAGCCAATTCACAAAGGGGGATTGTTAGGAGGCCATGATTGATAAAGGCCGATGGGGAAATTTGGCCAAGATGCCGGGGTTACACCCCTACTCTTTTCGAGAAACACCCTGGGATTTTTAATGACCACAGAGAGTCAGGACCTCGGTTTTACGTCTCATCCGAAGGACAGCGCCTGTTTACAGTATAGTGCCCCCGTCACTACACTGGGGCATTAGGACCCACATGAGCCGCAGGGTGAGCGCCCCCTGCTGGCCCCACTAACACCTCTTCCAGCAGCAACCTTAGTTTTTCCCAGGAGTCTCCCATCCAGGTACTGACCAGGCTCACACCTGCTGAGTGACAGTGGAGCTGCAGGGTGATATGCCTGCTTTTTACGCTTCAAAATTTGGTCAGAGATGAGGACTGAGTTCCTAGCCTTGTTGGTGTCGTATGTAAAGCGCAGCAGACGTGTGGTCTGGCAGGTGTAGCTGAATATCTGGAAGGCCACTTATACATCTCCTGTTCCGTCATCCTGTCGGCCTCTCAGGCACTGCCCCCTGGACCTCGGACGCCTATTCAGCTTTGACAGGGGTGGTGAAGTCCTGCAAGAACTTCAAGGTGCGCATCAAGTCCGCCATGGCGCTGGCAGTGCCGGGCAGCCGGGAGCGGTACGGCAGCGGTGAGCAGTTTGGGGAGGTGTGGGCCGCCCTGGCGCTGGCCCTGGAGAGGAGCGAGGACACGGAGGACTTCCTGGAGTACAGGTACTGCGCCAGCCTGCGGGCGCAGCTCTGCCAGGCGCTGCTGCACCTACTCGGCCTGGCGCGGCCCGCGGACCTGCCCCGCATCCGGACCTCGCTGGCGGAGCGGGGCCCCGCGATCAGGGGGTACCTGGCGCGCTACCACACCGGGGGGGGCGAGGGGGACGACCCCGGCGAGTGTCCGGAGCCCCGGGAGAGGATGAGGGTCCTGGAGGGAACTCTGGGGCACCTGCGCAACCTCTCCGGGGACGACGGCCCCGAGGGGCCCCTGCCGTCAGTGGTGCCGTTTCTGGAGGACATTCTGAAGAGCTGCAAGGAACTGAGCCCAGCCTGAGGGGGGAAGAGGACAGCCGGAGCCCCAGCACGTGTGACTGAAACACCCCACAGAGCCCCGGCCTGTCCAGACGGACAGACGCCACTGGGCTGAGTTACTGCTGTGACAAACGCGAAATAAAAATATGGAATATATAAATCCTGATGTATACAATAAGTAGTTGCATGCAAAGTAGTTTACATTTTAAGGTAGGAGGAGGGGGTTGTGTTACAGTATGTTTGAGGTATTGCACAAAAGCCTACAGCCTTAAAAGGGTGGAGACTACAACACTCCTGGCGCACATGGTTGTGTAGGAAGGGGTTATTTCCCCTGCATATAGGAGATTCTCATTTTAAAATTTCCTCTGTAGCTTCTCGTTGCTTTTGTTGTAGGTGCAGTTTACACGTTCGCAGCCCATAATATTCTTAATCCTTGTAGTGGGCGCACACCACCTTATAAACGCCTGTAACAGTTACTTTGTTTTTTGGTCATCATCATTGTGGAGCTGTATGATGCAAATGCAACTTTACACCTTTTACCCTGCTGTTTATTTTCTGGGTAGCGTCTTATTAAAATAATATTTAATTAAGGTACATGCATGAAAATTAACTGGAAGTAATACATTCGATCACGAGGTGTTGAGCAAAATGAGGGGAGTCCCCATTACCTGTAAAGCGCTTTGAGTGGAGTGTCCAGAAAAGCGCTATATAAGTGTAAGCAATTATTATTAATTATTATTAAAATGTTTTTATGAATCCCTCAATCATTGGGGTGGTATTCAGAACATTCTCCCCTGTGGCCAGGAGGGGGAGCTGTAGCCATTTGATTGAGGAGGTGGTGCTTCTGTTGGAGGTTGTGAGCTGAGCTGCAAAAGTTTTGCAGTTCTCTCTCGGAGACGCAAGGCTTCGGTGTCGCCGAGCCTTTGACCTTGAAAGATTCTACGCAAAACCGTCCCATCAAGCGCTGCAGAACGATCCAGCTCAGCGCCCAGTTTGCTGCGTTATCGACTCGCCAGCAGAGGGAGGCCTACCCACGCACACGTCCTCAGTCTGCACATGACCCTTCAGACGTACCAGCGCCAGGACGAGGAGGTAAAATACAGGACCGTTGGGCATAAAGAAAATGGTAATGTATTGTATTGCACTCTGCACTCTGTGTCCTTGGTGTTTTGCGAAAGCTGCACACACTGGTAGCTTCCAAAAACCATAAATGTCACAAATGAGATGGGCCTGTTCTGCCCTCCTGTCCGTTTGGTAGTTAATAAATCTCAGGACCTCATCCAGCTTTTTCTATGAAGTAGCCAGGGCCTCAAAAACATGGCTGGTTAGCCCTTCTCCCACAACTTCTTGCTTATTTAGGCATCTCTTGTTCTTGGTTTGAAATGCACTTCATCGCTTCTCCAGTAGAAATAGGTATTCCAGTGTATTCTGTCAGACTTTTACTCCCTTTTTAACTGCTGAAGCACTCAATCCTTTCTGTTTTAGTTACAATAATCGCAACAACAAAGTCTTGAGCAATTTGTTTTCCCCTCGGTTTCGTTGGAGTCTTTATTTTCTTTCCTCTGCAAAGCTCAGCCCACCCGTTTCTGTTCTGTTTACAGCCGGTCCCCCAGGAAGGCAGAAATCCATCGTTCACCGGGGCCCAGTTGTTGCTGCTTCAGCTGTGATAAAGAAGTGTCATTGTGCCACACCATAAAAACATAAAAAGTGTGAGACATTTCTGGTCATAAACATGCCTGTAATTCACAATTCTGGATAATAAAGCCTGCGTGTGGATACGGGATATTTTCCTCTTGGCTGTAGCTGCACCCAGTCTCTGGAATTGGTTCTTGTGAAGCCGGGAGAGATGCACTCTTGGAGCAGGAGAGTTTCTTCCATTCCATAGTGCAGGAACATTAGTGATCAGTCCCTCTTGGCTTTCAGTGGTCCTGAGACTCCAGGCATCTTTGTTCTCTGACCTCATTAACCCTCCATATCTAATCTTGGCAATATGGATGCTAATCACCGCACAGCAACAAGAGCCTTTTGGCTTCTTTTACAGCACCTTGAGTAAGATAAGATGTGCCCTTGTTCAAATTTTTTTTTCTTTTTATTGCACCACAGTGAAGTTATGCAAGATCTTCAGTAGCTGAGGAAAGGCTTCTGCCTCTCTGTCGCTTAGTTTGGGAAGGGGCTTCTGCAATAATTCTGTGTATCTCTTGCTTGCCTGTCTAAAATCCCCTATAGGGGGGTCATTAACATAATAAGGTTTAAATTCTGATTTCTTGACTGAAGATTGACTGAAGGCCTCTCGATTAAATCTTTAGAAAACGCTACTGTATCTTGCTGGCTTGGCCTATTGACCATTTTGTCATTTTAACTGAAATGATTTTAAAAGCCTGGCTTTCTGCTTCATGGAATTGAGGCATTGTTTGTGGTCCTATCTATACTCCTGTATTATTAAATTGAATGTAAAAATGGTCATTATCATACCAGTTCTTTAGGATTTGAGATGAAACATGGCGATGGAGTTTCTTACTGGTGTGGTTCTGTGATCCGATTAGAACATTCCGATGTGGGCGATAGTGCTGAGGGGAGAAGTGACTGCCGTGGAGAAAGGTGCTATGTTTAGCTAGCAGGGGTAGCTGTGGTTGTTTTGGAGATCATTTGCTTGTTTTGGTTCAGTGGCAACCAATGGATCTACATCTAAAAGGGGCAAAATGGGCAGTTTCTTAAATTCATGTACCAGACATTCACATCCTTATCAGATCCTGAGAAGCAAACAAACCCCTGCAGTTAATATTGGAAACAAGGAACCAGTACAGTTCATCATTAGCAACCAGGCAGGGATTCCCCGAGACCAAAACACGGTTAAAAATTATCCCATAACTTCCTATTAATGAAGCGCTATAGGCACTGATACTACAGCACACAGGGCTGCGTTTCGCTCGGGGTCAGGCACAGGGTTGGTGCTTGAAAGGTCTGTAACAGAGACCCTGGTCTCTTCTGGAAAATATTCTCTTGGATGAACTTCATCGTAACTCTATTTACCCAATTTTTTTCCCCTTCAGAGAGATGTAGCATTTATTTCCATTTCTCCTGAAGAATCGCAGCGATTTTAAGTTCTCGATCTCGAAATTTATTTTTCTCCCCTGTAAGGCCGTGCTGTTAACTGACCAACCACACCTGTGGAGTACGTGCTATGTTTCAGTTAGTTTGCAGCTCATTTCTGGGCTTGTACTCAAACCCCCTTGCCTGCACTCACGGGGCCTGATGACATCAGGAACCTGAGTGTCACTTAAGTCACCACTTGCCTGTGGGGAAAAGGCTTCTACTTGAGAGTTGGGGGGGCTGGGACAAATTCAACCTGTTCTTTGCTGCAAAGTTGAGAAAATATGACAGAGAAGTCCATTAATCTTACAGATCTGACTGCGGGCACTGAATACATTTTCACAGTCATCGCAGAGGCTGCAGATATCTCCTCAGCAGGAGCCCCTGTCAGCCTCTCTCAGTTTTCAAGTAAGACTTTGCCTTGTCCTGGCTGAGACACTAGATGCTTCAGAAGGTCTCTTCATGCTGTTCATAAGCCATTGAGCAGATTTATATGCAATAACCAGCAGATAATGACTTCTTAATGAGCAGCAAATATGAATCTGATTCTTAATGCATCCAAGTTTTACAGGCTTCTTCCAATCCGGGGTCAAAGGGTAGCCGAAGCCTATCCTGACAAGCAACACACACAAGGCAGGGTGCACCCTAGACAGCAATGCTAGCATTGATTCTGGCCTGCAGACCTGTAAAGGGAGTACTTGAGTTACAGACGCCCAGATTCCCTCTTGCCTCTGCCGAGATCTGCGCTGCTCGCTCCGTTTTCTAGACCGGTGCTGCAGAGGATGAAAAAAAAAACGATCGTTCTCTCGACCTGCCCGGAGGAAGAAAAGAAGCTGCTGTAGCTGAGGAGATGGCTCTGGCTGTGTGCTAAGCTGAATCCGTTTGTGCCTCCTAAGCGTTCCTGGGAGTGTAAGGGTAGAGCAGTGGATGAATTTCCACAGCTGTCGTGCCCGTGCTGCCAGTTGGATTCGCCGATGAAGGCGAGCAGCTGGAGAGCATTTGGCACTTTGATCCTGTCAAGGTGCTGCAGTTCCTGTCGCCTGCTTAAACTCTGGTTCTGAAATAGCGAACTGTCGCACTGGCTTAACCGCAATCACAGCTGGCGTGTTTATGCAGTTCTTGAGGCACAGAAAACAGAAGGGTTGCGGTTCTTGTCCTGTATGGCTCTCTCAGGACGTGGTTTAATAATGCTAATGTTGCTTTATTAGCCCTGTACAATTTCTTGCATTAGGAATTAATCTTTTCACACTCCCCAGCTTGCTTTCCATGAGACACACAGACAGGGAGAGAAGCTGGGGGTCAGAGCGCAGGGTCAGCCATTGTACAGCGCCCCTGGAGCAGTTAGGGTTAAGGGCCTTGCTCAGGGGCCCAACGGAGTAGGATTCCTCTGCCAGCCGCAGGATTTGAACCGGCAACCTTCCAGCCACAGGCCCAATCCTGAGCCACAGAGCCACCTCTGCGCCACAGGTTTAGAAACCTGAGGTAGCTGTGCTGAGATTTGTGAATAAAGGGCACGCATGGTGACGATAAGGTCTTTTTTTATGGCTGGAAGGTAATAAACCAAATGTATAAAAAATGAGTGCAAATAAATGTATAAAGAAATCGCTAAATGAGGCAATAAAAAAGAAAACAGACCAGGTTTATGGAATGTTACTTGGAATCGTATTTCTTTCAAATTTAGAATTGGCCAATTTAAGGATGTCTGAAGGGTTCAAGGTACTGATGTTCTTGCGTTCCACCTGCACAGCGAAAGAGCTGCGCGTAGGGTGCAGATTGACTCGCGTCAATTAGGAGCTCTGTGGGCACGTCTGCGCAGGCCTGCCAGTCGAGTCTGTTTACACGAACACCTGCAGCGCTGGTACCGGCTCCAGCTACAGTCTAAAGGACCATAAACATATTTGTGAGGTGAAGTTTCCCTCGCTGATTTTTTTTAGCACATCTGAGTTTTACACTATGAAACGGCAGATAGCAAAAAAAAAAGTAAACTATCCTAAAAACTAGGGGTTGGCAAGGAATAGAGATGCCTGCTTGTCCCAGAATTTGGGATAGATGTGTGGTTTTGATTTGGAAAGGGCTTCCTGACAGTTTTTTTTGCCTTTTTTTATTTGTGTGGTTCTCAGAACTCCAAGAACTATAAAAAAAACACTTGATCGTATTGCATTTGCTGCTCTTTGTGCTAGAGCCTGCCAGACCCTCAACCTCAGAAAAAGATCTGTTGTTTACCCCCATGCACTCTGCCTCTGTGCCCACCTTTCTGCCCCCCCCGTCACGGTGATGAGTTGCAGTGGTGGGCACTGCCTGCTTCGCAGTGCACATGACCCAGGGCAAGGCCTGAAGCAAGGGCACTTATTATTCATCCTCCCTGGGGCCAGCTGTTTACTGCCTTCCCCTATGAGCTGTTCTCAAGGAGAATGCAATTACCTTATCATAAACGCTTGATTTATAGGCCCAGCAAGTGACAAGAGATGTTTGAGCTTCGGAGCTGTCCTTTGATTCGTGCAGTGTGCAGCACAGCAGCTCCCCAGGCCCTGCAAGGCCAGCCCTTGGGAAGAGCAGAGAGTAAGAAAGAGGCACTTCTTTATTAAGAGGTGTGACTTGTGTTTGCTTTGCCAGCGCCTGTAGATGGGTAGGGAAGGGAGGTCTAACAGTGAGGCACACCAGCTGTGCTTGCATGTGCAACCCAGCATCTCAGCCAAGCAGTCGTACCCTCTCGTTGTGCCAAGCAGGGCTCTCTTGCGCTCCAGGAGCACGGAAGAAGTATCGTTTTGAGTGGGATGGGTTAACTCGTGCAAAATCGGCTCTTTGCGAGATGAAATATCGTTTCCTTTTTCCTCTCCAGTCGGGTAGCCTATAGCAGCCTCTAAGAAGGATCCTAGTTGTGCCCTGCAGCACCCTTGTTCTATAAAGTGCAGACTTATCTAAGGAAACCTCCAGCACTTATCTACACGTGATGTTGAGCAATCTGGTCATAAAGCAATAGAGCTTGAGATGACAACACAGAACAGCCTTCTCTCTGCCTGGAGCTGTTCATTCATTAGGGCTGCCCTGTCTGTGAACGCTGGGTTTCCACTGTTGTTTTGCTCTTTTTCGAACAAGATTAACACCCCACACAACGAATCACAAAGTGCTAGACCTGGTGGTGTGTGTGTGTTGGGGCAGTTAATGTGGAAAGTGGTCTTGATACCCCCCCCCCCATTCCTAAATCCCATCTGTCCTCCCATGCAAATATAGAACAGTCCAGTGTCAGACCGGCGAGTGTTAAGCAGTCTCTCCGAGATCAGCTGTGGAATGGCTCTTTGAGACCAAAGGAGGAGTAAGTCTGTTCTTGTCCTGTGATCTGCTCTGCTCGGGGCGCAACAGGGAAGTCGGGGAAGGAAGACCGTTCACACTCCTGAGGCTTCTCAGGCAGCGCGTGTTGGAATGTGAACGGAAATGTCATGTTACAGTCACATGACTCCCTAACCCCTTTCCCAGATAACCTGTCAGACAAGACTGCACCCTAGCACATTGTAAAGGGTTGTAAAGGAAGTGTTGCTTTATCTCCAGGCTTTGGGCGGCTATATTCACAACCCTGACTGCTCTTTCTACGGTCACACAGACCTTGAAATTTGGGGTTGGGGAGTGGGAGGGTGTTTCGCTCTTGGGTTACCCCGTGGTCAGTGTGTGTCCAACTCTGTGAGACTCCTGGAAAGCATACCCCGCTCAGACACAGAAGTATTCACCCCCGTGCTGAGCAGAGAGGCGGGCTTGTGCCCCAGTTTTCCAGTTTTCGCATACCCTTCTGCTGAAGCAGCTCCAGGAGCCCCTTAGAGGCAGAGCCGGGAAATGCTCCTCACATGTTGGGCTTGCTGGGTCGAGCAGCTAGCCTAGAACATGGAGATGATAAAGGGAAATGGCCTTCCAGCAAGTCTATTGTGAAAACTGTGCTCTGTGGAGCAATGGAAGGAGAAACGCACCTGATTGGGACCAGGGGGATGAATGCATTAGAGGGCATTAATTAAGCTGATTAATTAATTAGGCTGGTGTGCCCCAGGGGATACTGGCAGGCCAGCGTGAGGCTGTCGGGTGATTGTCATTGTGAACTGTTAGAAAGGTCTCCCCAGAGGCTGGTTCAGAAGTGTACCCCGTTTTTTTTAATCCGCCATGCACGTGTTTTCAAACTGCAGGGTGTTCACACGGACCAGTTCAACTTGCGCCTGCTCCCGGTCCCTTGCCAGTGCTCGTTGAATGGGCTGGGCAGAGGGGTGAGGCTTTTTTGGTTTTTGAGAGGGGCGCCTCCCCCCCCCAGTGCCCCTGGGGGGCTGCGCTTGTGAGTGTGACGGTGCGAGTGTGTGTTAAGCAGACGGTTCACGAGCTCACCGGTGGGATCAGCCTCCTGCACAGGGGGCGGTGGTGATGGGAGAGGAGGTCAAGCCTCACGGCACTTGCACTTGATGCAAGGGTCGCCGCGGCGCCCGCCCCGCCCGGGGGATGTGCAGACGAATTCATTGTGCGGCGCTGCTCAGCGAGCGTAGAGAGACAGCGGCCAGGGGCAGAGTCCATCCTCCGAGGAGGCCGGGGCGAACATGCTGATCCGGGCACATCCTCGGGCACTCACCCTGATCCTGGGCAATTAAACCTGCCAGCGCCGTGACCCCTCTCAGTGCCCGGCCCCTGCATTCTTCACGGGCAAGGGCGCTGGACCGAGACAGGAACACGACTTCAGAAAGGAAAGAAAACTAAACAGACCCTCTGACTCAGTGCCCTGATCTTAATTATGACCTTCTTTTCTTTTCTTTTATGTCGAAATTAAAAACGTATAAACGGGAAGACTCCTCACCTGTCAGGCAAGGTGGGTTTTCTTTTTGATCCTGTTTTTTTTGCGACCTAACTGCGTACCTAATTTTCAGATACACTGAAGTGAGGTCGTTGTTCCAGAAAGAGGATTGGAATGTGGGCTATAAGGCAGAAGTGGAAGTTAAAGGGAAGTGCATGTAAACCTTCTTTACGCAAAGGGTTGTAGGGGTAGGAAACAAGCTCCCCCAGCCTGACCGTGCTGACACCCTGGCTCCAGACAACCAGATGTCACAGCCAGGCCGGAGGACTGCCTTTCATGGGTGACCTTTCTTATGCCTTTTGTTGCAGTACTTCTTGACTGATCATACTGAATAAGCCTCCATATTGCAATCAGGTTCTCCAGCTCTTTGAGTTTCCCGTTTCGGTCCTTAAAGGCAGCCTTAAGATCCGGCCGTGTCCTCTCCAGATTTTGAAAAGTTATAATTCTGTTCCTGACTAAAGAGACTGAGCTCTTCTTTGCAAGAGCTGAGAAGAACAGTGCTACTCCAGGTCTTTGCATGCAGCCCTAGGGCAGAACTCTTTACAGCATCCCATCTGCCATCAAACGCACCAAGTCCACCTAATGCTGTTATTTGTTTAAAAATATGTATAGTATTTATTAACATTCTGGTAGTGCCTGTTAACTGCTATATACAGCAGTGTGATTCAGCAACATGGTAGCACACAGGTTTCATTCTGACCATTGGCAGTGCTTCAGCCTATGAGTAATGTAAACTGTTTTCCAGTTCTTAACTTCTGTTGTATAAAAACATCTACCTCTGTTCATTTACTGAAAAGAAAAAGGTCACAGTTTTGACCAATGGCTGAACTAGTCTTAGGAATGCTGAAGGCGTTCTTGCTTTGGGTTGTACTGTGTGCTGTCTTAGCTTTGGGGTTTGTTTTTAAGCCAGTTGCTTCTGGTGCGAACAGGAAGTCCGTCATGCTGCTCGGAGCTGCTACTGCTGGGCTCGGGTGTTCACTCTGAATTTTTTTTTTTTACCTTAACGGCGAACATCCGTGTTTAAAGTCAGGTGACAAGGACACGTTGTCTCTTCGCTGTAGGACAGCGGAAAATGGTTCAAATACATTTCTTAACGGGTGACAAAAAAAGTTTTTTGTGACGATTGTTCCCTGAATTGTTGAAGTTCTGAAAGTTAAAAAAAAAAAGCATTTGTTCCGATAGTGATTTCAAAAGCAGCTGGAATTAAAAGTGCGCCGTGTGTTCAGGCCTGACGATTTGAAAAGTGACGCTGGCCCTGTGAGATTTTTCCCCTAGCTTGACACCTTGTGGTTATCGTGGACAGGTTATCAGGTGAACACCTACTTAGCACTGGAGGGTTTCACTTCCAGACTCAGGTGAGAAAGTGAGCCTTTCAGCCTATTTATAGAGCCAAAGCTCGTTATTAAATATTAACTATTGTATATTGCTATGTGTTTGTCTGTGATGTAATTGTTACAGTCTATAATTAAGGTAAATATTTGTAAGTTGTAGTTTTAAGCTGATAATTAACAAAGATAAACTTGGACAAGTGGATATACAAGCCAAGATGGATAGGAAGCAAATGCAAACTGTTTTACATTGCAAAAAGCAGTGAATAGGATTCAAAATAAAATTCTTAATCATTTACAATAAAAAATACCTCTTGTTTGAGTGAACAAGGAGCATTTCAAAGGGATTGTAGCCTTTGCAACATCATGCCTTAGTTGTCACAGAAGAAGCCTGATCGCTCTCAGTTGTCAGGTCCAAACGCCGAAATCTAGTTCGAATTGACATTTGGAAAAACAGTTTGATTTTTTAATTTGATTTCTTTAACTTGGGCTTTAGATTTAAACAAGGCTTTACAGAGTAAAGGAAGTGTGCCTGTAAAGATTCCCATCGGGGGGGAAAAGAGTATCTACAGCTCTGCTAAGCAGGTCAGAGTCTGCCTCTCTGGAAATCCAGGTGGCTGGCAATAATGTAGAGATGAACTCAGTGCATCTGCGACAAATAACTTGCCTTTTAAACCAGGTTACTGACTATTTGGTTAAAGTGCTGAACTTCTTATCCAAGTAAGATGATGGACAGGAGCTTTAGAACTGGCAGCTACAGTTTTCACAATAGAGGGCTTGCTGTGCCATAGAAGCCGCAAGAATATATGTGTCTTGTTAACAAGAATAAACTGTGCACTAACTTCCTTGGGAGTACTGATAATTATATCCAGGAAGGCAATACATTTCTGCAAATTCTGTTGGTCCTGGTACTCAGTTTTTGCATTTTTAATGCCTGCCTGTTATCTACTGATCGAACCTGTTGCTGTGAAAGTAGGATCTTCGCACACTGAGCAGTTGAGATCCCTATTTATTTGTCCCAGCAGGGGGAGTATGTAAGAACATAAAGGTTACAAACGAGAGGGGCCCATCTGGCCCGTAACTAATCGATCCAAGACTCTCATTTCTTGAGAGAAACCAGGGTATTGGCTTCAACAGCTTGATCGTGCCACTTGTACCACACTCCTACAACTCTTGGTGTAAAGAGGTGCCTCCTGATCCTGGTTTTGAATGCACTTCTCTGTAATTTCCACTTCTTCCCTCTGGTTCGTGTTTCACTGTTCACTCTGAGATATTATGCAAAAACAAGACCTGGTGAGTAGCCACTGAGAATGCTGTCCTCCACACAGCCCTGTACCCAGTTCAGTTGAGGGGGTGTGCTGCCGTAATGGGGTCCTCACCTGCCACTAATGGGAATCATATTGTATTAGAGCTTCCTGGGGAACTTTGTGTGTGATCTTGGTAATGGGGGCTTTTGTCTGCTGAGTAACTAGGCAGACAACTCTGTTAGCAGTGTTCCTGCTTGGCCGAAGTCAAATATAAAACAAAAATGGGACCAACGAGGACAGAATAGGGAACCTAGCGTGGGTGCCACCCCAGTCTCAACGTGAGCTGTGTGGAGAGACAAGGCTCTCTCTCAGTTCGGAATGACCAAGCTGCCTGTGGTAAAAAGTGAATGTGCTGATTCTGTAAGTGTCAGTTATTCATTAACACTAAAGAAAAAAAGTCAAGAAAAAAAGGTCTCGGAGTCTGGAGGAGATAACCTGCTACTGTTGCTGTCAGACCTGGGAAATAAATCGCTGACAGAAAAAAAAAATTCCCTGCTGCGAAGGTCATCTCTCTGCCTTAACACTTTCATCCTGCTGCTCTTTGTACAGCAGGAATATATATATAATCCTTCCTTGCAGGTGCAGGGGTGCAGTCCTGAGGTATGCCCAACACTGATGTTTTTTTGCAGCTTCTTGTGTTGCATGTCTGTGTGTGTGCGGATATTTTTTTCCCTACTGAGAAAATAAAAACACAGCCTAAGCAATGTATCATGGTATTTCTGGTGCCCAGCTTCAATATTGTACCGAAGCGTCACTGGACGGCCGGGGCCAAGCAGTACAGCCTGAAGATCATAGTCTGTCCACTGAGCTGCAGACGCCCGCCACTCAAATGTCTTTTTCTTGCTTTGAGACACGCTGAGTAGCAGCTGGGAAGTTGAGCAGCTGTTGTCGAATTTGTGCGTTTTGCACAGAGATGATTGGGACTTGCGCGTTTGGGGGTCTTCAGTGTTGTGTAACGGTTTGTTTTTGTTATCTGGGATTGTTTGTGGAAGTGTGTTGGTGCCGTACTGTATGAGCTCCTTCTTGCTATGCCCTTTCATTGAAGAATAAGCTTTCTTTTACAATGAAGAGCTGGAGAGTACCCGGTTATACAGCGGGGCATTTACTGGCACAATCCGACTGAAGCGCCTTGCTCTCAGGTGCTAGAGCTGTGTCTCTTCTATGATTTGAACCTGCAGTCCTCCAGCCTATCGCGATCCTTAACACTGATGGGGTCGGTTAGTCAGATCCAACAGCTGAGAGCCCACAAAATGGGGCCTGTGCCGCTGGTTTGCAAAACTTGTTAATGGAAAAATAAACATTGTTAGCTGAGTGACAGGGCTCAGTTGATGCTGCTGTACAGTCGGGTTAAATAACCAGATACTGGGTGTTAAAAAAACAACAAAAAAATACCTGAAGTCCAGAGTTCAATCTAAACAGCCAAGAGTGGACCTCCAAACACCTTTGGCACCAAGTGAGGGTTAAAAACAGAACGTGTTATTCTGCAATCATTAAATAAATAAAATACCTAATGCTCAGTCTGGTCCAGAGCCAGAGGCGGCCGGACTCGTGTGTAAGCGAACGGAAATGACTTCACCTCGTGGAATAGGGAGTGTGGACTTCTCTAGCTGTGCAGCACTCTCGGCTGTTAGGCCTGAATGATTCCTGGGCTGCATGAATAATTCATGGGCATTTCATCGAGCAGGCAAAAGCCCCTGCGAGGGTCTGTCTTGTGAGCAGGGGGCAATTCAAAAGTTTATGTTCTGTTTCATGCCCAATAAAAAAAGAAACTTTTCGGAACTCTCCAGTCAAGAAGACATCATGACTTACAGCCCATCCCTCGGCGCCGTCATTGCAAGACTGCTCTTGTGTGTGGGTGTGCTGTGGAGGAAAAAAATCCTATACAAAAATATGGCTTGCATGTCTGCAGCAGGCGATAATACAAGGGGGTGGGAGCCGTGCTGTCCGATGCAAAACTGACTTTTAAGTAGAGAAAAATTGAAAATGTTACTGCTGGCTTTCTGCTACTGTACGGTTTCCCCCCAGACTGAGATATTTTATTTACGTTTACAAAGTTGGGACCAGGTTTGCCCTCCGGTGTTAAAGCCTTTGAAAGTCGCCCTGATACGGGCAAAATCGTGGCCAGGGATGTTGCAGATCTACTGTGAATCAGGGGTTGGTGGAGTCACACAGATCCGCTCCAGCAGCTACGTGCCCATTTCCTGTCTGTGATGCATCTGTGACACATGCTCAAGGAGCTGTTCTGGTTGCCTCGCCAAGTATTTCCTGTGCTGTCTGATCACCAGGGCACGTCTAAGGGCAAAGAAACTGAAGCCTGATCGAAGGAGTCAGTGATCTGAGTCCTGATGACTTTTCTCATCCCTCCTAGTGGAAGTGTGCACATCCAATACTGTGAAATCATCTTGGAACTAGATGCTGTATGTTAATTAGCTGTTAATTCCTTGCATTTAGATACAGTTTTCATCCCAAAGGAGTGCAGAGAGCTACGCACAGAGGAGGGGACCCACTTCGTCCAACACTGCAGCCAGTGGGTAAAACTGGCTGAGGTGGATGAATTGACTTTGCCTGGTTTTAAAAAAAATCCCCTCGGCCCCATCCACACCCCCTTGCACAGAGTTTCTCAAACCTGAACGCAGCTCATGGGGGAAGAGGGCCACACTCCAGCACCATTGCCGATGGGCACGCTCTCGTTCTTTAAATACACCTCATTTATAGCTTGTCTCCAGATCTCCCCCCCCCCCAAGTGAAAATAATAGAAGTGGCACTGCGGTCGGCACGATCCTGTGTGCCCCTCGCCAGGCCGCGGAAATGTGCTGCCCGCTCCGTGGCAGCTAGTTCATTCGTAGCGGGACTTCGGAGAGCTCCCCTGCAAATTCCGGGAAAGTGAAGCAGGAACAAATGCATTGGGGGGCTAGTCTGGGAGCGAGCTTTTTCTTTGGGCTTTTTATTATTATTAAAAACGAAGGTAGTTAAAAGGAGAGAGAGCTGCTTGCGTGACATGTACCGGCAGAGCTGACAAGACAAGATTTGTGGACACATCAAAAGCCCTCCTTTTATTTGTTTTCGAGTTTGTGAACTTGTGTGTGTGTTTTCTCCTGCTCCTAGCGGCCCATTCCCACACACACATTCCATTTCTCAGGACTGTAATGGCCTCTGTCTGTGCCCGTGCATTAATGAGGCTGCTGAGGCCCGACTCTAATCTGTAGGAAGCCAAGCAGGTAATTGCCTTTGAATTTTTAATCGAGGGAAGGGAGGGGTTAGAGAGGAGGGGGGATCAGGGAGGGGTGGTGGTAGTTTGTAGGGGGGGTCAAAGTCACATACACCCCCCCAACCTCTGGCCTCACCCTGCAGGCACGCCTCGCCAATCTGTCCAATCGCTCTCCGATGACTGTCCGGACAGCTCCGTTGGCCAGGGCTGCACCCCTGCGGTCAATCAGGAAAAGAGGGCAGTGTATGCTCGGACTGGCTGTGCTGGGGGAATGGGCTAGGAGTCTGTTCTGGGAGAGCGCACTGGCTGCCCCTGCTCTGCTCCCTGTCCTCTCCCCCTCAGTACGTTATGCAAATTCCACAAAACAGGAAATTTAGACACAAACAGTATCCTCTTTCATAGTGGGCAGCCTCCCAGAAAATGAGGCAGCAAAGAGACAGAACCTGTTCCCCTGTCCAGGTCTCTGCTCCTCGGTGCTGTACTCTGTCTCGTTACGTTGCACGCGCCCAGTTTAACGGTTTTGCGTCGTGTGTGCTGCAGGATTGTTCTGCGAATGTCTTGTGCAGCAAGGAAAAGAACAAATTGTGGCTGGAGTATATTTTGCACATATCTGTACTGTGACAAACCCCTTAAAATGTGCACAAGCACTGATAAATCTTTTACAGGGTTGAATTTGTGCCTGTGGTTTGGTCACATTGTGTGCTGAGCATCCAAATAAACAGGACGTACAACAGCAACAAGTTCCCAGTTTTGCCACTGTGAGTTAGCATCAGGAAAAACGTTTACAGGCGGTGAACTGGCATTTTAACGCACAGATACAGTGGGGGATCCATTTTGCTGATTTACAATTGTTGACCGTGAAAATCACAGGTTAGTGAGGAGCGTGGCCAGCTCTGGAATCTGGCTTTGCAGACGCTGTGTTGTAGGATTCTTTCACTCCAGGACAAGCGTAGATCTGTTGGTTGATCCCCGATCCCTCGATTCCACATTTGGTCCCAGCTCACCCCCAACAGGCCTCAAGCCCTTGACATCGGCCAACGCATCCTGCACGAAAAGCTGCAGCTACACCAGCAATCCCAGGACGTGTGTGGCTCTGCTGGACGAGCCCGCAGGGAGAGCGGCGCTGCTGGCCTGGCGTTGCTGATGGTGCAGTGTGATACTGGAGATGGAGTGTGAGGAGGTGGTGATTCAGGTGGAGTGTCAGGACTGGAATCCTCGTGTCGACAGGCTGCGTTTGGCTGTAACGTCCTGCCAGGTAAGAGATCACTGGCCGTGAGCAGGCCCTGACCACGAATGACAGTCCAGGGTCTCTTCATACGGGGGCGGATTAGTTCCATTGGGGTTTTTCCTGAATTTCGCCAGGTTTGACATCCAATAAGTTACATCACCTTTTTCGCCTGTGCCTAATCAGCTCTCCAGCTAACAAGGTGATTTGGTGCTCTTGCAACAGTCACTCGAGCGTATCATGAATAATCAATCAAAACATACTCAAAATGGGGTTATTTTCTAAGAATGACTATGCATGAGTACAGTGATACGTTTTTTCTCTTATGCTCAGTATAGGCTGCAGATCAAAGCTACGGAGAAATTCCTTCAGTCTCCGCGAACGCGATAAACGTGAAGAACAGCCCCGCTTGTGAACGCGTGTTGTGCACTCTGACGCAATCCGAGTTTGGTTTCCGGGTATGAGGTGTGTCGCTTTATTTTTTGAAGGCTGGAGTGTCAACAAATGCGTTAGCTTTGATTTTGTTTTAAAAAGTCCATGTTTTTTAATGCTGTGTCCACAGTTCTTTCCGGGCTCATGTGGTGCGCTGTATTCCAAAGCTCCGCACCTTGCTTTGTTTTGGCATGTCTCTGTGCCAGATCGTGCTTTGAAGCTTAAGGCGCTGATTGAACGGGTGTTTCTCCTGCTTTTTTTTTTTCTTTTGGCAAGAGCTCTTTTACTTTACGGTTCTGATGAAGGGCTTGAAAGGCCAGTTTGACTGATGACCCACCCGACGTGCTCCATCCTCGTTCGGCTAGAGGCTGGTTCAGTCAGCTGATTGGAAAGGTCATGTTCTACTTCTGAGCAGCAGCGGCGAGTCTTTGTATGTCGATGCCGCGAGGAAGCAGTGATTTATGTGTCCTCCTGGAGCAGGGAGAGGGGGTTACCTGAGTCGCTTTCTTTTCAGTGTGTTTGCATGGCGGGTTTTTTTTCCTGCTTGGAGTTGTTTCGTCGCAGTTCCTGCCAGCGTGAATCTGGCAGGTGGCCCTGCACCCAGCTCAGTGCTGTGACCCCCGCCTCCCACTGGGATGAGGGGGACCCCTGTGGGCACTCTTCCCTGCCCCGTACGTGCCCTCTGCTGTTCGACACTCTTTCCTCCGAGCTCCCGCCGGCTGTGTGCCTTGGGGGTGGGGGGGAGGTGAAAACTCCCACCCTGCAGGGGGCGCTGTTCTGTGACAATGGCCAACCATGTGCACCAGCGCACTCAGCACTAACAGCTCTCGGCCAGCAGCGTGTCATAATACAGAAGGCCTTCCATAACCTGCAGTTACGTGCCACTGGGGCCTCCAACAGTAAGCAGGAGGTCTTGAACAGGTGTTAAGAAACATGTTTCCGATGCCACCTTCGAGTGTGCTGCATCATGGGTAGCCTGCCCTGAAACAGGAGCAAGAGCTGAGAAAAATGTCCGGTGTGGAGTGCCGCCATCAGGCACATGGAGGCTGTGACAGCTGCTCTTATTGGAATCTCCAAGGGACTAGTTCAGGATAACGTATTGGGTGCAGAAACAAGGAGAATCAGAACCTCAGACTCAGCACTGAATCATTCGTCCACCCATTAATGCATAGTAGCTTATTCCTGGCGCAATTCGCAGCACGATAAAGCCTTCTCCTCAAACTTAAGGCACGGGGAGGGACACCAGCTCATCACTGGGCATGCACACACACACTCAGAGAGGGATGATCCAAAGCCATCACTTACTCCTGGCCTCGTGTCTTTGAAAGGCAGCAGAAAATTGGGCCAGTAACAGAACACCATCTTTCCATTATGTACAATTCACAAGGCACGGGCAAGAAAAGCTAAGATAGGCGAGGCCTAACAATTTTTTGCAGACAAATTGGGCCTAATTCAAGTACAGATTTGTCCAGGGATATATATCCAGGCCTGGTTCAGGTAGGTCTGTGTTCACAGATTGTGGGCAGCAGTCCAGCCTGCTGTCATTCGAGCTACCACTCCAGTACCTGGATGAGAGACCTCCTGGGAAAAACTAAGGTTGCTGCTGGAAGAGGTGTTAGTGGGGCCAGCAGGGGGCGCTCACCCTGCGGTCCATGTGGGTCCTAATGCCCCAGTATAGTGACAGGGACACTATACTGTAAACAGGCGCCGTCCTTCAGATGAGACGTAAAACCGAGGTCCTGACTCTCTGTGGTCATTAAAAATCCCAGGGCGTTCTCGAAAAGAGTAGGGGTGTTACCCCGGTGTCCTGGCCAAATTTCCCCCTGGCCCTTACCAATCATGGCCTCCTAATAATCCCCCTCTATGAATTGGCTACATTACTCTGCTCTCCTCCCCACTGATAGCTGATGTGTGGTGAGCGTTCTGGTGCATCATCCAGGTGGGGCTGCACATTGGTGGTGGTGGAGGGGATCCCCATTACCTGTAAAGCGCTTTGAGTGGAGTGTCCAGAAAAGCGCTATATAAGTGTCAGCAATTATTATTATTATTATTATTATTATTATTATTATTATTATTAAAAGTTTTAATGAGGTCTCTCCCAGTCTGGACTTTCTTAGTCTCCTTGGTGCTAACTAGGTGGCGCTGAGATGAGAGGAAAAGAGAGATTTCCCCCAATATCTCTAACACGTGTGGTTCGAGAGGTGATCATTAATACTGGAACAAAAGTCACTCTGTGCTGCCTGCAGGGCTTTGACTCATCTGTGACTGCAGAACCTTGTACAGATTCCTATCGGTTCTGTTACAGTCAGGGGAGCAGAATGCAAATGTCTTCCAACAAAACTGCATTTTAGTGCTATTAATCACTAACAGGTGGTAAAAGGATTCTTTCTAATAGTGGTCAGTGCACGTGGCCTTCCTCATTCTCTGTGTACCGAAAGCAGAGAGCAGTACTGTTCAGGAGCAATGACTGCATGTCCCTTTGTCTACACACACACACACACACACACACACACACACACACACACACACACACACACAGAGTTCACAGAAAGTGGAACTGACACAAGAGCCAGCTTTGCTCCATCCTTTCCCCACGGTACTGTCTAAAAGTTTGCCCGTCTAGGAGTGCCTGCTATAAATCGATACCTGAGCAAAGGCACGCCCGCCAGGACGAACACGTCTTCCAGTCTTGTTCTTAACATTCCTGGCTCTTGAGGGTCTGAACCTGCTCAGGTCGTCGTTCCAAGCAGTTTCTGATCGGAATGGACCCTTGACTGATCGTCAGTCAGCTGGAGGTACGAGGCAACCTGAACTTCTGAAACTCCTGTTAGCAGACTAGATGGGAACATTAAGGAGGGAGGTATCTCCCAGCTTGACCCCCCCCAGAAAACCCTCAGAAGATTGATTAGAGGCGGGTAAAGAGATTTTTATTTTATGCCGTTTTGTTTTCTAAGCTCCCGGCCTTTGTGACTCCCCTTGGTCGGTCGGCCAGCTTCTCCGCTCGTGTTCCCAGCGTCCCCTGAAGACACAGGTAACCTGGAAGTGCAGAGCGAAGGCACCAGTGTCGAGACACTGCCTCCTCTGGGCACACAGCTCAGCGCTGGGGCCAGGCTGCAACACCACGAGTCACCCAGAGCCCAGAACACAAGCATCCAAATTGATGAATTTGTCCGAAGTATCCTTTTCCGGCGACAGACTGCACTTCTGCTTCGCAGAGGTGGCCTTCACCTTGGAGCGGCCCTTGCTCGGCTTCGCTTTTGTTTCGAATGCATTTTATCATGAGTAACCGTGCGATTCTGGCATAATCCTGCTGATCCGGGCTCATGTCTCGTTAAGTCTGAATGATTTATAGCGTTCAGTAACGAAAGCGTGGAAGTTCTTTTGATTTCCATATTAACTGTCGGAGCCCGTTTTCGTTTTCAATCATTCATTCATGTTAAAGATCCTAGCAGAGAGGCACCACAAACATCCACAGATACTGCACCCACAAATGAAGCTCCATTACTGGAGCGCTGACAGGTTTTATTAACCTAATTATTGTAATTATTAACTCCTGCAATGCAGCTGTTTTTTTTTCTAAGGGTTTTAACATTGGAGGTGTAAAAGACAAACTGGATTGGTGGAGTGGTAGTGTGAGAGCAGTTTCCAAGTCTGATGTGCTCTCCCAGCTGGGCACAGAACTCAGTCTTGGAGCCCAACTTGAACCAGCAAACTCTGCAGACCCTCCAGCTCCTCGGTGGGATTTTGCCTGAAGCATAAGGCACAGGAACTGCAGGGGGCCACATTGATGCCAGCGGTAGAGTGGGCAGCGTGGTGGTCGAGGCTGCTGGCGTCACCTCTCTGGCAGCCCTGCTGTCCAGAGTTGCCCTGTGCACAGCTGTTTGCACCTGGAGCTGCAGACAGGCAGCCCCTCTCCGCTGAGACAAAGTAGCTGCTTCAATCCCTGAGTCAATATTGACAGCGCAGGGTGCCAGGTTGAAGGAGAGGTTTGCAGAAGGTGTGTGGAAGGGGGGGGGGCTGTTGAGCAAGTCCCTGCTGGCTCTTCTTTGAAAAATCGGACGGCGGGACGCGTGCACGCGCCCTCACCCCCTCCCCCTTCCCCCGGGAGCAGGCTCGCCAGGGTGAGTCCCCATCTCAGGCCATCCGTCCTGCTGAGAAACTCTGCAAGGGAGCGCTCATCACGGTATGAAGGCCCCTGCGCTGTGAAGCCAGGACGCGCGCACGGACAGGCCTGCCTGAATCAAAAAGCCGGGGTCTGGGAAAAACGGGGTTCACGGGACGTATCCCATACTGCACGTTGGGGGGAGGCAGAGAATTGTCCACAGGAGTTTTTCTAACTTTCAGTTTTCTCTAAGCACATACAGAGGGGGTTGACTGACAGAATCTCTTGTGGCCGGTCTGCACAAGAATGAGCGTGAGCAGAGCTAGTCTGTCAGTTTCAGTGGCTCTGGTATTTCCTTCTCTTTCTGGCTGACGTGTTACTTACACTATGAATTGTGCTGTACTATTAAGGATATAAATATTTCCTATTGAGGGAAAAGAGTCTGTACTACATCCATCCACCCTTGTCCTAGTCCAGCACATCTGTGTGTCAGGCTGGCTCACTGCTGGTTGCAGGGGTCTCTCTCTCTCTCTCTGTCTTCCTGGCTGAGGTCATTTTCATGCTCTCTCTCCCATCTGCTGCTTCTGTGGCTCCTGCTTTGAAAACAGTTTCCTCGCCGAACGTGCCGCGGTGATCAATAATATATTATTGCTTTGTGTGCTAACGAGCACGATTGTCCAGGACCTGTAAGCGCTAATTTGGACTCGCCGGTGGAGGCTCAGAGATTTATTGTCCTGCCGGCTGCTGCTGGGAGCCGAGACTCCCGGCAGAGAAGTTAGTTATCATTTGCGCAAGTTAAGTAACAAGAGAGTGGGCTGTTGTTTCAAGATGGGTTTGTTCGTTTAGACCTTGTACCCTTCAGGAAGAAAAAAGGGTGAAATGTTTCAGGACATGCCTGGAAATGTGAAGAGATTAGGCCGCATCGTAACCTCACAGGGTATTTTTCCCCTCATGCTGAGCTTCTGCCATATTGCAGCTGAAGATCAGCAGTGTGAGAGCCTTTATCTTTACTGTATCCCCAAAGCAGTTTTGCACCTTTTGAAGCTATTTTCATTCTGGGTTCCAGTTTCCCAAAACTAAATTGCAACAACTTCACAGATTATGTCATTATGTATCCCTCCATCTTATCTCACTGTTTACCTGATACACCGGTGTTCCGGGGTTGAATTGAGTGCTAGGCCTAGGGCAAACACGATGGTTTTTTTTTTAGAAGGATGAAGGAAAAACACCAGTCTTAAAAAGGAATAAAGGAATCATTTTAACAGCCTATGGAAGATGTTTTAATCTGGGCGTCTGGGGACAGTTGTGTGTCCTCAGATTCTGGCCAGAGAGTCCCAAGTCTATTAGAGCAGAACCTACACCCTCACACACAGTGAAGGTGTTTACCTTTTTTATTTAAATGTAACAAAAACAACACAAGATTATTTAAGTTGGGGGACCAATACTAAGAGTAGTTTCTTGAACTGATCTCAGTATAGGGTTGAGATTGATTGGGGTAGCCCGAAAGAAAAAGAGACTTTTCACCCTTAAATTGCATAAAATGTAGTGCAGTGGTTAAAACAGCTCACAGGAGGTCTGATTCATCCATTTCCTAACTGTTTCTTCCAATTCTGGGTCATTGGAGAGCCAGAGTCTATCCCAGCATGCAACTGGCATAAGACAGGGTACACCTTGGATGACCAGTCACACATGGGCCAGTTCTCCAAGAAACTAGTGAACCCACTAGGATGTTTTTGGACTGGGGGTAAAGACCAGTGCACCCAGTGAAAATCCACACAAACGCAGGGAGAACATGCAAACTCCAGACAGACAGCACCCCAAGTGTGGAATTGAACCCAGGGCCCCAGTGTTGGGAGGCATCAGTGCTAGCCAGTGCTCCATCATACTGCCCTTGCAGTTCTACTCCATACTTAATAATTTCAGAAAAGTGTCTTTTATATATAATAACAATATAATTTGATTTTTTAATAGGTTTTATGTTTGTTATGTCCCAGTGTGTGGTCTGTGTGTTTTTGTTATGTTCCACTCTTCTGACTTTGATATGGTTAGACAATGGGTACCCCCACCAGAAAAGATTCTACAGGAAAGTACATTTAATTCACTTCCTGCAAGATCTGATCCAATGTCACTTCTTAGGAAGAAAAGGGAAAAAACTAGGTAGGAAGGGGCAATTTTCTCTGAAAGCACTGGTCTGGTGCTTGTGCTGTTTGCTCTCTTGAGTTCTCTCTTTGACAGGGGTCTGTGTTCTGGCTCAGTGCACCCTGGGAAGGGGAATGGAACGGGACGGGACTTTTTTCCAGGGCTGGCACTGGGTGGGAAAGAGGGGCTGCTTCGGGCTCAGGGTCACAGCGGATCAGAGAGACCATGTGTGCTGCTCTCACCAGAGGCAGGCAGGCACTCAGAGCAGGATTCCCGAACCCGGGCTGTTCCAGGCCTGTGAGCTTCCTGTTAGCGCCTAGCTGGAAAAGAGCGTCTGCTGAGTCCCAGCTGTCGTGTCCTTTGCAGGGATTGTGCAACCTGCACGAGGAGCTCTTGGCGACCCTGGATCTGCAGCCAGCATTCTCCAGTGTTCCAGCTAATATGCATTCTTCCTCGAAAAATGTTTGTTGTGAAATCAGATGACTAGGTGGGTAAATGTCATCTACATATATTTAAATGATGATGCAGGATGTTTTTGGATGGGCTTCCAGTCTAATCAAGTAATGACTTGTGCAAATAAACCCGACTTTCAAAGGGCTTCGGTATCACAGCTCACTTTCGCTGCTGCTGTTAATGGGTCATTCCTTTTAATCAGTGCCCACCCCACATCTCCATCTCCGTCTACGGATTAAGCTCAGTTTAAGGATATTCCAGAGGTATTTTTCCATGCAAAATAAGGGGAGTCATTTATTCACACCCCCTCCCTTCAGTTTGAATTCTCTGGTTTGAAACCCCCTTGACTGGTTTGAAATGGGTGCGCCCATTCTCCCCAGTGGCTTTTCCCCTTGTGCCCAGCGGAGAGTCTGCAACGTGTCCACCAGGTCCAGAGCATGCTGTCGGTCGCCCTGGCTTGGTGGGATCTCGATCACAGGCCGTGTGACGGGGCTCTGGAGCAAAATTCCCAAATCCTTGTCAGCTCACCTCCAGGCCTGGAGGAGGCTGCAGGCTGGCTTTGAAGTCTGGAGTAAAGCCCGGAGTGTGTTGACACAGTTAACGCTGTCCTTGTCAGGCTCCCTGGCTCAGCCTGGAGACACACACAGCCCCAGATTCCCTTTTCAGGTGAGCTGAGGATCATCTGCAGGTTATGTTTAAGAAGGGGGTGGAGGTCTGGAATCCAGAGTCTCACACACTCCTCCCCCCCCCAATCTCTGTCCACAATGGTGCTGAAGTCAAACAATCCCCTGTCCTGAGGGGCAGCTGTTGCCCGAGATGGACTGGTGCTCTCAGAGAGGAACGGCTTCGGAGGTGGAAGAAATCAGAGCTGGTCTGGCCTGAGCTTGACCTGGCTTTTCTTCTCTGGAGAACAGCGCTGGGGAGTCCTGGTTCTGGAGGTCCAGTGTGTCCGTGGGTTTTCTAGGTCCTGCAGCAGCACTGGAAGAGCTGGGAGAAGCAGTTCAGCTGGTCCTGTGAAGTCAGTAACCAGTGGAGCCAGACACGCTGTCCCTCCAGGACCAGGATTGGACACCTCTGCTATAGACTTAAATGGCGGTTTTTAACACTGCACACAGAGATCTCCGTAAAGGAGCTGAGAAAGTGAAGATCTGCACAGAGAGTTTGAATTTAAGATTGTTCTCAGGATTGTTCAGTTAGATCCCTGCATAGCTGGTTTCCTCTGTGGCTTATGGCCAAAAACACCATCAGCCAATGCAAGTATTTCGTACCTAAAAGTGTGGAGGAGCCTTTTGTCAAACTGGTGCATTTCTGGTAGCACCAGTGATGTGGCGCCCTCTGCCTGCGTGCGGCGGAGCGGGGCTGTGGAGGGCCGTGGTGGGCAGAGGCTCCCGTGGTTATCGACCTGCTGATGCCCGTGGCCCCAGCGGAGACATGGCAGAGCCGCTGTGCTGGACTCCCCATTGCCCGACGCTGCTGTCCAGCTCCTGAGCAAACACCTCTGCACAACAGCCTCCCTGGGACAAAGACACACGAATGGGCTGCATGTGGCCGACGCAGGCTTGGAGTATCTGTACTGTGTGCGGATCTTTTGGATGAGAATATTTTAAGCGCAGTGCCAGTCTACAGTGTGAGAACCAACTCAATTTTAATCGTACTTACAAGTGATTTTACTCCTTAGACAATTCAGAAATATGACTGAATTTGTCACCCACTGTGACTGGCATTCCATCAGTTTCACATGCAAACACAAATGTCGTTCTTGCTCGGCTCAGCAGAGTCAGATGTCTTATCCAGCACAGTTATACTCCCCGACTGTTTTGTTCCCTCAGGCCCAGTTCTGAGATGATTTGGTCTCGGGGCAGTGACTGCATTCTGTAATAATAATTCCTTACACTTATATAGCGCTTTTCTGGACACTCCACTCAAAGCGCTCTACAGGTAATGGAGACTCCACCACCACCACCAGTGTGCAGCCCCACCTGGATGATGCACCAGTACACTCCCCAAGCACCAGCTCTCAGGGGGGAGGAGAGCAGAGTGATGAAGCCAGTTCAGAGATGGGGATTATTAGGAGGCCATGATTGGTAAAGGCCAGGGGTAAATTTGGCCAGGACACTGGGGTAACACCCCTACTCTTTCGAGAGATGCCCTGGGATTTTGAATGACCCCAGAGCGTCAGGACCTCAGTTATACGTCTCATCCGAAGGACGGCACCTGTTTACAGTATAGTGTCCCCTGTCACTATACTGGGGACATTAGGACCCACACAGACCACAGGATGAGCGCCCCCTGCTGGCCCCACTAACACCTCTTCCAGCAGCAACCTTAGCTTTCCCAAGAAGGCTCCAATCCAGGTGCTGACCAGGCTCACACCTGCTGAGTGACAGTGGGCTGTCAAACATGAGTTGCAGGGTGACATGTTTGCTGGCTTTAGCTCTCCACTCAGCTCAGTGACTCCACGCATGTAGCACTGCACAGTCTCCTCTTAAGAACACATGCAGCAGGTGGTAACCTCCAGCCTGTGCTGATAGCATGCTCTGAAAATGGCGCTTAGATCTCCACAGCGGTTGTGGTGGTGGGAGGGAGATCTCGCACCTGTAAGGGGGCTTACACCTGCTGCACCTGCAGTGTCGGGGGGTGGGGGAGATAGATCCAGCTCCTTCACAAGGGGGTCCCTGACTTCCTGCAGACTGCTGTTCTGGAAAGGCCTCAGCACTCAGGGCATGCTGGGAGGAATGAGCGTCAATGGAAATACACATGGCAGGGAGCAGAGAGTGCTGGGAAAACATGAAACCCATCTCACACCCATGAGGCAAAACAGGAAGGGGGCGAATAATAACTGAGAGACAAGACAGATAGTGTCCTGACTGCTAGAAAAGAAATAAAGGACGTTGTTATGCACATACATATCGAAAGGATATTAAAAGAGATCTGTTTATTAATAATTCTGGAGAAATACTACCCACAGTATTCTGGGCTAAAACTATGTACTCATGTCTTTATTAAGGCTGATCTCTTGTTTTTCTTGAAGAATAAGATTAATTAATGTCAGTAAAACCACGACATCAAGAACAACGACTCAATAATGGCTCTTCAGCTTCGAGTGAGCAGGTGTGTCCTCTTCAGGACTGGACAGAAGCGTGGACTAGGCTGAACAGGAGGTTGGGAAACAGCGGAGATGAGGGCGGGCTGTTCTTTCTTATTGCGATTGTTCATGTGTGCTGAAGAGAGCGTGAGACAGCAGGGAAGAAAACCAGGACTTGAATGCGAAAAGGTGAGACAGTTGCACACGCAGGATGGGGCAACGTCCAGGTTACTGTCTGGAACGCAGCAGGGTCGCCGCCCTCTGACTTGACTCGCGCCTGAAACTTTCCAAGCGTTCCGCTCTCTGCCCTAACCCGGGGCAGGCTGGGGTCACCCTGGTTCCTCACGACAGCGAGGCCCAGTCTGGGTCACAGGACACAGCGGTGTCCCCCCCAGGCAGGCATGTCTGCCCACTGTGAATACTATTCCATGTTTGCCGTGATGTTTATTTTTAAAAGACAGCACACTTGAAAATGCAAGCATAGTATAGTTTATTAACTACAGCCTTCTGGTTAGCAGTGCTGTCTTGCGGTGCTGGGGCACCGAGTTCAACTCCAGACCTGGGATGCTGTCTGTGTGGAGTCTGCATGTTCTCCCTGTGTTTGCCTGAGTTTCCTCCCAAAGACATGCTGGTAGGTTATTTGGCTTCTGGGAAAACTGTCCCCGGTGTGTGAGTGTCTGTGTGCCCTGTAATGGACTGGCATCAGGTTCAGGAGGTACCCTACCTCTAGCCCGTTGCTTGCTGGGTTAGACTCCAGCCCCCCTGCAACCCCGAACTGGATGAAAAGGTTAGAAAATGGCTGGATGGACGAAACTGCAGAATTCTCTTGCCTTACTGTCTTCGGAACGCGAGTTATGTTTGCTAAATGTGGGCTCTGACCTTTCTTAAAGCTCAACGCCATTCATACAGTAGCTGGTGTTAATTCTAGCCCTGTGCACTGCAGTCAGGCGGGACTGTTTCTTGTGTTCTGTCCAGATCCGTGGATGAATCACTGGAATGAGTCTGGGACGAGAGTATCAAGGCTAGACAGGGCCTGTCCATTGCAGGGACACGGCTGGGGCCCATTGTGATCAGGGCTCTTATCTCAAGGACTTCCTTATCACAGCCCCCTGAGTGATTTACTCTTCCCCATTCTTTTCCAGTGAGAAGACAATGGGGAGACGGGCCTTTTGAAGTGTGCTGTCCCGGACGGCCGTCTATTGATGGGAGCAGCAGGCAACAGGTAAAGTCTCATCGCCGAAGCCCCACGGGCTGTGGAATTATCTCCCGGCCCGGAGTACAGCTTGCAGAGGAGTCCGCGCCTCCAGATCCCGTCCTAAAGCTCACCTTTCCATTCTCAGCTCTCAATTCTGTTCAGTGTCCTTGGGTGTCTTTACCCATGTTTTCCTAAACATGGCTGCTATGGTGTCTTCCATCCAGCTGACACTTCAGAGCACAGCTCCGTCTTCTAGAGCTGATCTCACACAAGCTCTGTCTTCTGCTCAGAATGAAGAGGTCGGGCAGCCCCACTGTGTAGCTGTTTCTGCAAGTGCCAAAACCCATTCAATAACAGATTCCCAGCTATCTCCCCCAGCCCAGTGTAATCTGCGCCTTAATCTAAATAGTTTTTTTTTTGCATTGATCAAGCTCCTGTTAAGCACCATAGCAGCCTGAATGACTCAGTACTTTCCTGTTTTTTTTTTGGAAACCCGACTAGAGGTTTGTCTGGTCTGAGGTCACGAGGCTCGTGCTGATGCAGTAAGAAAATAGAAACGATTGATTTTCCTGAATCGGTGTGATTTCGAAAGAGCGGAACCCTGCGAATCGCAATCATTGGAAAGATTTGTTTTCCTGGTTTAGGAGAGCGGACGGAGAGAGTCTTCTCACTGTCAGTGACCGAGTGCACACAAGCCGTGAGCAGCTCCTGACTCTCTCAGCTGGTCCGCCATGTCACTGTGCGTCTATAGTTTAGTACAGAGAGGTGAGAGTTAACTCCCCCCAAACACACTGTTAGCATTGCCCAACTGTCCTGCTAATTCATGTGAGAATCGCCTTGCTTGTCCGTGTTCTCGCTGTGCTTGAATGGACAGGTGCTTTCACAAGTAGTCAGGGGCTGCGCTTCGGAAAAATAGTTCTCGCGTTTGTTATTATTTGTTGTTAATGGTTGACGGCGCTGAGGGCTTCGATGAGCACAGATGACAAAAGTCGGATCAGGACCTGTCTCTCAGCGTCTCCTAGCCCTAGCGGACAGGTGTGAGCCATTGTGAATGACATTTACTCCCGGGGAATCTGAAAGAATGTCTGCACCGATCGAAGTGCATGTACCTGAGACTCTAGGTCTGTCTGTGTGATCGAGCGCGCAGCCTTTCTGTGTGTTAGCTTATATATCCATACATCTGCGGCTCATCTTTTTATTTTACTTCACATGAAACCGTGTGATAATTACCTCAAGATACACACGTTCAAGAAGATGCCATAAAAGGTCATTTTACAATTCCAGTACCGGTGCACTACCGGTATATTACACTAAATGAAGACATTCCCAGCTGTCATTCATCTTATCAACGAAAAATCGCTGCAGAAAGACACCGTGCCACACACGTTTAGTTTAGGTTTCAGATAGCAGGTAATAATAATAATAAAAAACTTTATTTTATATAGCGCCTTTAAAGGTGGCTCCTCAAAGCGCTTTACAAGATGACAATAACAATAAATAAGACGACTACAACAATAAATAAGAAGATTTCACAAGATAAGTGTCCGTGCATCCAAGGCAAGGAAGACAAAACATTAATTTACGGCGAGAGAGAGGATAGACACGGCTATCAGATTCGCAGACTCCAGGATGTTGCTCATCGGGAATGGTTCTGCACCTTGTGGCGTCTTTCGAACAGCTCGATCAATGACATTCCATTAGCTCGTGAACGACACGGGTGGGAACGGTAAATACTGGGGAACCGTTGCACCATGAGCTAACGTACAGTGCTCCGGTGTAGTCAGATACGCACGCCAGCGTGGACCACAGCGTGGTGTTGATAATCTCGGACTTCCACAGCCGCGAAACTACAGCACTTCCGTTCCAAATGCAGCTGTATTGAAAACATGCCATATATATGCTATGCATAAAGCAAAGTCATTCAAGAATACATTAAAAATATAAATCAATATAAAGAATAGCATGAGACAGATTAAACAAGACGTGAGAATCCCATTGATAGATTATTTAACACTAATTACAAATTTACAAATTTAGCTCTGCTAATTACTGTGTAATTGCTGAATCATTTTCAGACGCAGTTTTTACAGCTTTTCTGCCGCCGGTCAGTTGATATTTTTACACTGACCTTCTGATACACTTATAGAGTAATTGCAATATGCTTATTATTTTAACGGACTGACATTAGGAAAAGGAAAGCTATAATACTTATTAAAATACACGCTTTTCGGATCTATTTTTTGATTGATCTGAGACTTTAACATTTTTTTAGAAACACATTGCGACACTCTTTTCCCTTTGTTTCTCTCAAAAACCTGAGATTAAAAAAAACGGGTCTTGAAAATCTATATTCTTCTTATGAATTGAACACATTTCACACCTGCATAATCATTGTGCGCACAATTTTTACTTTTTCGATTGTACATTTCCTACACGACTAATTTCAGTTAATATTTGATTTAGAGGCTGTCTGCAAGAACTCTGGAGATGAGAATGTATCAGCTGTGCTGCTCTTTCTAACTTGTTCAAGCTTAAACGTTGTGTGTGTGTGATTCACAAGAAGCCTAGCAAGAATTGAGGGCTGTTTCACCTTGCTGAAATCGCCCTTAAAAAAAAAGGACTTCTGTAAATGTCCTTTTCAGACTTTCCTTTGCAATTATCAAACTTAAATATTATATTCCGCAGTATAAGAAAATTCCTAATACAAAGTGATAAAGTTGGGTAATTATTACCAGGACAGCTGTAATGGTAGCAAATTTTCGAAATTGTTGCCAGTGTCGGCCTGAAGCGCACCTGTCGGTCTTTTGCTGTTGTTTTAGTTTCACTGCCGTAGTGAAAAGATTTTACACTGGGAGTCAGGTGTGGGCTCCATAGCGCATCGCGAACCCCGGGGGTGTGTTGCGGTCCCAGACACTGTAAAAGCGCGTGTTTTCCTGCTGATTCCTGCTGGCTGAGCACAGCGGTGCTGTTGAGCGGAAACTTCTGCGCCGCATGAAAGTGCAGGATCGGAACACACCTGTGCAATTAGCCAATTCGTGAAAGCGGGTCACTATTACATTCATACATATATCTGTGCGTGTTTTGGTATTATTTGCATGTAATTGAAAAAGCACACCAATTAGAAGACCACAATTAAAAAGCATTGTGTCTTTAAGAATTACAGACTTTGAAAATGTCAGGAGTAAGAGTTTAATGGAAATATTAAGAGTATAAGGAAATGTTCACATTTTGAAGCTGCGTTGATACTCTGAAGTAGGTCCAATGCATGGTGTGGGCTAAAGTCTATAGACACCTGGGGGTTTCAGTCATGCCGGGGTTCAAAAAGAGAATATTGACGTCCAACTTTCTCCGTCGCGCCGGTCAGACGCGAAGCGCAGCTCTGCCGGCCGCGTCCTCAGCGCTGATGTGTCCGCAGATAGCGGTCCTCGCCAAATGTTTATTCAGATAAAGGGGCTGCGCAGTTCTCTCATAACCGCGGCCTAATCTGTCCGGCTGGCACTACTGTTTGAGCGCCGAAGACCGCTTTCAGACGAGCTGGAGGGGAAGCTCAGAACGAGCACCTGTTTCACTTGGAGAAAATAATACAAACGAAAAAAAAAGTTATAAGACGACAACCTACAGTCGAAGCTTGATTGACTGTTTTGAGATTTGAAATAAGTGTTTTGTTCATTATTTTTTTTTAACTTTTCTTAGTGGAACAGTCCGTGTGCTCTCCAGTAGTCCCTTCCAGGTCTCACTGTGATTTCCAATTAACAGAAGTTCATCAGTTGTTTGACCTTTGGGAAGTCTTAGACTAACTTCATCGTATTTACATCGGGGGATATTTTTTTTCAGAATAAATTAGTAGTAAACCTCGGTTTTCACGCCTGTACGCGAAAGAAGCAAAATAGGATTCGATTTTGAGATATCTATATTATAGATAAGATACATTTTTACTGACCGCATTTGCGCGGTCATATTTTGCAATGTAAACAGTTGTAAATAATCTCGGGTGATTAGTTTATTGAACATTTTAATATTTTATAGAACCAAAACTTACATTTGAAAACAGTGTAGCTAAATCCTCCTTCTAAGAAATTGGTCCGTTCTTTCTTCCACACAAAATACAACGCATACAAAAACCCATCTGTCTACTGGCGGTCAAACCCAGTTCGGTGAATTCTGCTTCATAGTGATAGAGCCGGCATCGCAGGATCGTATATTTCAGACCTAATTATAAACATTATACGCTACATAAATGACTATCCAATGATACATTTGTAGTTTCAGCATTGTGTTGTATCGATAACCTTCGGCTTGGACATTTGATTTTACTGATTTTACTGGGCGCTGAAAATAAACACAGACCAGAGAGAGAGTCTGAGTGTGAAATTAAATTGCGTTGCTCCGTTTCTAATAAGACAATGAAATGGAGCTGTCAAACGGTTCAGTGTGGTATTTTTCGTTTCCCACCGGTTCCTGAATTGTCAAGGCGTTATTTCTCTATTTTTTTAAAATTAATTTTGTATAGGCAGGTAAGGGTCTCTTGATGTCCTTCTGTTTCTTAAGCGAGTTTGTATCGGACCCAAAAGCGTCAGAAGACGAGAAATACAGGAGACCGATGTGCAGTTTCTCTCCTGTCTGTAATGACCTGTTGGACCAGTGTAGGCCGACAGGCTGTGTGGAAACTAGTTCACTCTGTTTCGTTCTTTTGTAAAGCAGCAATTCGATTGATCAGGATGGGTGTAAATAACGTGTCGTGCAGTAATTTGATTCATCACGATAACAGCAGACAAAACAGAACCATTGAACACAAACTGGCTGAAGTTTTCCTTATCTAGATGAAGTCACAAACCCTGGATTTAACCCACTTCTATTTACATGACCGAGTTTACTAACCTGTTCAGAGCCACGACGAAGTATGTCGAAGCAGACGACGTTAAATAAACGAGTTGGTGTACCGATTGAAACGAAGTGCTTTTAAAAAGGCTTTAATTCCCGTATCTTGGCGAGATTTTGTTTTGTGGCCCAGATTTTTCAGCGCCAAATTAAACCGCGGTGACGTTTTTTTTTAATGTGATTTTTTTTTAAACGATTGATCAAGAAAGGATTAGACAATTACTCAAGATCGAAAATCCGCAGAAAATAAACGCCTCGACTGTGTTGGACGTTCGAGGTGATAAAAGCCGCTATCTTGAGTAATGTTATTATTGGTAATCAAGAACCCACGCTGCAGATAATCTTTGCCGCAGGCCCTCTTTTTCCGCTGCAGGACTCGGGAGACAGATGCTGAGCTCGGCGATAGCCGCTGGATTTGGGTTTCCAGCTGTCCAGCCGAAGATCACAGAAGGTGCTCTTACCTTTTAACGCGCGCTAACGCGACTTTGTCGATTCGGTTCAAGAGATCGAGATCGGCGCCGATCAATTCGATTAATTGCACCCTGTGTCCCCTTGGCGTAGCCTGCCTATTCTCAGCACTACCTGGGCACTGTCTGCTAAACATCACCTGCTGTCCGCAGCAACAGCGAAATCATCAGTAACAGCCACGTTAAAAACAAACGGCATAAAATAGTAGTGTTGGCATGAGGGAAGTATACTATAGCTGTAAAATTTAAGCCCGATATGACTTTCATCTTTATTATTATTATTATTATTATTATTATTATTATTATTATGTTCAGATTGTGTCCAGTTTGGGGTTGGGATTTCATGAAATACTGACAACAACAAACTCCAGGAAAGACACATTCATGTTCCGTCCCCTTTTACGAAAGCATTTACCCAACACAGGTCCAAAGTTCATCTTGAAGTTTGGCTGATAAACCCTGCCAATAAAAGGGCCAGTGATCTAGAACAAACACGGGGAATTCAGCGTACCTGCAGCTCAGTCAATAGGGCCCAGTTTCTCCCTCCTCGTTTGCATACTGATTCAAGTCAGCCGGCCCACTCATTACCATATTTTATATGGCTTTCACAGAACATCATGGCAAATTAAATCACTCTCGGCTCCAGGGACACAAACCACCTAACTGAGAAGCAGCAGGTGCTTATTGAGAGAGGAAAGCACACGGGGGAGAAAGAGAACATTTCGTTCCCCATTTCTCTTTTATTTCTTTTTTTTTCCCTCTTCCTTTTCCCCCTTTTTGGTTTTTTAATGTTTGAGAAAATGGTCTCCAAACTGACCACTCTACAGCAGGAGCTCCTGAGCGCCTTGCTGAGTTCCGGAGTCACCAAGGAGGTCCTGATCCAGGCGCTGGACGACCTGGACCCCAGTCCCAACGGCTTTGGAGTTAAGCTGGAGAACTTGCAGATGTCGCCGCCGAGCTCCAAGCTGAGCGGCGGCGGCGGCGACGCGGATTCCAAGCCCGTGTTCCACACCCTGACCAACGGGCACGGGAAGGGCGGCAAGCTGTCCGGCGACGAGGGCTCCGAGGACGGCGACGACTTCGACACCCCGCCGATCCTGAAGGAGCTCCAGTCGCTCAACACCGAGGAGGCGGCGGAGCAGAGGGCAGAAGTCGACCGCATGTTGAAGTGAGTTTCACGTCCGCGACAGTGCCCCGGTCCTTGGCGAGCAGATGTACTCGTAAAAAAAAACGGTTATCTCCCCACTCCCAAGAACAACTCGGCTGTATATTCCTAAAATGTCATTTTAGAAACGAGGGCGGCGATTTAGAATTTTTATATCGACGTTAAAATCCAAATGTATTTTTTTCCGTTTTGCTCTGCGATATGTTGCATATATCTCTATAGTTCCACACCTAAACATTTCACAATCTTCGTTATTTCAAATACCCCTTCCTTTGAAATTATTTGATGTTTGAAATCACCGGAAATAATCGGAAGTTTGTCTGAAAAACCCTAAAAAGCGCTTAAGTGACATTAAAATATAGTAGACGCATTTGACAAATCAACAAGTGCGAGAGATGGAGCGGGTTTAAATGAAAACAAATTTTATGACAAGAACCATTAAAACGAACTAGTCTATAAATATTCGCGTGTTATTTTTTAAACTTCATTACGGATATTGTATCCTCCAAACCGTATTTTTCGTTGTATTTGGACGGATCGAAGTGCAGCAATATTTTCCCTTAACAAGTCCATGCAAGGCAAACTTGTTTTCGTGACTGCCAAACCGAGAGAAGCCCGTAAACGTTTGCATTACAGTGAATAAAAAGGTAAAACGTTTGTACGGTAAATTATAAATTAAGCTACAGAGCATTTGTCCTTATTAGGGGCGTACGCAGACACGCCCGATAGGTACAGGAAAAATCCAAAATAAAAATATGTTTTTGCTGGATATGAAAAATCACACCAGCAGTGACCACGTCGCTAGGAGTTCCGAAAAAATGTCTCTCACGTTTTGCAAATTTAAAACAACCCGCCGGTATTTGTACGATCACATTCCAGTTACTAATTATCTAAATAGTTTATGATTTCTTTACCTTAGCAAAATATCAACTAAATAAGAGCAATCTAATTTATTATTAACTACCGCAGCACAGGCTGCCTTACCACAAGGCGTCGAAACGACAAAAGAGTTTATTTTTATTATTATTAAGCGCCACAATGGAAATACATTATAATTTCCTTTCCATTTATGATAAGCCTATATTTTGTAATTGTGGTTATTTTCTGGGTTCTACCAAACTCGGGAATAAGAGTATTTGAAAACATTTTCATAATTTCTACTGTTGTGTATCTGTCACACGCCTGTACGGCGTAACCAGTAATGGAAAAAGTTAACGAATAAAAAGCACACTATTATTAATAATCGACGTTATTCTGCATTGGAACATCACTAAGAGCTGTCGTTAAGTTTAGCCAGGTAGGCGTCTTACTTTTTGTTTTGTTTTTTCTGTGAAAAAAGTGTCCGAGGGGCTTTGTTTTTTTTTATATTTTAGCCTTCTGAAAACGGGATGAAATATTCCGTTTTTTTTCTGAACAGTCATATAGCGGCCTTACAACACGACCTGGCCAAACCGGGCGGGTGACAGGAGAGGAATAGAAACCGGAGCACGTGTAGCAAAGTTGTTATTAATTTTATTCTATAAATCATCAACTGAAAGACACACAATAGCGTTTGATTAGGGTGAATGGAGACCTGGTTATTCATTGCCGAGCGTTATAAACAAGCTCTTCAGACGCGCAGTCTTCGTCGGTATTCACCAAGGCAAACAGTCCTGTTTGGGTTAGCAAACGTCTAGAACCGAGGAGAATTCAATCCTCAATCCAGCCGGACCGCGGGCCGTGGGGATGTTGCTGGAGCCCCTAGACGAGCGAGCACACCTTGAGCCGAGCGCGGTAGGAACATTCTCCGAAAACTCGCACCTTCGTGAATATGATCGCCTTTCGATCCGACAGATCTGTTATCGGAATCTGTAATTGGTTTCTTTAATATTTATACAACGGTGGCGTATTTAATGAAATGCGTAAAGTAAATAGGTATTATCAAGATCGTCTGTTGAAGTTTATAAAGGAGACCAGAAAATGCGGGGAATCAGTTTTTGTTTTATTCTTATTTTTTTTCCTTTTGTTGAATTCTGTTTTATTTTAATTTTATGGTGAATTTTTATAAATTTCCCTATTCTTGCTCGTGCTGTTACTCGTATCCGGATCATTAGTAAATTGATAACAAGAAGGAAAGTGTGACGCGCTTTTAATACAGACGTGTAATATAGCGTCGCGAATATTATTGCGGCGATCGCCGTTCTTTAGATTTTACAGGTACCGGTTGTATTTGTATCCTAATTATGTCAAGATATTGCAGACTTTTAAATATCACTAGGGACAGTCAGGTCGGTGCACAAAATCATGTAGAGTCTCGTTTAATTTGAAAATGTATTATTTTTTTTTTTCCTGGAATCATTACCACGACACAAACAATGCGGATTCTCAAATATGTCCCGGGTTCACAGACGCTCTATATGTTATATACAGCGGTATAGGTTTTTGGGGATTTATGGAGACGTTTTAAGCGGGTGATTTTAAATCATTTCTCTGGTTAAGGCTCGCCGAGTCCGGGTGAGGTTTCTCTAAAAAAAGGCAAAGCGACGTTACGATTTGTGGCCTAACCAAAACCGTATATTGTGCATTAAAAATGACTCCAGACACCAAGTTGTAAATTATGCCGGATCAAATAAACAAATCCACAGGAGTAATTAGATCGAAAACGTCAAGACGCCCCGTAATTAATCTCCCGGCTCTTCAAGCGTGTGGAAGAGCTGTGAAAAGAGTCATCTGTTTTGTTCTTCGGGGCCTCTTTAATCTTGAAGCAAATTCATTTAAACTCCAGTCTGACTGTATGCAGACGTCGCGGGCGTTTTTCTCAGCTGCGGTTTATAATCCCGTCCCAGCGAGGACCGGCAGCGGGTTTCTCGGCCTTCTCACCTCCCGGAGGCCGAGTTCAGACGCGCCTGGATTTCCAGTTCGTGGCAAGCGAAGCCACCGGCGGCTTTCGGCTCAACGTGCCAGCCCGCAGAAAGGGCGAGAGAGAGAGAGCTGTTGCGTGACTTTCCAACGTTTTGACACTGTTTGACGGCGGTCTGTGCTTCTTACACATATATAAATAACTGACACGGCTGTTCTTGGAAAAACCAAACTATTTGCGCACAATTGCGAAAGTGTCCTGTGTTTCCATCGCTTGCGGTATAATGGCTGTCTTTTTGTTCGGGTAGGCTGTGACGGAATTCAGATACTTTTGAATTATTCGGGCTGTAGGGTGGCAATAGATGTTAAGTGGGCGAGTCGGTTGTTTTAGTGGGATGTGCACAGGGGGTTAATAACACGAATTTCCCCCCACCATCCTCGTACCTCCGTGTATATAGAACAGCGCTACAGCGATGTTTAAAATGTAATAACCAAAGGCGGAGAGGAACCGACAGACGCGAGAATGAGAGAGAACTCAGGCCTGCTCGCTTGTGACGTGTGTTGCTCGCCTATAAATAACCAGGCCATTCGAGTTTGATCTTTTTCTTCACCGTGACAGAAAATAGGAAAAGCAGCACTTCATAGTGGCTGCAGAATATCACCCTTTTCTCCAGTGCTGAAAGGCTACAGATCTTAAACCGGGTCACCTCTGATGCTGCGGGGGACTAGTTCACGTCGGCACGCCGTGCAATTCACCAGTGCACCAGTGCTACAGGAAAAGGGGACAGGTCAGCCCCAAGTGCGAGAGCACGGCTGGTCATTGTATTGGTAACCGTCTCGCGTGGCGCTAATGACGACCCCTTGCTCGTGTTGTGCCACCCCAGCGAGGACCCCTGGCGCGCGGCCCGCATGATCAAAGGCTACATGCAGCAGCACAACATCCCCCAGCGCGAGGTGGTGGACGTGACGGGGCTCAACCAGTCCCACCTGTCGCAGCACCTGAACAAGGGCACGCCCATGAAGACGCAGAAGCGAGCGGCGCTCTACACCTGGTACGTCAGGAAGCAGCGAGAGATCCTCAGACGTAAGTCCTTATTGGAAGATTTTCGTTGTGCTGTTTTTAACAACTGTTGTGACAAGCGCGGTCAACACTGGAACGCGGCTACGGCGAACGCCGGGAGTCCCCAGATGTTCATAGGTTTCTTAGGATAAATAAAACGAATAGCTCGGTCCTAGTTATACACATGTACAGTTGTGTGTTGATTTAGGACCACGAAACAGAAACTCCGATTGAATGTTAGGCTGAATGCAAATAAGCCTGTCGTTGCACTTGTGCATAAGACAAACGGAACTGAACTGAAAGCAGAATGCACGTCTAACCCTCTACAACTATATTTTACGGCCGAAGAGCTCATAAGTATTTGCAAATGATCAATACAGAAGTTGTTAGTGTTCTCTACTGCCCCAGGGGTAGGCCTCAATGGTTCTACGCTATGCCCAGGCGACTGTAAAAACATTTTATCTTCCTGATTTTCTCATCAACCTTTAGAACCCGCCGTTTGAATGAAAACAAAACATTAGGCATCGGTAAAAAAAAAAAAACTTCCTGCAAATTGTGAAGGTGCTGTTATCGGCTCCGCGCCTATGGCACTAATTGTCAGTAGTGCCTGAGTTACTAACACTTGTCGCCTCACAGTAGTAACGCAAGGGAGTTTACTGCCGCTGGAGGTGATGGGGTCGCAGCGGTAATAGAAAAGATTCAGAAACATCGCTGTAGTCGAGGCCCGAGGTGGCCGAGGGGCTATTATAGCAGTCATTGAGAAATCTTCTCTTGGAAGCGAACGGGAACGCTTTTAAAGTGTCCCAATTGAGGTCAAAGTTCGTGTTATAGTGCAACAAATGTATCTCATTGATATTTAGTTTGTTAAAATACCAGTAGCATTGAATTGATTTTTTTTTTCCAAGCAGCCTAGACGTTCGGAGCCTTAGTTGTATTTTGTCCTCATCGTTGTTAGGAGCTAATTGCACCTCTTTTCTCTCTCCTGCTGTTGCTGCTGCTGTTGTGCGACGGATCAAATGTTGCCCCCTTTTTATTTCTTGCAGAGTTCAACCAGGCAGTTCAAGGGTCTGACAGCAATATGACAGACAAAGGCAATCAGGATCAGGTGCTGTTTTTTTTCCCAGAGTTCAGTCAGCAGGGGCAGGGCCAGCCCGGGATGGCCGAGGAGGCGGGGGCTGAGCCCGCCAGTAAGAAAATGAGGCGCAACCGCTTCAAGTGGGGGCCCGCGTCCCAACAAATCCTTTACCAGGCCTACGAGCGCCAGAAGAACCCCAGCAAAGAGGAGAGAGAAGCCCTGGTGGAGGAGTGCAACAGGTGAGAGGGGGTGTCGGGGTGAACGCGGAGAGTCTGGGGGGGCTGCCTGGGATCGCACCGCGCGCCTCTCTCCTCCTGCTCCGTGGGAGGCCAGCTCGGGGGCCGAGGAGGTAGTTATGGGCGCTGCAGACCCCCAGGGTGACCATAGTTTGATTTTCAAGGAAGAAAGAATCGACACATGCCTCCAAGGTTCATGAATCTTGATTACTGTTCCCAATCACAAAAATCAATTTCAACTCTCTAGTTTTTATTCAACGTCTTCGTAGATATTGAAGCAGTGGCAGGGTTGCTATTGCTCTTCCAGAATGGCAAACAAGGAAAAACCAAAATTAGAGCCCTCTTTGAAACTTAAAAGGTTTGGTTTTTTTCCCATTGTAACACCACTAAAGTCTTAACTTAGGAGCAGTCCTCATGGGTTACAAAAATGATCCGTTTTAACAAAACGCTTTGAAATATAATGAGACAAGTGAAACGTTGTCGTTTCTCACGGCCATAAAAACAGCCAAACACACACAGAAAAACCCTTTTCAAGCGACACTGCGTACGCTGTATGTCAGTTCAAAACATCTACTGGTAGTGCGTGGAACGAACGTAAATATGCAGGCCTGTGTTGTTTATACAGTCTGAGTAACGAGCAACACAAAATCCTGGACAATTTTTGGAATTTTATAAATCCCGGTCAGACCCATATTTTAGGTCTCGGAAAGAGGGCTTCTGGTCTGGTATCCAGGAAACGAGTGCACAAACGGTAGAGGCTTGCTTCCTGTTAGTGACGCCAGCGTGCCAGGCAGTGGCAGGGAGCTGCGCTTGGGCAAGACTGGAGTTGTCGCAGGGAGTGCTGGGAGCAGCTGCCCGTATTCTGGGGCTGTCCCCCCACTGCCCACCTTCAAAACTCTGCATCACCTCTGAACGCCCGCTGATCTGATCATGGCGGCTCTGTCTGTCGCCAGGGGGTTTTAATCGCGCCCCTGGCGCGTGGGCATTTGCCCGGGAGTTCTTGAATTACAACAGCATCTTATTTAGAATGCTGGGGGACATGCAGTGTGTAGTGATAAAGAAAGGAAACACCATAAAAAGTAAAAGAAAATGTTAAAACAAGCAGGCAGGTTTATACAGACAGAATGTAGGGCAATCAGACATTGACCCTGTGGGGAAAGGTGTGTTTTGAGTTTGGATTTGAAGAGAGTCTCTTGTAGGGTCTGGGCAAGGGTCCATAGAACAGGCATGGTCATCAGAAGTCCGAGATGGAGTCCTGGCTACAGTCAGCTACTTGAATAGATTGATCACTTTATTAGCCATACACAAATTCTTGTGTTAGGAATTTGTCTTTTCGCATACCCCAGCTTGCTCTCCATGAGACACACAGACAGAGAGAGACGCTTGGGGTCAGAGCGCAGGGTCAGCCATTTATTTGGCCCCTCTGGGGCAGTTGGGGCGAAGGGCCTTGCTCCGGGGCCCAACGGAGTAGGATTCCTCTGCCGGCTGTGGGATTTGAACCGGCAACCTCCCAGCCACAGGCGCAGATCGTGATCCACAGAGCTCCGCGAGTGGCGAGAGCATGCTGGGGGGAACGGAAATTAAAAGCTCCCAGCCCGCTTCGCTCTGTTGAAAAGCCATTGTCTCTCCCCCTCCTTGCGCAGAGCGGAGTGCATTCAAAGGGGCGTCTCTCCCTCCAAGGCCCACGGGCTGGGCTCCAACCTGGTTACCGAGGTGCGCGTCTACAACTGGTTCGCCAACCGCCGGAAAGAGGAAGCCTTCCGCCAGAAGCTGGCCATGGACGCCTACAGCGGTGCGCCCAGCCACGGCATGAACCCCCTCCTGTCGCACAGCTCCCCTCACCAGCCGCCGGCCAGCACCTCCCCGCCAAGCAAGATGCAAGGTGAGGCCGGTCTCCTGCAGCCTCCCCGTGGGTGCAGTGCTTTGTGAACACGCGTAATGCCTTTGTGCTGGAAAGGTGTGTTTTGAGTTTGGATTTGAAGAGAGTCTCTTGTAGGGTCTGGGCAAGGGTCCATAGAACAGGCATGGTCATCAGAAGTCCGAGATGAAGTCCTGGCTACAGTCAGCTACTTGAATAGATTGATCACTTTATTAGCCTTTCTCAGGGAGGGGCTGCGGTCACCTCCTTGAGCGTTGTAGCCTTGCGTTGTCCGGCTCCCGCTGTCTGGGAAGCGTCTTGTCTTGGAGATTGCCAGGAGGGGGCTCGTTCGGCGTGCGCAGAGCTCTGTACTTTGTGCGGCGAGAGTCATAAACGGGAGACTTTGCCCACTGGTGTCGGTGAGGGTTTCCGTGCAGAGATCCAGACCGCGATGCACGTGTTCTGGGGCCTCTGGAGACCCGCCCCATGCTTGCTGTAAGCCCCTCGGGGCTCATGTTCGGCCTCCCGGAATATCAGCTCTGCGGCCATGGTGGTTGTGGTTTCAGTACAGAAACTCCAGTGGCAATAAGGCTCTATTGATAAAACCTAAAAACAATCCCACAGAAACTGGTAAAGGTGCTTTTAACCTGTGTAGATAGAGGGAGCTCCTCTTAGCTGTAGTGTGTGCCATGCGGTGATGTCACCTGATAACGAGTTTACAGTGGGACAGCACAGGCTGGGGGCGCAGATGAGGACCTCTGCCTTTTTCTCCTATAGGACAAGAGACAAAAAAAAACAAAAAAATGCAGCGCAGTTCTGAGCGGTGAAAAGGTCACCTGTGAAATTCTAACCTGTGGCTCTCGAACCCATTTGTAATGTGTGGTGCACTGTGCAAATGGTCTTGGTGCTGGCCGGAGGCCATGCAGCAGAGAAGTCAAAAGAAAAATCGATGACAGAGAGAGTGAAAGAGAACGGGTGATCAATAGTAGAAGACAAGAGAGAGTGAGCGAGCTGAGAGCTGAGTAAATTCTATTGTGATTCCGCGGGGGGGTGGAGGGGTGTGGGGGGGGGGGGGTTCTAAAATCACATGAAGGACAATCCACATTGTACCTGCAATCTAAACTCCAAAGTCAGCAGGACAGGGAGCTCAATAAAGGAGCGCAGGACTGTGACAAGCGCTGGGGTCAAGCTGGGGTCAGCCTGGGGTCAGCAGGGAGAGACCAGCTCCTCTGCAGTTCTGAGGAGAACTCAGGGTCAGGAAGCATTGCACTGGGGTTTAAAAGTACTTCAAGTCTGCTGGAATTTGGGCCGAATGCCACTTTTCTTAAATATGTCATTTTAAGTAATAAATCAAGCAGGTCTAATATGATTATTATTATTCAGCAAATTATATTATAACCTCTTCAGATGCCCATTGTGGTGGAGCATCAGAAAAAGATTTATTTACTGGCACAGGACTGTCCTTTGCAGCTCTGGTTACATTTCTGCACCCATTTCAGTCAAACGTGGAGGGACTTGGGTCAAGTGTTCGGAGAAATGCTTCTCTCGATCTGCGCCCCGAGCCCGACTGCGGGGTCTCGCGCGTCGGCTTCGGTTCTGTCCCTGGGTTGCATGTCGGTGAGATCCAGCCGCTGTGCAGAATAAACGCGCCGTCGAGCGCAAGTTCAGCTCATGCGGGTGCCGGTATCCTCTGGCCCGCACCGCAGTCCCAGGCGCACCTGGTCAGGGTGTGACCCCACTCCCTCGCCGGGGGGGGGCTGCGGCCGGCGGAAGACCCCCCCCAACCCCCCCGAACTCTTCCTCCGCCGTGGCCTGCTCGCTTACAAGGCGTCCTGCCAGCATCCCCTCAGCAGCATCAGCTGTTTTCCAGTGTCAGACCCTGGCCTTACAATAATGTCCCAGCAGGCAGCCCAGCACGTTGCTATGGCGTTGTCTGCATTATGCATGCTTAATTGACAGTTAAAATCCCTGGCTACTAGATCTCACTGCCCTTTGATTAGGGGCTCCCCTGGCTTTTCTACACTATACCCATTCACCCCCTGGGGTCCCATTGTCTTGGGCATATTAGAGGACCGCAATGACTGTAACCCGGGTTCATTTATCTCTGCTGGGCTGGGGAGGGCAGTTTAAGAGTCCCATCCCTTTATGGGCTACAATATAGACGCCAAGACAGCGAGCAGACTGGAGCAGCAGGAGCTGTCCACGGCTATATGGGCTCTATTCGGGCCAGACAGGACTGATGACCCCGTGGCTTCATACAGCCTCCCTCAAAAAAAAAAGTTTCGGGACACCCCTCCCTCTCCGAAACACAAGAGTCTTAGTTTCCGCAAAGGGGTCGTCACAGGGTCGGATCTGGGGAGACTGCTGCAGTCGGGCCTTTTCATTGATGCTGGTGTTTCTATTGAAGAGGGCAGCATGCAGGGGCTTTGCTGTGTCTTTGGGTAGTCCAGGGTGAGTGTAAAAAATCTGCCAGTCTTTGTACAAATCTGTATGCTGCAAAGCAAGCCTCTTTGCATGATGTGCATGTCTGTATTCATGTATTTGCATGTTTCAAGATTTGTATTATGCTCCTCCACTATACCAGTTAGTATTAGATATTTATGTGGGCTTCCTCACTACTAGTTTCAGGAGTTCCTATACAGGCCCTGTAAGGTATCATGCAGTATCTCTGGATAAAAATAAATGGCAATGACAATCCCAATAGAGGACAGACAGGGCCCTGTTTCTGTATGGCACTGGCCGAATGTGTAGCACATCTGTAGGTGTATGAAGAATACACAGCAGGCAGTAGAACGCGCGTTTATCCTGGGAGGGAACTCGTTTCTCAGCACAGAGCGCTGGCACGCAGACCTGAGACGACGAGCCGGTCCTCGCTGTGGCTCCCCAAAAGAGCGCGTCTGCCCTCTTTTAAGTCGCCCCCTCTCCTCCGCTCTGTACAGAGCAGGGGCTGGCGTGAAACGTAGGTTCGAGCCGAGAGCAGAGCACATGTGAAGCAAAACAGCCCGCTTCTAACTAATTACTTAATGATTTGGCTGCCATCGCCATCCAAGGAAACTGATATTTGCTTGCATTTATACAACCAGGTATTTATTGGAGCAAATGGGGTGAGGTACCCTGCTCAGGAGTCCAGCAGCTGTGACCCAACTGGGGATTGAACCCGAGTCTTAAACCTTAATCACTGCTCCACACTACATCCTACTAGCTGCTAGCTAGCTCATACTAACGTATGGTCTCTCTATGGGTCAGTTTTACCCCCCATTAAGGAGTACAAGTGCACTCCAGTGCAAAAGCTATGAATTCCCCCCTCATCCCAAGAATGTCAGAAAGACCCCAAAAAGCTAGCGAGAGCAGGGGAGTCATGAGTGCAGAGCCCTGTCCCCCCTCTCCCCTCCAGGCAGGCTGTGCATGAGAACAGTGCAAGCTGCCTCTTCCCTCATCTATACCTGTGGCTGTGGAGCACAGGCACAAAGCCCACTACACCCTGCAGAGCGTGGGAGGGCTGCTGTTTGCAGGTGGGCGCAGTAGAATCAGCCCTGCCTGGGGATGTTAATCAGTCCTTTGATATTACATGGGTCCTGCAGAGCCGCTGAACAGCTAGGAGCTCCATCCCCTCCTCCTCCCGTTAGAAGAAGACTGTGATCACTCGTCTTCCTGACACAGGCCGTCCAGCATGGTGCTGCGGTTGTCCACTTTACCAAGCTTACAGCGCGCGGCGAGTCCTGCCCTGCACTCTGGCCTGGACAGGGTGCGGGCGGATTTGGTCGGAGTTGTGCTGCTTTTAGCTCATCTGTCTGGAGCAGCCCAAGACTGGATTGCTCTGGGGAAATAAAAGCTCAACTCTAACCCGGGAGGTCTGGCTTTATTTTGGGGTGGAGCAGTGGCCACCAGTGCCTCAGAACATATCATCTGCAGGGCGACGGTTGGCCTTTTGTTTCTCACGGGATGAGAGGGAGTCTTGTTGTTCGTCCATTGAACGTCTTGGTGTGTCTGAAGGTCCCAGCTTGGCTCTCGACAAGCTAAAGCAGTCGGTCACTGAGAAAACCTGGACTGCCTGGACCAGCACTGGACAACCCTGCTACCAATTCATGTGCAACGAGCTGTTCTGTTCAGTACTAAACCACCACGTCACCGTGCCGGTGTGCTGGATGGGTTGTCGAAAGTGGTTTTTAAGGATGGGGCAGGGTGTGTTGCTTTTTTTGAGAGGGAGCTATTGTCCCGAACCCCCCTGCCCCAGAGGCCCAGTCCCAGAGGACTCTTCTCCCAGACACCATGGCCAGCCCTCTTGGCCGAGCAGGGGTCTGTTGCTGGTGAATTACTGCCAGTTGAAAACGGGACAGTGAATAGCCGCCGGGCCCTTTCCGTGACACTTTTACAAGGGACACAGCTGTAAAATAAAAGTCTGTTTATGAGCCCTCAGCCATTGTTTGGCCAGCAGGTCACAGAACCGATGAAGTGTTTTATGGTTTTTACTGGTGTTTACAAGACGCAGGGGAGTGTCATCGCCATGTTTGGTACATCTTAATGTCCCATGGCCCCTTTGAATGGCTGTAAGGTCAGGACAGCTCCTCACTGGCTGTGGCGGGGGGGCTGTGTGGATGAAAGGGTCCTGCCTCTTGGCTTTCTTCTGGCTCTGAATGGGAAGACTGTGGCTAAATATATAGGCAGCTCTGACAATTTCATTAAGTTGCACTGGCTGCCCTGAGACCTGCAAACTGAAGTGGACTACTCACTTCATTGGCCATATACAATTTCTTGTATTAGGAATTTGTCTTTTCGCATACCCCAGCTTGCTCTCCATGAGACACACAGACAGGGAGAGAAGCTGGGGGTCAGAGCGCAGGGTCAGTCATTGTACAGCGCCCCTGGAGCAGTTGGGGTGAAGGGCCTTGCTCAGGGGACCCACGGAGTAGGATTCCTCTGCCGGCCGCGGGATTCAAACAGGCAACCTGAGAGCTTAGGCAGCCATGGTCTCCTTTGCAAACGTTTCTGATTATTATATAATATCCAGTTATTTATAAGTGGAAATAATTTAGAAATAGTCTAGCTGCAGGCTTGAAAATCTGGCATTTTGTTTAAAAACCCACATGCTTTTTTTAATGATGTCCAGCATAATAGTTGTTTGCTGTTGATGATCGTAGGAGATTTTCATTTACTGTGGCCAAGAACTTAACAGAATAACCCTCAACTGTCCACTCTGGTTACAGGACCAGTGTCCTTCCTGTCTTGGGTTGTAATGGCCAGAATTTAAATTGGCATATGCTCGTTTCTGTCGCTTAAAAATCCAGCGGTTTATTCATCGTTACCGTCGGACTTCTTGTCCCAGTTCCAGCCCAGGGCACCTCGCAGGCCGGCTTACTCATCTGACCAGCGCCCACGTATTTATAAAATCCTCACTGATCCATCTTGCGTGTCAGGCTCCCAAAAGTTGTGGGGCAGAAAATCAGTGGGCAGACGTTTCTTTGCACACCAGTGATCTAAAATGATTTCTTTCCAAATCACTGGGGAAATCAAACTCCTGGGATACTAGTGGGCGTGGAGGCCTGGGGTAGGAAGATGGTACTGGTGGTGCCAGTGGACGCTGCTGTGTCCAGGCGTGGGACAGGCTGTGGTTTGGGAACCCCCGTCTCCCGTCTCGCTCTCTGTATAAACAGCTTGTCCTTCCGTCTGCTCACCTGACAGGGGACCCTGGGTGGGAGTCTCAGCGTGAGGTTAGGAATACAGCATGAGAATGTGTTTGACATTGGTTGTGACTGTGTAATGTTTATTCTGCTCATATCGGAGTGGCAGGAGACTGGCCCGAGTTCATTTCATTAAAGGGGAGATGCAGGATTCCTGAGGGCCCACTGGCTCTGTACTGTGGGAAACGTGAAAAAAAATCAATGATGAGAGGAAAAATAACAAAACTATGGCATGGGATACGCCCCCCTCCTCCTCCATCAGCAATCTAGACTACTCCCTCGCGCTGTTCAAGCTGGTATAGAAATCCGCTCCAGATAGAAACAGGTTGACGTAAAAACCTTAACGCGTGCAATTACAGTTCAGAGTCTTATGGTTTGCAACGGTTCTTTTTGGAATATTTTTACAAGTTGTTAAAGTGTTTTTTTTTTAAATGACATCAGTTTGAGAAACTTAAGTCCTTGTGATCTTGGCTTTTGAAAAACCCGGTGGCTGTCTGGTCTCGGGGTCTTTTCAGACAAGAGGTGCTGGCTCAGGCAGAAACAGGTCGCTGGATACCTCTGCGTTAAGGCAAAAGGGGTATCCGCATCACAAATCTCACGACACCTTCTGTTTATCTGTATGTTATAGATAATATAGTAAAAAGTGTTGCATCTCCTTGACAGAAGTTTTGCAATTTTCTGATCCGTATACAAAATCTGACTTGGGATAGGCTCCAGCTGTGGAGCCCCCTTGCCCTCCGAGCTACAGCAGTGTGGTTGGTACGTGATGTTCCCGTGGACGGGTGACATCTTTACTCAGGCCCTGCTGGCTGGAGGCTGGGTTTGCTCTCCCATTTTAGGAGGGGGAGGGTCTCAGGTGGGCTTTGTTTGCTCTGAGCAGTGTGTAAACAGCAGTGCCCTTGGGTTCCCTGTGTGCCTACAGTGCCTACAATCCCACTGCAAAAAACGTTTCACCCATTTCAGTATTTACTGAGAACAGCAGGCTCTTCTGTAAGCTAGCGCAGGGCGTCTTACCTTATGTTAAACAGTGTCTCCTTGCATGTTTGCATAGACAAGTTGATAATGCATAAACTGCTGTTTGCACTTATCATCTCTAAAATTTGCACAATAATCTAAAGCTGACAAATCCTGAAGTGAATCGAAATACTAGCGGGAGTCTTGTCTTGCGCCCTGCTCTGCATTTGTCAGGCTATATGCATTTGCACTGCAGTGGAGAATGTGATTGGAACGCACAGTCCCGCAACTCAAAACTGCACATGACTCTCATGAAGTTTGACTGGGACACAATGTTTATGACGTCCTATATAGTGGGCCTAATTCTTTATTCTGTCTCTCTGCAGGAGTCAGGTACAGCCAACAGGGAGCCAGCGAGGTCACTTCCTCGACGACCATCAGTCACCACGGCAACAACGTCATGGCGACCAGCCAATCGGTTTTACAGCAGGTGTCACCGGGAGGCCTGGACCCCAGCCACAGCCTGCTGTCACCTGATGCCAAAATGGTGAGCACACCTGGGCCCACCAGGCTTCGGCGGGGCTGATAAGATAACAAGGGCGGCCTGTGGTCCCTTTAAAAGGAGAACAACATGCCGGAAAGAGAGCTTGGCAGCCATTGGCTGAGAGGCGCGCACACACAATGGGCTCGTTGTGCTGTGGGCTGCGCGCGCTGGAAATGGACAGCAGGGGCTGGCGAGGGAGTAGGCTGAGCTGCGAGAGGGGGGCACAGCCAGCGACACGCCAATAAACCTGACAATGGAACATTCTCGTTTTATTGATTAAATACCTTGTAAAGAGCGTGGTGTGGGTGGGGCGCTGTTTGTTTTGCCCGGGTAATGACGGCAGAAGTCGATAATGTGGAGCATTAAAAAAAAAGAATTTAGAAAGAAACCGACCCCCCGCTCCTACCCCCCCTCCCCACACACACACACACACCTCGCCTCTAGTTTGGAAATTCTTTCATCTTAAAGTAACCGCAGACAGAAAAAAGATGTGTGAATGTTGTGCTTCCACTTTCAAAGGGGTGAATGCTTGGTCCTTGGGCCTTTTTAACCTCAGTGGGGGTCTGGTATTGCCCTGCTTCTGCAGCCCCTGGTGGACAAGAGCCTTGTGTCTCCCTGCCTGACACCCTGCTGTGCGGGCAGAAATGTGTCGCCCTGTATCTGTGGTTCTTGTTGCTGTAACCCATCACCCCTCAGGGCTAGCTATTGAACTCTTCGGCAGCGTTTACTTCCTATAGAAGCAGCAGCGGGCTGTGCATGAGCAGACTTCTTGTATTGTTCTGTAGCTCAGGAGAGGGCGATGTGTGACAGGGTGCACCGTTCTGTACTGCTGGCTTGTGCTCTCTCACGGTACAGTCTGTCCTGTCCTGGGACTTGTCATATCTGTGACCTGACCATTTCTCGTGACCTCTGGCATGCTGGCTGAGGCCTAGTGGGACGCAGAGGCTGCAGACATTACTGGCCTCCGCTGTCGTCCTGCTCTCCCTCCGTCACGACAGACGCAGGTCTTGCATGCGCTGCGTTTCCCCTCAGTTTCTTGACCTGACAAGTGTGGCTTGGCCACACTAACACACTGTCCGGATTTGTTTTGCCTGCCTACACCCACCCCCACACAGAGAGATCTAGGAGCACATACTCGGGGCGTGAATGAACAGGGTTTCGCGCGGTCTGGGTTTTCGCTGCTGCCTTTCAGCCAGTTGTTAGAGTTTCGCCTGAAATTCTGGTGCACCCCGTTTCCTGCAGAGGACAAACCCCAAATCCTAGCCCACAGGGCGCCATGCAAGGGGAGACCATGTCTTGCCTGTCATGCTGCCCTGCTGCTGTCTGACCCCCATGTCTCTGCCTGTCTCCCCAGATCTCGGTGTCGGGAGGAGGGCTCCCCCCCGTCAGCACCCTGACCAACATCCACAGCCTGTCCCAGTCCTCCCACCACGGCCACCAGCAGACGCAGAACCTCATCATGACCCCGCTGTCGGGGGTCATGGCCATCACCCAGAGTAAGTGTGCAACACCTTATGTATAGACACGGTCAGTTTAGTTTTAAACTAGATCCTATCTGACATGATCTAGGAGCTACAGAGGAATGGAGCTTAGTATCAACCTGTGTGCTGCACTGATATAGAATTAGCAACATGCAGGTACGTATTAAAGAGAGTACATTCTATACATTCTGTTGTCTTTTATGCACGGGCTTGATGGTTACTGCAAAAAGCCTAATAAACCCTAAGAAATAAATGACCGCATTTCGTTTTCAGGTAGCCTATCGAAAAGTCATTAAGCGTAGTCTTCTCTTTCCAAGGTTTGAACACGTCGCAGGCCCAGAGCGTGCCGGTCATCAACAGCGTGACGGGCGGCCTGGCCGCCCTGCAGCCGGTGCAGTTCCCGCAGCAGCTGCACAGCCCCCACCAGCAGAGCCTCATGCAGCAGTCGCCCAGCCACATGGCCCAGCAGCCCTTCATGGCCACGGTCACGCAGCTCCAGAACTCGCACAGTGAGTCTAACCCCGCCCCTGCCCCACCCTGACCCCGCCCCGCCCACAGCCCACCCCTCCACCTTGTGAACCCTTGGAATGGGACTGGAGGGCTATAACCCACTTTGGTCCAGCCCTGTGGGGGTGGCTGCATCCCAAACTCTTTCAACCCCCCCGATTAAAAGCTTTAACGTTTTGTGGCACACCAGGTGCTTTTAAAATCATCATCCATTATCGGCCAATTTTGAAATGGAACCTAGACTAATGAGAAACATTTCGGTCCACCTTTTTGACTAGAATTTGTGAAGCGTGAACCTGTGGCAGTGAACAGAACTGTTAATATCTGGTTTGTAACTGGAAAGCGCTACACAAACATCCTGGTCCCCAGTTTTTGGACACACTCTCTTCCAATTCCGCAGCCCAACTGAGTTTGGGAAGCACCGCTTAACTGGATTAAATCGGAAGTTTTTCTGTTATTCAGTTTGTTGCAAATTGCCAAATTCATTGCAAAATTGCCAAATTCATTGCAATCCCCAATTGGGATGTCAGTGCCAGGAGGCTGGTTTCTGTTGCCCAGCAGAACCCGTGTCACCAGGAAGCGATGGGTGTGTTATTAACTTTGAGGGAACAGGTTGTGATTTAATCCCAGCTTCCTTCATAACCTACTTGCTGACGATCTGGGGGGTTGCAGGATGTAATGGGGCCAATTAAGCAGACAACTGGTTCAATAATGTCATTTTAAACCTGGCTGCCTCCCTGGTTGACCAATCCTATCTCCGGAAGTCCCGTATCGGCAGTTGTCCAGCCCGGGTCTGGGGGTGCTGGATTCCTGCAGGTTTTCCAGGGATCTGTGAATTGGATCAGCGGCCCACGAGATTCTTGTGAAGTCGGTCAGATCACGTCGGTGATCTCCAGCGTGGTGTCACTCTGGGGTCCTTGAAAGGCAGCCAGATCGAAGTGTCAAGAGTGCAGAGCCTTGACCTCGTGAAACAAGCCAGCATCTGCCTTCGACTCGGGCCTTTTGTTTTGGGGCAAACAGACCTCCTGCACGAGCCCCGTCAGCAGGCATTCCTGCCTGCTGCTCCCTGTGTCCTTCACACACGGGCGGGTCGTGTCTCGTGAGCGGCCCGGCGCTCTTGAGGACCTGACCTGAGGGTTGTTCTCTTCTGTCTGGTGCAGTGTACTCCCACAAGCAGGAGCCGCCCCAGTACTCCCACCCCTCGCGCTACCCCTCGGCCATGGTGGTCACAGATGCCAGCAGCATCAGCACTCTCGCCTCCATGCCCTCCAGCAAGCAGGTGAGTCTCCCTCCCGCCGCGCCCCCTGCGTTTGTCAGGCCCCGCGTCCTCTAACCTGCGGCCTCAAGGACCGCAAGCCGACCCGCTGGCTAACAAAACATCTGCATCTGTGGTCCAGGGCCGATGTTTTGTTCCGTTGTCTCGCCCTGCCTTTGCACGGCGTAGCTCCGCGAGCGGGCTTGTGAGAGTTGTGCACCTGCGGGTGCTGTTATGACTGTTGTGTGATTGACTTGTTCAATTCCCTTCACGTTAGGATTCCACTGTAAACAAGTTGATGCAACTCGGTGGGCTGTCCTGGGTAAATACATTTCCATAACTAAACTAATTCCAACAACTTAACAACTGAATTAATATGCATTGGTGAGGTCATTCCTGGGGCTCTGTCCTTTTTTTCTTTTTTTTGTAAATTTAAGCAACTGGGAAGAAAAAATGTAAAATATTGAACTGCAATGTTCTGTAGCACAGTTCTAAATTGCTCTCTTGCGGTGCTTCCTCTGTCCTCCCAACTCAGGATCATGGCCACCTGACCAAATATTATTTCACGCCCATGTAGTGGTCCTGTCCTGACGTTAACAAGGTTTTAAAAAGATCGTCTTCCTGTGAAGGACAGAGTGCGCTGATTGGTTCCAATCTAGTTGAACGCAGGGAAATCTGGGCAAGGCTGGTTTGCTTCAGGGGATCCGCTTGTAGCCGATTTCACAGGATGTCAGGAGAGAGGGAGACGAGAGTCTTACATTTCTTCCAGTGCCACAGCTGACCTCACCCTGCTTCCCACCCCCACCCCCCCTCGCAAATCTCAATCAGTGGGCCAATCGGGCGCATCGGTACTCCTCGGAATTCTATTTCCTTTGAAAGTCCCTATCAATCAATCTGCCGTGCGCTCAGCCCGAACTGCGCTTGATTAATTATGCCTCCTTTCGCTTTCTGCCTCACGCTCAGCTGACTCTGCTGCCCGGGCAGGCCGCCTGAGAACAGGAAATGTCCTCTCAGCTCAATCAAGAGTCCTGAGAGGGGATTGCGTTCGGCCGGCTGGCTGCTCACACCCAGCTCGCAGGGCAGAGGGAGGCCCCCTGTAATTACTGCTCTTCCCACTGCACTTAAGTCTTCACAGTGATCGCTCTGGCTTGGAAGATTCGCTCGTCTCTTTCACACGCTCAATTTCCCACGCTGCTGAAACGCTCCCGGAGCCCAGCTGAAGCCGGGCCCTTCTGCTTTTTTTTTTTTTGCTCGCAAAAAAAAATAGAAACATCTCAGAACACCTCCCTGCTATTGCACCTCTGTGGTTGCAACTGTCCAGCGATCTCTGGTGATAAAATTCCCAGCTGTCCCTCTGTGTACCAGTGGGTCGCTACCTGTGATTTTTGCCCTGTTACTGTACAATCTACCCCCGTTCAGGGGACATTTTAATTATTGCCCCTGCCTTTAAGGACGCATCTCGGGGCCTCCCAACAGTGTCTCAGAGTATTGGATGGAGTGCTGGAAAATCCTGATCTGTTCTGTAAACAAAAGCATTCTATTTAGATTGCCGATCTCACTTTATTTGAAATTGATTTCCTTGATATGTGTGCAATATTTTTGATGCACGTTTTAATCAGCTGGCCATATAAAGTCCACTGCTTCTTTGGTTTAAAGCACTGGTGTGCTCAAAGAGTAGGGGTTTCTTGAACGTGGGCTTAATCTTTTGCTCTTGCAAGGGAATTATTTTAGCCATCGGAAAATATCAGCTGACGATATCTTAGAAACATTACCCGCAGGACTGGAGGCACCTCCTCCTGCAGAGGAGGGAGAGGAGAGGCCAGGCACCCCACATAGTATTGCCGCATAATATTTTGGGGTCACCATTGGGCACCACAGTACTGCACTTGCGAAGCTGTCGAGTTGCGGGCACTGTGTGCCCCAAACATTGGTCTGGGTGTGTAATCGGCTGTCTGGAGGGCTGTGGGGGAATGGAGCTTCGTTTAGGGATTTTACAGATAGAAATATTGGATTCAACTGTGGGTCAGTTGACATGAAGTGGCTGGTTGAGGTGGAAACTAGAGCAGACTTGTCTTGGCACATATATAGTGTCTTACTTGTGTAGAATTGAAAAGGCATCTTGCTTCAGTTTTCTGCATTCCTTCTCATTCCTTCACCTGTCGACTGGTCTCTCCCTCCCTTATCAGGACCTCCTGTTTGGACTAGCTGGTGTAAATCTGCACAGCAGCCCAGCCTGGGTTTTATTACCTCTGGGGGGTGTTTACACAATCACCTCCCCAACCTACTCTGGGAACCTGCTCCTAATGACTGTGTACAGGTCTGCCCTGGGCTCCACCTTATCAGGACACAGTGTTTACCAGCCAGTGGGTCACGACGGGTTCAAAACCCATCCTCAGGAACAGAAATGCATCTCCACAGAAATAGCCATTTCAAACCACCCTAAGTGCCGAGTAAGGAAAGAAGAGGAGGTTTTGCAAATAAAAATATTTGGTCGGGTGTAGTTAAACCTGCTTGAGTGTCTTGCATCAAATTAAGTCAAGGACCAAAAAGGTTATTGACTTCTCATCTTAACCCACTTGAAATTAAATAAATCAGATTTTGGTTTGCAGAAGGGGGCTATTTTCTTGTTTACTATCCTCTATTCAAGGTAGTCAAAATGCTTTCTTTTTCCTCTCACCTGTTAGTGATCTTTTTGTGCAAGTCAAAAATCGGGGACCCGAGATTAAACCCTTTGTTTTATGTCCCTCTCTCTTGTCTGTGGCCCCCTCTCCTTCTTGTGTCGTCTTTGTAGTGTCCATTACAAGCCTGGTGAGGACACACACCTGACTTCCTCTGCGCCTAGCAACCAGAGCACGCTTTCCACAACATCTCTTCCGTAACCTTGGCAACCCCTAACCAGTGGAACCAGCGGACTCCGCGGCGATGCGTCGTTCAACTGGCCAGGCTTGAAGCGACAGGAGATGGAGCCCTGAGGGGCAGAGAAAAGACACAAAGCAAAAAAAAAAAACCCAAAACTGCAAGTTTATCTTGTAAAAGACGTTCAATAACAGACGCCCAGTGGCAAGGAGATGACTGGAGTTGGAAACTCCTGCTTTTTCTACACTGCTGTGCCAACAGTGTTCTTATTCTGTGCAGTCTTAGCTACGTTTGCTTTTGTTTCAAGAACGACTTGTCCTTAAAAGTCGGCACGTACGCATGATTTTTGTCATTTACTCCCGAGCAGAACAAATCACAAACAGCCAGAGAGGAATTTTGGACGCAGGTCTTGTTTGCAGTGGACACACTGCTGGCGGGGTGAGGAGGGACTGGAGGAGAGACCAGGCTGTTAGGGGTGGGGTCAGGCGTAGCTGGGTGCCCTCTGCAGAAGAAGATCAATCTGGACCATTTCCTGTTGGGTGCAGTGTGATGCCTCTAGGACAAGGCACCAAAGGAAAAATGGTGAGGCACTGAGTATATTGGAAAGAGCTGGGTGGACTGAGCCACTGACCCTGCGCCTTTTTCCAGCCTCTCTCTGTACCCCTGCCTGCAGCTTCCTCACAGAGAAGACTGGAGGGGAGCCTTCACACACACCCGCCGCCTGTGAGACAGTGGCGATAGTGATCACAGTGATTACCGACAATCCTAATAATATGACAAATCTGACTCTCGCTCATAAGAAACTTCATTGTATGACAATCACAAGGTTATTCACCTGCCCTGTGCTGCCTCGGTGGTAGAGTGGTAGAACTTAAGTTGTAACGCTTTTATTTTACAGCGGTTGTATTTTGGATGCCTGTTATGTTGTAAAGTCTTCCATGTATCTTTTTCACAAATTGTGCGTTTCTGACACTGTATTTCTGCTGGATGAGGCACCACTGGGCACCTCTCTCTCCATCAGAGCTCCCTGTGCATCCTATGCGTGTGTGGATAGATGTAATAGGGCTCCTTTGAGCCCTGCTACAGTGATGTCATTCCCCAGGAACCTGTATAGGGGCGTTCCACTGCTGTCTTGAGGAGCAGAGCAGTGCGATTTGGGGGGACCTGGACATTCCAAAAATCCAGGAGCAAGTCCTGGTAGGAGAGGAGCAGCCCTCACCCCCAGACCATCACAGACCGAAGGAGCTTTGAGGCTGTATACACAATATCCCACCCCCAGTGCCGAGCCTTAAAAACCTTTCATTAAAATAGACCACTGCTTGTCTACCTCTTGATATCAAACGCCCCCGAAGCCGCTGATTCAATGAAGACCAGGAGCTAGTGCTCTTCGACACTGATCCCCGAGGACTGACAAGGCTTCGCTTTAACAGAGATGAGCTCGCCCTTCTCGGCGCCCGCCCTCGCCCTGTCTGCTAACTGGACAAGCGGGGGAAGACCAGGGAGCAGAACTGCTCAGAACTCCCAAACCCGGAGCCTCAAGGTCTCAAAACAGTAGCTCAGGAATGATTTCATTTCACTCCGGTGCAAAATCTGTGACATGTAGACATCGTGATTTCTCATTTTGATATTGATGTTTGCACCATACTGGGGAGATGAGGAGCAAGAGAGAGTGAGGACGACAGAGTCTCTGCTGGGAGTGTACTCCACCCCCACTGAAAGGCTGTTGGATGTGACTGTAGCTGTAAGTGCAGGTGGTGGGTCTTTCCGTGTACATACTGGAGGTCACACAGAGCTCAGCGAGACCGGCAGTGAAAAAAGACCAGTACCGTTGCAGCATCACGTAACGCCAGGAGAGAACCTGGACTTTTCAAATCCATCCCAGTTCAGAACTGCGTTTCCCAGAGTTTCAATGAGTTGACACGGACCCCACCTGTACCTCCTTCTCTACACCCTCCCTGCATATCCAACAAATAATAGGCACTGATAATTAGAAAGCAGCACAAGGTCAGTGATTGTGACAAGGGGACGGTCTGCAGACGCACTGTTGAGGCCCTTGGTGACCGGGATCTGCAGTTCCTGGGTCAAAACTGAGGCGCTGTAGAAACGGGACATTCTGTGATGAACAGTGTTACTTACGCAATAACTGCGATAACTAGTCGGGATTGTGTAACAATCACAGGATTGAGAAGAAAATAATTTGATGCTTTTTCTTTTTTCCAAAGAGGCAGTATTAATTAACCTGCTGGTGGTTGATTTAGTTGAGGTTCATAATGTTCCCAAAACCCTGTAAATATGAAAAAGTTTTGGGTTTTTTTATGCATTAAGAATTGAAGTCCTTTCCAGATTGTATTTGAGGTAAAAACTTCAGAGCCATGACTTTGTACGCACATAAATAAATATGTTCCGTTGTACAAAGGCCACTCTTTCAAAAGGTCACAGCTAGGTTTCCTTTTTTTTCCATGTTTCATGTGTGAGACAGCCACTGCCGAGATCTCAGAGGGACTTTTACTTTTCTATACTATAGAGGACAAAAACACTGGAACTGATCTTCTCTTGATGTAATATTTTTGTATAAAAGAATGGAAATCAATCTTTTAAAATCATATTTATACTTTGTTGTAAAGTGAATATTTCAAGTAAACATTTTTTTTTCCAAAGTGAACGGTGCTGTCTGCAGTTGGTGTTTTCTTTTTTTCCTCCTGTCTTGAATGTTCACAAATCTTTACGAGCGAAAGAGCAGTGTTTCATGCCGTTGGTATTTGTTTTACCTTTACTGGTAGCCTTGTGAATATTTAAAGTGTAAGTGTGGCCCTTTCTTGAAAGCATCGAACCTAAATATGCTTTGCCACTGTAACTGATATCATTTGTCCTAGAATTAGATTTTTGACAGGGTTTAAAGTACGCAGAAAGTGAAATTAAACTGTGCTCTGGGAAGTATTCGGATTTAAATCGTTCTGCAGCAATCTGGCCACGCTGTCTCCTGGGATAGAAAGATTCAAGGTGCACAGCAGTCTGATCCTGTCCTGGCATGTTCCTGCGAGTGCCAGTGCCCTAACTTGGCGAGTCTGCCCAAGCCAACACTGAGTACGCTCTTGAAAGGGTTCATCGGCTCTGGGGTGGAAGGACTGTTGCCCTACCAACGTTTCAGGGTTTTTTCCAGATGACCGGCCTCCTTTTGGGAAGCTGTTGTCCCAAAGTGTCAGGAATGTGTCCAGTTCTTGGCCAGGTCACCTCCCCTGGTCCGGTGACCTGTTTGTCTTTGCTATCGGCCGAGCACATGGGACACCAGCGCTGTGGGAGGAACAGAGCCACTACGCCACTCCGCACTGAGGCTGAAGGGGGCACGCCTCATTGGTAAATCCTGTACGTTTATAGCCCCTTATAAAGATTTCTGCATGGAATCTGTGTGGTAAAAGCTGAAGCCCCTGTGAAGAATCTTCACTGCTTTTGATATCGTTTTACACAAAAGGCAAGGTCTTGGGTTTGTACCTTGGTGGATTTATTTTCTTTAACTGCTTCAATCAGAACTTCTTTCAAATTGTGGGAGTGCTCTTGCGTTTCCATTCCGTCCAAAGCAAGTGAACGTGAATCTAGAGGAAAAACCCAAATTGGAACGTCCCAATGCAAACGTTTCGTTGGAGAAGACCTGTTCGTTGTTTATGGGTTTGTGTCCCGTGTATTTCTTGGGAGGGGGGGTGGAGGGCGCGGTGAGTTTTCCGTACGAAGCAGACGAGAGTTCTGTGGCGGTCATTCTTGGGAACAGGCAGTGTGAGAAGGAACATGACGCTGAGCAAAAGCAAAATCGAAAACTTCACCCGGGCGAATGTTATTGTTTCAGGAATTCTCTGCGCCGCCTTATTATCGCCGGCGGTCGGCTTCAAAACATGCAAGCATGATGAATGTGGCTTTGAACGCTCGTGGGGGGGTAGCAGGAGCACTCCCCTGTGAGGTCTTTATTCACGATTCCCTTGGCTGAGCGCGACATGTAATTTATATGAGAACTCTGGACTGCAGCCACAGCTCCGCACCTGAGGCCAACAATAACTGTGTTGCTATGTGAGCAGAAGAGGTTAATGCAGCCCTCCTCTACATCAGAACCCCCTGCTCGCTGCTCCCTGTGTAATCATCCGTTCCCTTGCTCTGCTATCAGCTCATTTCCTCCGCTTGTAAAACTCTGGTCCCGGCCAGCTATTCGAGCAGGCTGCCAGTGAGGGGAGTGTTCTCCTCCAGTCAAAGCAAGGCAGACTCGAGCTCTTTGCTCACCCCCCCAAAGGATGTGACTCTTTTAATCTTTTTTTGCATTTGTTAAACTTTTGTCATTGGTGTCACGTCATCATTGAAGGTGGTTTGGGTGCTGACCGCCGTACAGTGGGAGCTCCAGCAGTGGGCCAAGCTGCTGTTCTGCAATGACTGTCTCCCTAAGGCAGTCTACACCTTGGCTAGCAGGGTTGACGTGACTCATTACTAGGCATGACAAGGATCCTTGTTGCCTCTATGCCACAAGGAACCCCAAATGTGCAGGTTTGGGGGGTCTGTACTGTCGGTGAACGCCTTCCTTTCTTGCCGTCTCTACGTGGCGAACCCTGTCTTTCCCAGAAGAGGAACAGCTCTGGAGGGGGCCATGACACATGTAGGCCAAGGGCAGGGGAGGTATGATGTGTGGAGCAAGAGAGCCTTGCAGTTATCTGACCAGAGTTGAGCAACGCATCCCAGTGTCTGGCCTGTAGGGTTGTTGTAGACCAGGTGCTGATGGGATGCCCTGTCGTGAAAAGCCAGGCACAGATCTTATAATGTTCTAGACAGTTCTGTACTGTTTCTAGGTCCCTAAAGGTTCAGCAGCTGAGGACCAATGCTCAACGATTAAACCGGTCCAAAAGAGCATTACTCAAACTCTCCCTTGGGTCTAGAACTACTCTGATTTACAGAAAACAAGAAAGCCTAAAAAGTTGCAAGCTGGGGCTGACGACCCCTACTTTTCCGCCTGTCAGTGTGTTGAGGTGAGACACGAGCGAAGGGGAGGAGCCTCGCGTTCTTACTGGCTGGAGGGCTTGTCAATCATGGCTGGCAGCGGCTTCCGACCAATGAGGCATGTCCTTTTTCTGGAAGGTTACTCTTGTCTGGAACCGGGCCTTCGTCCGAATGACGTCGGAGAAGGGCCTGTGTCGACTTCATGGTTCGCTCGTGCCCTGAAAGACACACTCTTTGAGTTTATTTCAGGGGTCGTTTTACACACCGGGTATTTGTGATTGGGCGTGAAGATGGCTGCATGGGCAGAAATGAAGCAAATGGCAGAATCGAGCTGTGCTTCAGTGCCTGTCCACATGGCTCTGTCATACTGCAGGCTGCATCTGAAGTAACTTTATTAGCTGCCAGATTCGCGAACTGACCAACACGTCTGTGCCCTCGACTGGTTTGTTGTGGCAATGGTGGGAGTGACGTGAGTCTGGGGTCAGAGGTCAGGCCCTCCTCACACACAGACAGAAGCACAAAGGAGAAATCAAGTGGGACTGCGCTGTATTCCTGCTGGTGCTCAGCCCCCTGGATGTAGGACCTCCTGAAGCTGCAGGCACTGACCAATTCAAGGTGTCGCGCACAGGGGCTCGTCCTGACTTTCCGTGCTGGGTATCAGTCACGCAGAATAACATCCCTGGTTCTCAGGAGCCCCTTAGCACCCTGAGAGCTCACCAGGTACCCGTCGAGCTGTGCCTGTGGAGACGGCGGAGGTTTTATCCAAGCAGCCGAGACCAGACGGCAGAAAAAATGTCTGAAATTCGGACGGGAGCGCTGGGCTTGTTCGAAACGACTGCCGCCGGGGGGGTCAGAGCAGAACGGCTCTCTGCACAGCCCGTTATGGCCGCGAGGCACATTTTGCATATCGTTTGTTTGTGACGAGATGTCGTTGCTGTCGTTGACGAGGCAAAGTTCACCTGGCAGGGCTGAACTCTTCTCAAGGGGAGGAAGTGGCTGCTTGTTTGTATAAGATTATCAGGCGATACATATTTTTCCCAGGAGTCTGTGTACACTAACGGAGGGAGGAAGAGGGAGAGCACTGCCGGATTTCTAGAAAGATGAAAACCGAAACTCTTCTCGTGCAATTCCATGTTTCCTCTGGGCTGTCGGGGCCAGTTTGCCCTTTGGAACAGAGCAGGGTGCACATGGGCTCCTACTCCACTCCTGACCTGTTATTTGCCTCATTCACTCATCCAGCCACAGGCTTGGTTGCCTGTCTCGGTAGCTTCCTTGTTTTAAAAGTACAGTGCCCTCCAGGATTAGTGGCACCCTCGGTAAAGATGAGCGAAAAAGGCTATGAAAAAAAATGGTCTCTTTGTTGTCCGTCAGCTTGATCTTGCACTGAAAATGTGAGAGAAATCTAACCTTTCAGTGAGGTCAAATTATTCAAAGAAAAAAAAATCCTTTCAAAAAAATTCTCAGAAACACGTGTCACAATTATTGGCACACCTGCATTTAGTACTTTGTGCACCTTCCCTTTGCCAAGATTCAGTAGGTACCAATGTACCTGACCAAGGACAGTCTGTATGAATATAGAAATACATACAGTACGTTGCATCAATGCATGCATAACATTGACGATAGAACCATTCAAAAACTGTAACCAACACACCCAGTCAGCCCAGCCTGAATAATTTGTGACCCGGCATTCACCTCTGACCTCTGACCTTGTATGCACACCTGCACAGACAGGCCTGCCCCTACCGCAGCTGGCTGCAGATCTTCTCTGCCAGGAGCGCAAGGCAGGGCGTTTTGTGCAGGAGCTGCACAATTTGCCAGCAGGCTTCGGCGATGAACATTAACTTGGCATCGGCGTTAAGTCAAAAAAAATTGTATTTGTCTACAGTTTGATCTCCTCCCTGCTTGGGGCTTTGCTCCTCTTGAAAACAGAGCAAGTGTTTCCTGCATATTTGTGTTTTCTGTGCGAGGTGCAGGACGTGCCATTAATTTTTTAGCCCTGTTATTTATACAAGAGGGCAAAGCTCTTTGAGTATTGTTGCACGTCAAAGAGGAGAAGTGCTACTGATATCCAGGTACCAGGAGGGAGGTGGTGGGGGGGCAGCCATTGTGTCACAACAAGGAGTACAAACAGACCTGGGCTCAGAGCCTTTGAAGGGAGCCTGGGAGCACAGCAGACATCTCTGATACTCACAAACAGGCCCAGGAGATTGCGTTTATTGGGCTTTTGATTAAGACATTGTCTTTGCTGTCTCCGGCCTGTCTCGACCCCAGAGATATGCCCAAATCATCAACACCAAGAGCCTTTTATTGACGGCCATTGATGTGATTGAATTTAACCCTCCACGGCAGCATGCAGATCTGAACACACAAAATGGGGGGGGCTGTTTGCCTTTTGAGCAGTTTCCAAAGTGCAGGGAGAATCGCAGAGGCCGACACTGCTTGATAAAGCCTCTTCAGGTCCTCCACAGGTCTGGTATCTGCGGGAGAACATTTCAGAGCAGTACTGTGCTCATAAAATCAAGTTCTACACCTGTGAATGAGTCTGGTCCTTTTGCAGTCCTAGTTTGGAAATGTGTTTCCAAATTATGCAGCCTGACCTCGTTAAAATAAGCAACATGGACATAGAAATAATAAAACCACTGTAAAACACCCAGCATAAAATTGAGCAGAAGCCAATTGACATCAGTGTTTGGTAGCTTGGCCTTGTGCATTAAACAGGCTTGAGATTGACACATGTCTGGCAGGGTAAATGTTCACAGAACAGATACAAACATAATGTAGACAGAGTTGGACATATTTCTACACTTTCTTGGGATGTGCATATTGGTGCATGGAAGATATGAAATTAAACTGAGATTGCCAGATTGCTTGGTCAGGAGGGAGCCGTGCTCACATGCTCCTTCGAGTGGTAGACTTGAGGTACTGCAGATATCCAGTGGGGGTGAAGTCCTGCTGGGTAAATCCTTGTAATTCTATATGTTGTTCTGTTTGACTATCAAACAGCTCTTTGATTTTTGTCCCAGGGAGCCAAGATCTCACCACTGCCCTTAGGGAGAAATAGGAAAGGTAGCATCGGGTCTACAGCTCAAGGGAGCTGTAATGCACAGCTTTTTAACAGCGTCAGTGGAATGCAGAGAAACTATTTTATACTGTATTTGATTATGCACAGAGGTACACATAACAGGAGTGCAAATTTTTTTTTATTATTTTACAGTACTATTATGATTTGTGACATGTAATATGTCTTTACAATTATTTAATGACAGTTAATTTTAATTTTCATATTATAACATGAGAGGCATGTTATAACATAAAATCCAGTGTTCTGAATTTGGTCCAAACTCTCTGCATGCAGGACTGCCAGGTGTGACCCTGCTGTGCGTAGTAGCTCTCTGTAACTGACCCTTCCACCATCTACTTACTCAGAAGAGACTTTTCACTGCTGAGAGCGATGATACTTAGTCTCACTGGACACCCTGCAGGGTTTACAGGACTGATGAACAGCCATCGATCTATATCATTAATACCCTTGAGAAAATAACTTGGATTCTAGAACAAAATTGTCTCAGTTCTCTATAGAAACATACATGACATCTACAGATGCCACATCTTTCCATAATCAGAACACAGTGACCTTTACACAGCCCTGCAAAGGGGTGTTAGGGGTGGACATGCATTTTAGATTTAGAGGAGACAACTGGGAACTGCAGTATGAGGGAGTGCATTTAAAAACCATTACCAGGAGGCCAGGTCTTTACACAGAGTGTGGATGATATAGGGAAAGAGCATACGTTATAAATGAAAGGTGTGGAACAAGATTCCCCAGTCGTGCTATTGAGAAAGACACAGCAGATTCTTTCAGGAAAAGGCTGGATGAGATCTTTGGTTCAGTTAACTACCGGATGGGTCTCATCTATAACCCTCTCCGCTAGATCCCAAGACGAATCCCTGCAGTTCCTGTCCGAGGCCTAGGCAGCGTGGAGGAAAGTGATTGCTTTGATGTTTCTCGGTATCTTTTCCCCACTTGTTTTTGTCCCTCTTCATTTATCTGGATTTGACCCATCGGCCATTGTTAAACAAATGCACCTGCATTCTTGGCTGGGCGCTCTCTCACTCTCTCCTCGTTTGTCACTGCTGACAGGGGGATCCCAGCGCTGTGAACTCAGGTTAATGACTGGTGCGGCATTGTCCCCCAGTCCTGCGCTGTTGACAATAAGGAGCTGCTCTGATAATAGAGTCGGGGGGGCCGAGCACAGAGCCGGGAGAGAGAGAGTGGGAAAGAGAAGGGGAAGGGCACAGTTTTCTGTGACCATTCCCGCAGGGAATGTATTCCGAGAGTCTCGGACAGGCGGGGAAGCTCAGGGTGGTGCTCTCGCGCGCCACTTGGCAACTGTGCTCGTCTTTGTACTTTCTCTCCCCTCTCCAAAAACAAATGGCATTCGGTCTTAGGATTTCGATTTAGAAGCTGAAAGTGACAAATCCCCCTTCAGGGAGCTCTCTGAGACAGAGTTGAAGCATTATGCTAGGTTTGTTGTCCTTTGTGTGAGCAGGAAGGAGGTTACAGTAGGTCCCTGTTGCTGCTTTATTCCAGCTCACTGTGCAACACTGTTTTCTTCAAGACCGTGTCCCGGCAGCAGGATAATGTAATCTGCCGAGCCCGTTTCACTGCTCTGCATTCTGTGATCTGGAGAGAGCTCTTGTATTAACGTACAGTGCATCTCCATGTGAGTATCACCAATGTCCTGGGCCCCAGAGTCAGGAGGAGCTGATTTAGAGCACTGGTTGCAGTCTGGGTGATCAGACAGGTCTGCGTTTAAATACTGTGAAATATCAGATCTAATCAGCTTCTTCCCCAGTTTTCTCATTGTTCGCTGCTACAGTACCTCATTTTCAGGCCCTCTTCTGTCTCCCTGTTTCCACGCTCATCTGATTCCCAACCCTAGTTCTCACTTATTGTTGTTTTGAGCCCCTCTGCTCCTGTCTCGAGTTTCTTATCTCTAGACTGTGGGGGGATTGAACTGCCCACAGAAATCCGAGCCTCTCGGCTGCTGACCACCTTTCAACAACTGCCCAGGACAGCACCCGTGTGACCTGTCAGCTCTTAACTGCGCCCTTCAGAAACCCTCACGCTGTGTTGCACTAATGTTTCTAATTTTCAGGCCGGTAATGGACCTCGCTAATTGCACTTATTCACTGCAAACATGAGCTACAACACCTACAGGGTGTTGACATTACTGCTCTGTATCCACGCTGTCAGTGCGCTGTCGGTTTTAATTCCTGCTGTTTCATTTTGTTTGTGCAGCACCTGCGTTACTCTTCCAGTCTGTGCCTTAATGGAGTTTGTAACGAGCGTTCGGGGGGGGCTGACAACAGCCAAGTTCAATCGGGCTCAGCTGTCAGTAATCACCTCTGACGTCATTTCCACTATAAATACTGGACGGGACCCCCTTCTCTCCCTCGCACACGTCTTTGTGCACCCCACCTCCACCCCACCTCCCCCTCTGCAGCTGCCCCTGGGTCACCCCTTACTCTGCAGGGGGGTCCCAGCCTCCTCGTCCTCTGGCCAGGAGGTCGGCCCTCAGCCAAGTGAGTTAAGCCAAAAGTTTGACTAAAACACCCCACAATCCTTTCAGTACTCTTGATTCTTGGGTGTTGTTATACCTAGTGAACTGTCATTTCAGTTATTGCTTTAATTTTTACCTTATTGGACCAGCACGATTGTTTCTTATACTTCCAGTACAAGATAAGATCACTACCATATACAATTTCTTGTATTAGGAATTTGTCTTTTCGCGTACCCCAACTTGCTCTCCATGAGACACACAGACAGGGAGAGAAGCTGGGGGTCAGAGCGCAGGGTCAGCGATTTATAAAGCACCCCTGGAGCAGTTGGGGTGAAGGGCCTTGCTCTGCCGGCCGCGGGATTCAACCGGCAACCTTCCAGCCACAGCCGCAGATCCTGAGCCACAGAGCCACTGCACCGCCCCAACAACAACTACATTTGTACTGGAAGTCACTCTTAGAGAAGGGCATCAGCTAAGTGAAATTAGTAATAATAGTCATACGTGCACTGTACTGTACATGCTGCATGCCGTCTGAGAGCCTGAGCAGCAACACAGCTGGGGTGGATGCAAGTGTCCCCTGGCCCTGGGCTGGGCTGGCCAGAGGGTGGGGCGAGCTGGTGGGATGGCATTCCCCCTGACCAGCAGGAGCAAGAGGTCAGCGCGAGGAGCGAGCGGGAGCAGGCGGGGATCAGAGGGAGCACACAATGGGACAGAAAGCGGAAATGCGTGGGGGAATGTCACCGTGTGTTCTCCAGCCTGCAGAGAATAGGCACGACATCAGCTCCAGCTGAGCTCCAAAGGGTTAATGGATTGGGCAGCCCAGCAGGGGCCGGGGGTCACCAGGCCACTCCGCTGGGCTAATTGGCGAGCGAGATGGGCTCTGGGGGAAGGAGGGGTGATCCGAAAATATAACAGAGGGAGATCACACAATGCCAAAGATGTACGACGGTGATCAGTCGTGTCTCAGAGACAGTCTTGCTGCTCACTTTCAATACAATTCCACAGACCCGGGACTATTGTACCGCGTAGAAGATGGTGTGGCGGCAGTCATTTTCAATATCAATGGGATTCAAAATCGCTTTTCAATATCTGCGAAAGGAACTCTGTGGGTTACTACAGGTGTGTCGGAATCGTTATTCCAAGCTAGCTCCTGTTGCGGAAAAGTTAAGTTTTTTTTTAGTTATTATGGATAACCTTACAGTAGCTCCTCACTGAATTGCGTTTGATCTGTTGCCTCCTTCTAGCAGATACTTTTGAAAACCAATTCCTTCCCAGTGCTTCTCTCCAGCACTTTTGCTCCTGTTGATACCTCTTGAAGGCCCTGTGGATGGTGCTCATGGTGCTCGTAAGTTAAAGAAAGGTGCTGGGGTGATTGTGGTGTAGTTTCTTTTGAGTGCCTCTGAGGTCTCGGATCTCACCTGAGGAGCTGTCTGAGGTGCATGTTCGATGGTCTGTTGTCATCGGCGCAGGTCCTGCTCCAGAGGAAATCTGAGGCATGTATGGACGTACATGTGCAACATGTTATGTATGGTTTCTGACCTGAAGCTTAACTGGAAGGATGCAAGACAAAAAGAAGAACAGAAAGACAGAGATGCTGTCTGGAATTGTTCCTGCATGGGAATTAGTCAGTCCTTTTTGTTCGCTGCTGTTTCAGGCCAAAGGCTGAGTGCCCTGCACTGTATGTGCTGTCCAAAGGCATCCTGACGGATCAGTGTCACAGAGTGTGGTGCAGAGAGGGTTAATGATTTATGGTGCTGGAATGCCCTGTGTAAGACAGGGTTAATATTCACCAGACACCACCATCAGCTACAAAGCCTGCTTCTCTGGGGGGTCCTGCATACAGTGGCTTTTCAGTCAACTTCCAGCCTGGGGCTTACTTGGTATTTAGCATCACCAAAATTAAAAGCAACATATATGGTTATATATCTATCCACGTGTGGTATATATGTATAGAGGTGCAACAAACACAGGTATTACATACAGATGCTTTACTCCTTAACTACAACGTGAATCTTAGTATCCTGGCAGTGCGCACAGTGCATAAGAGTAACACAGGGGTGGGCAGATATTCTATTACAGTCTTTGTTGCAGCCAATCCTTAAGTGATTTTTAGCAGCTGTGCCAATTAACCAATTAAAATTCAATTAAGTGGTCGTATTCGTGGACAGACTGAAATACTACAATGTAATAAAATGGATAGATCAAGCTTGCTTACCTTCAATTTAGAGCACAGTGAGCTCTGAATTTGAATATTTAGGTCCATGCGCATCATGTTAAGTGATGTTTTGGATCTTATGTTTACATACAAAAATATTAGTTTGAGGCCGTTGTGTAAAGCATGTATGAACAGGATAGAAAATCTGAAAATGCCACATATTATACCAAACCTCCACAGACAAGAGGAATGTGTTTTCATAACCTTTTAAAGACAGGGAAATTGTAAAAGTATCCAACATGAGATCAGAGTGCAAATAGTTTTAAAAGCCACAGTTAGGTTCAACCCACAGAGCCTTCTTAGGAATTTAATTAATAATTAGCAGGATCAAAATGCCAAATTAATTATGTATCACCTATACATACCAGGTACCAGAACAGATTGGATGGGCCTATTTAATAGTCCTGTTGCACAGTAATACCTTAGTATTACTAAGACTTTCATTTGACTAGCTGGTGGCTAGAATGACAAATATTTCCATTCTAGATCAGAGCTGGAAGGTATTGCGCTCAAGCTGATACATGCACAGGTCTTTGTGTATATTAGATGTCTGACTCCTGAACCGTTTCTGACCCGTGACGTTTAACTTACAATCCTTGTTTGTAGTTCAGGGATGCAAACATCTTAGTTATTCCAACTTGGATTCAGACCAATGATGATTTCCTATGATCTCCTGACATTCTCAAGTCGCAGCAGAACCTCAAAGTGGAAGATAAGTTAAAAGCAGCTCCCGGGAGATGAATCAAGCACACTTTGAATTTCTATATATATATGTATACTATAGTAGCATAGTAGTGATAGCCCTTGATTAAAAGACGGGACGTGAAGCTTTGTATTGTACATGACAGGCTGGCCCAGGAGTGCCCACATGCTCATGCTGTCCTCAATGCTGTAGGCAAAATTTCAAGGGTCTAGTGGGGGAACCCACAATGCTTTTACTGAAGTGTCCTGGGACAGAATCAGCAGCCTAGGTGATGGATAGGAAAGGGGCTGGTCTTTGGTGTCCCGGGACATGCTGTAAATCTCTCTGGCCAGACAGAGGGATGCACAAAGAACCACTCCAGAGTGCCTACCCCTGCAGACACCCCCGAACCCCACCCTGGGTGGCTGTGCACCCAGGGCCACACAGTGGGCCAGAAGTGCTGAGCTGACCTGGAACAGGAAAACTGCTTTTTCCCTGCAGAGGTCTGGTGCTTGTTTGGGATGGAGTGGACCATTTTCTGGTTCCAGCTTTGTCTTCATTACTGGCTGACTTGAGCATATGCACCAGTACTCCAGTACTTTGATACAGGTGGTGCATAATTAATCATGTAGGTCCCCAAAACACTGGCGATGATGATGATAAGAATAATAGACACATTTTATTTAAAACAATTTAACAGCCACATCACCCTGCAGCTCACAATTGACAACTCACGGGAGCTCAGCAGGTGAGCCTGGTCAGTACCTGGATGGAGGACCTCTCGGGAAAAACTACGGTTGATGCTGGAAGAGATATTAGAGGGGCCAGCAGGGGGCGCTCTCACCCCACAGTCTGTGTGGGTCCTGATGCCCCAGTATAGTGACAGGGACACTGTACTGTATAAAGTTGCCATCCTTTGGATGAGACATAAAACCGAGGTCCTGACTCTCTGTGGTCATTAAAAATCACAGGGTGTTTCTCAAAAAGAGTAGGGGTGTAACCCCGGTGTCCTGCTCAAATCCCCCCCCCTGCTCTTTACCAGTTATGGCCTCCTAATAATCCCCATCTCTGAACTGGCTTCATCACTCTGCTCTGACTTTCAATAATGGCAAATTATGAACCAATGCAGTATTCCCTTCGGCTCCGTCAGCACACGTAGACTGCAAAGGAGCAAGTGAAGGTTTATTCCATGTTGAAAAGAGAAGAAAAGAAACGCAACGTTTCGGCTGTGGAGCCTTCTTCAGGTGTCAGACCTTCATACCTGAAGTAGGCTCTTTTCAGCGTGGAATACACCTTTTACTTGTTCCGGTGCATTCCCTCTACTCTACACAACTTGGAAAAGTCGGCCAGGATCCCCACGGTTCCGTATTTCTGTACTTCCACGCGCCGCAGCGAATACATTCTTGGGATCTGTCACCGTGTCGCGGGCTGACACAACAGGACAAACAAATGAAACAATTCCTATAATCCCAGCACTGTGTCAATACAACTCGAGGTCACAGTCAGGGTAAACTCACACAAGCACCGACTTGCTATACCGTCTCGGAAGGTATCTCCTTTTCTCTGTATTTCGGTTTCTTACATGACCGAGAAATCACACCTGTCCCAGCCGTGCAGCCTGCGGAGTGACAACAGCTTTCGCTCTTTGTACAAACGAAGAGCATGTTTATGCAGCAGGGAGAGACATTTAACGCGAATTTAATTCTCTTTGACTACATCACCAACAACGCCAGGTACTTTCATAGGTTGTTCTTTTTCGGAGCTTCAAGAGAATCCCGACTTCGGTCAACAAGTGTCGTTTCTAAAGTAGCCTCTTGACGCCCTCTGTTGTGCGTAACTGTTACTACAGCACGACGACAATTTGATATCAAATTTAAATTAATAAATTAATTAATAATATGTGGCACAATTAATACTAATACAGATACTTACGCGGGCGCTATTGTATATGAATCCTATAAACGATCGTGGAAGACGACATTTATTTAAATAAAATAATTATATATCATAATCATCATCATGATGACCACCATATTTCCTTATGCAGATTAATTAAAACACATATTTCACTGGGAATTGATGGGGATGGGTGACATGGGTGGGTTTTTAAACATGAAAATGATCACTGGTTTAGACATTTTGTTCGTTTCAGTGTACGTCTTTAAGAGGCTTACTAATCACACCCAGATGTACCCCCTACAAGATGCGGTATCTCGATTGGTAATGCCTGCTGGAGCTGACCATGCTGGCTGAGTGAAAATGGATTCATACGACTTGTTCCGTAAGCTGGGAGCGGGGGCCAAGTTTGACTTCAAAAAGTTCGGCAAAGATGCGGAGAGGTTTAAGGTAGGCATACTAATATAGCAGGCATTTGTAGGCCAGTAAGGCGTTTTGTTGTTCGTTATGGATTATGGTAGGATAGCACATTACTTCTTAAGCAATGGCACACGCTGCTGTGACTTCTCACGCCTGTGTGCTGTTAACGTGCACAGCTTTACTGCTAAAGGGAGTTTTAGGTATTCTTTATGCGTCTTGTGGCAAGATGGTATCAGCAGGTTCTCAAATTGCCGAACACGTAACCTTTGTTCAGTGTAGATGTTGGTATGGAGTGGTTTGGCGTTGCAGTGCTGAATGTAGCTCTAAGAAGTTGCTGTTACAAAATACTACAGCTCATAACACAATCGGTGCATGCATTGCGTCAGGGTACAGATATATTTCAACTAACTTTTGTCATGGTCGGCCGTAAAATACAGATGGCGAGGGGACAGCAGACCGGTGGAACGGGCTCCACCGACGTCTCGGCCGGGATTGACTTCTTCGGCCCCAAAAGCAGGATCTCTCCAGGAAACGGAGAGGCCAAGACGGACACAGAGCCCCCCCGAGGCAGAGCAACGAGGGCGGAGGAGGAGCTGAGCTCGGACTCGGAGTCGGAGAACTCGCGTCTCCCCGCGAAGAAGAGGAAAAGAGGAGCTGAGAAGCCAGCAAAGAAGACTGCACGTGAAACCTCCGGTAGTAATAATAATCATAATCCTTTAACTTGTATAGCTTGGTCCCGCTAACATCTCTTCCAGCAGCGATCTTAGTTTTTTCCCCAAACAGGTACTGGGCAGGCTCACACCCGCTGAGCTCCAGTGGGCAGCCAGCTGGGAGCTGCAGGGTGATATAGCTGCTGTCAATATAGTAGTATGTTTAGTGCTATAAAGGTGGTATAGTACTGAACAGAAACGCGTTTTACAAGTGAGAGGAGGACATAAACACCTGAGTCTTTTTAACAGTCGAAATCATAAAGCTACTATTAAATATAGCAGCTTTGTGTAGCTCAGGTGGGGAGCTGCGTCAGCATGCGTAGGCTGCAAAGGAACAAGTGATAGGTTTATTCCATGCTGAAAAGAGAAGAAGGAAAACGCAACGTTTTGGCTGTGGAGCCTTCTTTGGGTGTAAGCTTACTCACAGCCAAAACGTTGTTTTCCTTCTTCTCTTTTCAGCATGGAATGAACCTATTACTTGTTCCTATAGTAGCTTTATTCCTATTTTTAAATATTTTTTAAAAAATGTAGACATTTTCTCTAGGAAGGTTTGCACTTGTGTTTTTTAACTTTAAATAATGTGCGAGAACGTTTGCCCTCTTGCTGGGCGGTTTGAGTTATTTCTGGATTTCTGAGGGCCTGGTAGCTTCGTGTGTCCAGGAGATCTCCAGGTGGCGTGGTGTTCTGTAGTTTCAAGGACCTGCGGTCAGGTAGCCCTGCAGCCCGAGGCTCTGTTCGTACCAGGTGGCGTCTCAGCGTGGTTTCTCTGTCTGGGCTCCTGCTACAGGGGCGGGCGCTGCCAGCGGCCAGCCGGAGGGGATCCTGTGGACGTCGGCGCTGGACAAGAAGGCGGAGGACTCTCTGGGGGAGAGGAAGGACAAGCCCTCCTGGAAGAGGTTAAAGCACCTGCACCAGGAGAAGGTAAGGAGATGACGGCTGACCTTTTCACCAGCCCCGGGCTCTGTCTCAGACACGTGAAATACACCGGGCGCCTGTCGGGCTCTGTGCTCCAGGTCAACCGCCTCCGGCACCAGAACCGGATCAACGTCCGCGGCACCGACGTCCCCGACCCCGTCGCCACCTTCGCGGAGCTGGCGGAGGAGTACCAGGTCGACCCGCGGCTCATCCAGAACATCCGCGCGGCGGGGTTCCAGACGCCCACCCCCATCCAGATGCAGGCCATCCCCCTCATGCTGCATGTGAGTTCTCTGCGCCCCGTCCTGCGTACAGCTCCCCCCTCCATAACGCTGCATTCCCCCGGCAGTAATCCAGGGGTACAGGGGTACTTCAGCTCTGATCTGCGCTGCCCTTCCTGTGCTGCACACTATGATTTCTCTCTGTGCTCTCATGACTTTTTCTTTGTTTTTCCACTTGGAACATTTAATGCAATGCTTTCCAGACTGCAAATGCCAGGACAGATAAGATAAGATCACTTTATTGGCCATATACAATTTCTTGCATTAGGAATTGGTCTTTTTGCATACCATGAGACACAGACAGGGAGAGAGAAGCTTGGGGTCAGAGCTCAGGGTCAGCCATTTACACGGCGCCCCTGGGACAGTTGGGGTGAAGGGCCTTGCTCAGGGGCCCAGTGGAGTAGGATTCCTCTGCCGGCTGCAGGATTCGAACCGGCAACCTTCCAGCCACAGTGCTACACCACACCGCCCAGCCCAATCCCCCAGTCTGGCTGGATCTATGCTGCTTGCACACTGAGCCTGGCTCAGAGGGCAGATTTGTGTTCAGGGCTGTGTCTGAGCAGGGGCCGGTGTGCTGCCGCGTGTCCGCGCCTCTGTTTGAAGCCGCCCCGTCGTTTCCTGTCCCGCAGAACCGGGAGATCCTGGCCTGCGCGCCCACGGGCTCCGGGAAGACGGTGGCCTTCTGCCTGCCTGTCCTCGCCCACCTGCGCAAGCCTGTCAACAAAGGCTTCCGGGCTCTCGTCATCTCCCCCACCAGAGAGCTGGCCAGCCAGGTGAGTGTCGCCTCCTGACTAGTTCACCCCGCTGTCGCCGAGTGAGTTCTTAAAAGGCATTTTGTGTAACTTCCTGCAGCTCGTACAGCCTTTTGATTAGCTGCTGCAGTATCCCTAGTGAAGTTCTGAAATGAAGGGGGTACTGTGCATTAACAGGGCACGTTCGCGGCTCGACTCCAAGCCCAGGGTGACTGACGTGTAGCCCACATTCCCTGATGGTTTTCTTAAGGTCTGCTTCTCTCTTGTTTTATTATTCCTGAACCATTCCCTTCACCCAGCTGTCAGGCACGAGCTGTAAAACAATTCAGTGATTTCAGTGCCACCTTCGGCTTCAAGCACTCAGCACTCTGAGACTGGGCTGCAGTTTGAATTGGCTGCCTGCCGTGTTGAGTGGGGGGCCTCTGTACTGGTGAGCAGCGCCACAGTGGGCTCCCAGCAGGCTCCAGGCTCCAGGCCTGGGCGGTGTGGGTCGTGGGGCACGTTTCAGTGTGTTTTGCGTGTCCATGTCTGGCAGACCTACCGAGAGCTGCTCAAGCTGTCCGAGGGAGTGGGCTTCCGGGTGCACATGATCCACAAAGGAGCTGATGCCGCCAAGAAATTTGGACCCAAGTCTGCCAAGAAATTCGGTAAGCCTGGCTTGGGAGCTATAGCACAGGGGAGCACATGGAGAGTCCGGGTGTTTGTTTCTTTGCACAGGCTCAGTCACTTGACTGCTGGCTCCATAATCCATTTTGGTGGGTGCTGACCCAGTCATGCACAAGAGGTTTCATCGACAAGCTGATTAATCTGCTGTTTTCCAGAACACTGCAGCTTTGAGTGCTTGAAGGTATTGAGAGGAACTGTTAAGACATTTAGGTTGGCACAGTGGCCCAGTGGTTAGCATTGATGTCTCACTGATTCTGGGGCCCTGATTTCAATTCAAGACCTGGGGTGCTGTTTGTGTGGAGTTTGTATGTTCTCCCCATGTTCATGTGGGTTTCCTTCAGGTGCTCCAGTTTCCTCCCACAATTCTGGGGCATGCCTTGAGGTGAATTGGCTTCCGGGAAACAGGCCCTGGTGTGACTGTGTGTGTGTCCGTGTTTGTATCTGCCTGCCTTGTGATGGAATGGCGTCCCATCCAGGGTGTTACCTGCCTTCTGTCCACTGCATGCTGGGATAGGCTCTGGCTCCCCCTTGACCCTGGATTGGAGGAAGTGGTTACAAATTGGATGGATGTTAAGATAATGAAGAATGCCATGTGTTTGTGCCAAATGGCCTTTTCACGTTTGTAACCATTCTTTTTAGTATGGATTTGATTGTTGGTCTTCAACTTGATTTTATTTACCCAGACATCCTGGTGACGACTCCCAACAGGCTGATTTACCTCCTGCAGCAGGACCCCCCGGCTGTGGACCTGGGCAAGTGAGTGTCTCTGTGCCCTCCCTGCTGACTGGTTGTCTTCAAGCCTCATGATCACGCAGCGCTGCTGGCTCGAAGCAGAGTTCGGGGGTCTTCGAAGGGGTGCCTAACCATGTGATCCAGGGTTCCGACTAAAACTGCTAAATTAGTGGAGGACCTTAAATAGGAGTGCCTTTGCTGCAAACTTTTCTACAAAAAAACAAGTACTTTTTCATTTGATTGTATGAAGGCGGCACTGCAAGAAGTGCTAAGCCCAGGCTCTCTAGCGACTCGGGTAGGTTTTAAACTTGGGCGGGTTTGGAGATGCTGGGGCGCCTGCGTTCAGTGTCCCTGTGTTTTGCGGTGCAGTGTGGAGTGGCTGGTCGTGGACGAGTCCGACAAGCTCTTCGAGGACGGGAAGACGGGCTTCAGGGACCAGCTGGCCACGATCTTCCTGGCCTGCACCTGCCCCCGGGTCAGGAGGGCCATGTTCAGCGCCACCTTCGCCCCCGACGTGGAGCAGTGGTGCCAGCTGAACCTGGACAGCATGGTGTCCGTCTCGATCGGCCAGAGGTGCGTGCCTCGTTGGGGCACTGGAAGGTCCCAAATGAGAGGGAGGCCATGTGGCCCATCTAGGTGGTTAGCAGTAGCTCATTGACCCAAGGCCCTCTTATCCAGGTGTTTCCTGAAAGAAGCCGGGGTATCTGCGTCAACTGGATAACTGGGCAGCTTGTTTCAGAGCCCCAGCTCCCTTGTCTCTCCCTCTGCCCTTCTATGACAATTCCCTATGTGCTGTTACTTATTTTTTGCATCGCTGCTGACCATGTGGTCTTTTGGCGGATCGGTGGCTCTGTGGCTCAGGATCTGCGCCTGTGGCTGGGAGGGTGCCGGTTCGTATCCCACGGCCGGCAGAGGAATCCTACTCCGCTGGGCCCCTGAACAAGGCCCTTCACCCCAACTGCTCCTGAGGCGCTGTATAAATGGCTGACCCTGCGCTCTCACCCCCAGCTTCTCTCCCTGTCTGTGTGTCTCATGGAGAGCAAGCTGGGGTATGCGGAAAGACAAATTCCTAATACACTAAATTGTGAAAGTGATCTTAAATGGAATGTAAACGTGTTTTAGGAAGAGTATTATTTAACTTCTTAGGTGCAGTACTGAGCTGAAGAGCCTTGCCACTTAACCTCAGAGTCTGATTTAAAAGCGACTGGCTAGATCCATCCCTGCTTCAGTGTAGCCTCAGCGTGCAAGATTTTATCCCGGTCCTATGCCATCTCAGAGCAGAGAGTTTTCCCCAGTCCAGCGTCGGGCTGCTGTGTCCCGGTGAGCAGGGAGTGTGGAGCGGGTCTGCTGATCTGCCTCTGTCCCCGTGTCCAGGAATTCGGCCGCTGAGACGGTGGAGCAGGAGCTGCTGTTCGTGGGCACGGAGAACGGGAAGCTGCTGGCGATGAGGGATCTGGTCAAGAAGGTGAGAGAGCCCAACCCGAGCCCGGTCAGGAGGTGATGTCCCGTGAGTTAGTGCACGCCATTCTCCTTCTCTCTCACTCTCTGCGCTGAGCACTCCTCCCAGCTAGGACAGGCGACAGGAGTCTGGAGGGAATTCTGTAGCTTTTATTTGATGCTGCTTCATCCACAGTTTAGAAGGTCAGACATTAGGGGAGGAACATCTGCTGCAGAAGCATTTGTAACAGGGCACGTGAGAAAAAAGGTTAAGGTAGTTTCAGGGTGCCTCATGGCAAGCGAGTGGCTGAATCAGTGTTGGAACCAGGGATCCCTCAGTTAGAAACGCTTTTCTTTAGCCGCTGGACAGTGGAACGCGCTCTGTCCAGTGCCATGTTAAAAACCTGGGCAGCACCCCTTAATCAGTGCCTGTCAGTCTCTTAACTGTGCCCCCCCCCCTCTCCTGGTGAGTACCCGTGCCCGCGGGCGCGGACAGGGTATGGCGTTCGCTTTCTTCCTTTCTGGAGCCCTGTCCCGCCACGCCTTGAGCAACGCTCTCTTCCTGTGGCTGACAGGGCTTCCACCCGCCGGTGCTGGTGTTCGTGCAGTCCATCGAGCGCGCCCGCGAGCTCTTCCACGAGCTGGTCTACGAGGGCATCAACGTCGACGTCATCCACGCTGAGCGCACGCAGCAGCAGGTATCCCCCCGCGCCCCGTCCCCAGGGGGCACACAACTGCCTCCAGAACCGTGAAACCCAAGGGGACGCTAAAAGACGTGCGAATAGACGTGCATATCGGCACGGGGACAGTCACCGGCTGGGAAACGCCATCAGATTTTGATTTGTCTCCCTCTTCGTTATGCCAGGGATAATGTGAATATTGTTCAAATTTCCTGGCCGGTGACCCATTTAATATTTTTGTTGTAGTTCAAAATTAAGCGATTACAATGTAAAAAGTGAAGTTGTTGTGTGAACAGTGCTGCAGCTGATTAACTTTACACTTGCTGCAGTGTAAAGTGCTTATTTAATCATGTGGCCCTTGGAACTCGAACCCCTCAGTTTCATGACCTGCTACAAACTGAAATTGAATTCTGCATGACGACAGTAGTGTGGCTCCATGGTTGCTTTGGTGAGGTGGTTGAAAAGCAGGTTGAGGGGCCTCGTGGGTAAAGGCACTCTCTAGAGTGCAGGTTGAACTGAAGGGTCCCGGGTTCGAGCCTCAATCGTATCACGAGTCAACTGGGATCGGGATTCCCCCAGCACAGCTGGCCTCTCAGTGACACAGCGCCCCCTGCTGCCTGACAGGCGATCAGCGAGGAACACGCCTCCCCACCCAATCAGTGCCGAGCCTCCTGCATGTGGGCGGGCCAGGATTCTGCCAGCACTTCCTCATTGTCCCCCATTTGCAGTTAGGAGGTTTATAGCTCTGAGCTGAGATGGGGGGAAAAACACCCAAGTGGGCGAATCCAGTTGACTAAAAGTACAATGAAACCAACAGGCGGTTGTGTTTTTTTTTTTTCCTTAATGAAGCATGTTCTTCATGTCCGTTTCTCTGTATCGTGCCCAGAGAGACAATGTGGTCAGCAGCTTCCGGGCGGGGAAGATCTGGGTGCTGATCTGCACCGCGCTCCTGGCCAGAGGGATCGACTTCAAAGGCGTCAATCTGGTGATCAACTACGACTTCCCCGCCAGCGCGGTGGAGTACATCCACCGGATCGGTGAGCTGTGGTCCCCGTGCCACACCCCCGTCTCTCTCTTACTGTACCATGCCTGCGTTTTTCTTATTCTCGTGTGCCAGTTAAGCTTCCTGTTTAATTGTCTTTTGGGCTTTAATTGAACTTCTTATGACCTTAAAAGGCCTCCTAATCATGGGAGCAGCCACACGGGTAGTAGACCACTGGGTGAGCTGGTTAATCAGATACCCTTTTGTCGTTAAGCCAGCGCGAATGTCTGACTGAAATAAATCCAATGATTCCAAGAATGAATCCCTGCTGTCGCATGTTGAGTGCAATAGGAAAATCGGCATAAGACACCTCCATGAGCAAAGAAATCCCTTGCAAGTAACTCGTGTGGCCAAGAAAGATAAGGAGTAAGTCTGCAGCAGGGATAAGTGTGATCTTAGTTATATATGTCATAATGCAGAGTCCTGTTGTGTTGCAATATACAGATTTTGTATTGCGATTACAAGCACAACATGTAGCAGGTGCACACCTAGCAGTACCATGAAGTATTGCTTGTGTATAACACTGCCCTAGGCTAGGACTGCTAGCCTTCATCTGCTCATCTATGGACAGCATGTTGCACTAATGTACTTTTTGGACACTGCATTAATATACTGTTAGCATATTTTGCACACACCTAACTCTATTTTATTTTGTATTGCTGTACTTATTTTAATTTTTAGTCCTGTTTTTGCTTGTCTTGGCCTGGGCTGCTGTAACACCTCAATTTCCCTTCGGGATCAATAAAGTCTTGTCTGTCTATCTAAGCCAGGGTGTGTTACAGGGACAAATAACATATGCCAAATACTGGGCTTTATGCCAGGAGGAGATTGGAAGCATCAGTGCTTCATTGTGGCAGGACTGTGAAGTGTTTCACTAATGGGTGACGCGCTGTTGATGTCCCCTGTCTCCATCTGCAAAATTGCGCGTTGATTTAAAAAAAAATGAAAAACCTTAGTTTTTCATTATCGAGGTGGGGCTGCACACTGGTGGTGGTGGAGGGGATCCCCATTACCTGTAAAGCGCTTTGAGTGGAGTGTCCAGAAAAGCGCTATATAAGTGTAAGGAATTATTAATGAATTATTAAATCTGCGTGCAGGTCGCACTGGGAGAGCAGGACACCGGGGGAGGTCCATCACTTTCTTCACAGAGGATGACAAGCCCATGTTGCGCAGGTAGGCCCTGTCTGCCGACCTCAACAGCAGAGGGCTTCTGAGCTGCCCGAGCACAGCCGTCTCCTCGAGAGCCAGACACCTTGTGAGCAGCTTTCCGCTGAGGAGTTTCTACCCCGGTTTTTTTTTAGTACTTTTTTCGTTTCTTCTCTCCTCTCATTTTGTGAGACACCGGAGGGGGGCGGCGTTGTGCCCTGCTGGGCTTCAGAAAATCTCCACAGGAAGCGAAACTTGGAGAGCCTTTCAGAACCTGCCCCTCAGGAGCCGATGTGTTTGATGGTTTTTTTTTGGTTTTGAAACAAGAAAGCGCCATTAAAATTCAGTCCTTGATGGAAATGGTGGCCCGAACTATGAATCTAAAATCAAAGATTTCCCTGAACGTTTCCCTTCTCTTTGTGATAAAAGACTGACACCCCAGGGTGCATGTGACCCTGAGCACCTTGGGACGCAACAGGCTATGTTTAGATGCACTGTAGGTTTTCCTTCAGTTAATTCAACTCTCTGCTCTGCAGCGTTGCCAGTGTTATCAAGCAGGCGGGGTGCCCTGTTCCTGAGTACATGATTGGATTCAAGAAGTTGCACAGGTATGACTGACAGCACAGCACGCCTCAGTGACTTGTCGAGGGCTCAACAAGCAGTGTCCTTGCCTTACACAGCTTATTAGAGCTGCTTTCACTGTCCTGGGCAATGCAGGTTTGCTAGTTGTTTGCTCTTGATTTGAGCTGTGTTGCATTACCAGTTCATTATTATTATTATTATTATTATTATTATGTATCATTTTATATAATAATAATTGCTTACACTTATATAGCGCTTTTCTAGACACTCCACTCAAAGCGCTTCACAGGTAATGGGGATCCCCTCCACCACCACCAGTGTGGAGCCCCACCTGGATGATGTACCAGTACACTCGCCACACACCAGCTCTCTGTGGGGAGGAGAGCAGAGTGATGAAGCCATTTCAGAGATGGGGATTATTAGGAGGCCATGATTGGTAAAGGCCAATGAGAAATCTGGCCAGGACGCCGGGGTTACACCCCTACTCTTTTCGAGAAACGCCCTGGGATTTTTAATGACCACAGAGAGTCAGGACCTCGGTGTTACGTCTCATCCGAAGGACGGGGTCTTTTTACAGTCTAGTGTCCTCCTCACTATACTGGGGCATTAGGACCCACACAGACCACAGAGTGAGCGCCCCCTGCTGGCCCCTCTAATATCTCTTCCAGCAGGAACCTTAGTTGTTCCCAGGAGGTCTCCCATCCAGGTACTGACCAGACTCACACCTGCTTTGCTGCAGCGTGATATGGCTGCTGATGATATCAAGGCCATAACGTATTACAAGGAGAAGTTTGTTTTGGGTGGAGTGGAGCACCAGTTGTAGTAATCTTGTCAAAGCCCCCCCAAAAAAAGTTGCCATGATTATCCTAAGGCTCCCCCCAGCCTTGCCTGACAGGATCGCTGGCGGCGGCGGCGAGAGAACGCGCGATTGTGCTGTGCGAGCGAGCTCTGACCTGCGCTCTTTTCACCCCTGCAGCAAGGTGAGGAGGAGGCTGCTGAAGAAGCCCCCAAAGAGGGCCACCATCCGCACCGCCCCGCGGTTCCTGCTGAAGAAAGGCCACGGCAAGGGCAAAAGGTAGGGACTTGCCCCTTTACCCCCAGCGCGGGGGTTCCTGTTTCCACCTGCTACCCCAGTACAAGGCAGCAGAGCTGTTTCGGTGAAGCAGATGGGGTCGGAGAGCATAAGGAAGGTTTCCTCAAGCTACGTTTGAGTCAGTATTATACAGTACTTGTACAAAAACAGAGCTTGGTTTTCTACATTTGAATATAACCTTCCAATGCGTTTGAGGTTTTCCCCTTGTACATGCATTGTCTGCTGTAAGGAGCCAGGTACAAAGTGACACCTGCAACGCGTGCTTAGAGTCGCACAAGTTTGAGCAGAACCAGATTCTTCACAGATGCAGGGGGACAGCTGTTCAGAAAACTCGTTTTTGACTCGAGCTGCGGTTGAAACGAGTCATCTTGGGGAAACGTTTAGCTTGCAGCCGTGCAGAGACATCTGCGTGTGCTGGACAAGAACAACACAGTGGCTGAGGCCTCGGCAGCTCTCTTATTATTCAACATTCCCGTTATCTTGGCAGGAAGTCTGGGAAGACGGATAAGGAGAAGAAGTCAGAGACGGGACAGTGCGCCCCTGGAGAGACAGCGGCCAACTGACACCAGAGCAGAGCACGCCCAGAGGGATGGACACAGACATGCATTCTGAACTGTCCTGCTTCTGCCGAACAGCACAAGTGACTGCAGCTCACTCTACATCCGTGTTGAATTCCAGCTCCCAAACGCTAGGAGGAGCCCGGCTGTCTGTGTCCTACTGGAGTGATCTCCTGACTGCCGGAACACCAGCGTGCCTCTGGCTCAGCTCATGCAGTACCATTGCAGTCAAGTGTCTGACCAAATGCTGAATTTGCTGCTTTCTAACTTGGAGGGGTTAGAAATCTGGATTCATGTTATGTCATGTTGATCATCAATTCCTCTGTAGACTAAAGATTCTCCTACATTTGTATTTCATTCATTTGTTTATACAGTAAATCAACTATTTATTTTTGTTGTCTGGACAATAAACGTTTAAAAAATCGATTCCTTGCAAATACACGGTATATTAATGTTATTTCACTTTTCACAGTGTGATGGGGGCAATGCCAAGGGCTATCAGTCTTGAGGCTAAACATGTTCTAATGTATTCTCTTCTGTAAGGGTTCTGCAGTATCTGATTACAAGAACCTAAAGACCCTCTCTTATCGTATTACAAGAGTTGCTAGTGTTCCTGAAGAGGTGTTCATTTCAAAACCGGAAAATGCAAAGATGGGTAAAATTCGCCTTTTGAACGGCTGATGCTGCTGAAATAAAAAAGGAACTTGAAGAGATCCGTCAATAGCACTTGAAATAAACATGATCTCATTTTGATAGCACTGTAATCGTTACTCGGCACCTGTTACTCGAAGAGAATAAGATTGAATGGTTTACTAGCCTCGGATGTGTAAAGAGTATATTATTAGCTGTGGACATCTAACAAATTTTATTTTAAAATTTAGTATGAAAATATGGCCTGTGGCTCTGCAGCGATCAGAACCACGAGCGTCAACCCATTTAAAGCACCTGAGTTCGCCAGCAGGTGACCCGGAAGTGCTTGTCCGTGTGTTCTCAGCTGACGCCTCCTAGCTCTGTGTTTTTAAGATGGCGCTGCGGCCGGGAGCAGGGGGTGGCGGCAGGTACGGCTTTTCCCAGTAAATTATCTACTTCTCTGCGTTGTATGTCTCCGGTAGAAACGTTTTTGGTTTCTGAAAGTGTCCGGGTTTGTCTTATTTGAAAGCGAGAGCAGGGCGTGGTCTGTTGTCGCCCGTCGTATGGTGTTGTAACGCTAGTGAAACGCAGGACTGAATGAGCTGGCTGAATTAATTATTAAAGTGTAAAAATGTAGTTTTAACTCGAATTCCGGAATGTTTTCGGCTTATTTCTTTTTGTTTGAATGTGAGGTAAAACGTAAGTGGAATGCTTTAGCCCAACTGTTACGTTGTATGAGAGTTTCGTTAATTTGGTGTCAGCAGCTGGCTCTGAATTTAAATACGGTTTATTAGAAATACCTGGGTATATACACAAGTCACTGTTTGGCGACTGAAATAAACACGGTCGTTTTCGACTCGTATGAAATGGATGTGTGGTTTGTTTGTCTCATGCGTGTTTTTGTAATTTCGTGTAAACAGTGCGGGGAGATGGCACAGTGATGTGCATGGTATTTGTAGTCCGTTGTCACTTCTCCCTCTTCAGTCGGCACAGACTATCAGGAGTTATTTCACCGTGTATGTGATTGTTTTTCTGTAATGGACGTATTTGCTTGGTGGCAGGTACTGCAGATGAGGTCATCAGTATCAGGCATTCTCAGTAGATCACGCACCCCGTGATTGGGCGACACGATAAGATGCACTAAAAATGGTACAGAAGTTACGTAGCCGTATTACTTCCGAATATTCATTGAACCTTTGCTTTTGTTTTTAGGAGGCTTCAGCTCTCTGTGAGAGATAGAAGAGATGGATGTTTACAGTATATGTAAATATTTTATGATATGCCTCTGTTGTAAATGTCTGTAGATTTTATTTTACTTTTATTTTTTTGTAATTTTTATTTGCTTTGGCAACACTTATTGTGCCATGCTAATAAAGCACCTTGAATTGAATTGATAAGTCTATCTCTAATATTAATCTGGATGACCTGTAACAGCTGTTGAACTTGTTTGTTTCTGGTGTATGAAACTGATTTAGACAGCTCTTGATACAGCTCTTGGGAGGCATTTTTGCTCAGCTAGATGTGGCAACGCCTCGATTGTCTTCTTAGAAATCCGTCCTTTATGCCTTCAGTTTTCATGTGGAAATGCACAGTTAAGGGGCCACCACTGACAGATGTATAGGAGGTGGTATATGAAAACATTATGGAGCAAAACAGGCCAGAAAGAAACTTGTCAAAATTATTTCTGCTTGTTTTATTCAACGATAAAGGTTATTACATTTACCTAATATTACATTTAACGCATTCCTGCACAGTTATGGTCGCTGTATTTGTTATACAGTCCCATAAAAATACTGTTTAGTTAGGAAATAGTTGGCAGTAGATAAGTATATCCTGTTTATATCCCTTGTTTCCAGAAACAATAAAGGATATTGTATTTAGCCAAAATTGCAATACAGAATTTTGTATTTTTTTTAAATGCACAGATAGGCCTGTGGTGACAGGTGGTGCAGATGTGTCTACGGTATATTTATGTGAAACAATGCATGAATGGATTTCAAGTGTGGCTTGTGAAAAAATCATCTTGATCTCTGCCTTCATGTTGTTTATTGAACACTATGAATAAGAGTTTTTGAGTGGCCTCAATGAGACTGGAGGCAGTTTATATTTCCCAGGAAGAATAGCAGTTTACCTGCAGAGAAGAAGGCAAATAGATAGTAAATGCAGAGACAGGCACTCTGACAGCCCTCCTTGATAAATGGTGAAAGCTGCCGTTGTTGTTGTGTTAGCATTACAGGCCATGATATGCCTGCTGTTCTGAGACTTCACTCTTGCTTGGAAACATAAAGTACTTAGTACATAGTACAGATTACATTTAAAATAAGTGATCAAATAAGAGTTCTAAACTAAAAATGGAGGAAAAAAACATCAAACTGCTTTGCAACATCTGAAAAGCACAGGATTTCCTCTGTAGCAAATAAAGAATTTTATCCCATCAGATACCTCAGTTGTTAATCGTTTCAAATATTATGATGTGTGGGTCTAGTTCATACTGTAGTCAGAGCACAGAAGCGTTCATGATTTTTTCATCAGCTATGTATTGGCCCTGCTGAGCAAGTTTAAATAATGCATGCCTAGCAGATGATGGTCTCCCGAGCTGGTAATTTCAATACTGTAGCGCAAGGTCAGTTTGCGATATTTTCTAGGATGTTCTGCGTGCCGTGCTTTAAGTTAATCTGCTCTGTCATCCAAACTTGGCACCCCCCCCACAGTCAAAGAATGTGCCTTTCACGATGTTTGCCCTCTGCAGGAATCCGGGAAACGGCCGAGCGGCTTCGTAATGGAGCGATCGACGCTCCGCCTTCCCAGGGAGTCTGCAGTGTGCTGCTGTAGAGGCCGATGTGCACAGGCCACCTGTAGAGCAAGGCCACTGCTGAAGCCAAACAACAAGCACTTGCAGAACAGTTGCCAGTCCTGGTGTTTTACTACGTGTCCTAAAAGTCTGAAGATGCAAATTTGAGGAATTAAATTTAGGTTATTCCCGGTGCATCTTAAAAGCCCTTCTATTGAATCTCTCCAATTTATTTAAGAATAAGGCAACTGTTACAGAAAGCGTTGTATGCTCATCTCATCTTATAGCCATTTGTCTCATAAGTAGCTGTTTGTGTCTTAGTACAATAAGTGTCAAATGACGAGGAGAATTAGCCCTTGTTAGAATTCAAGCAGTGCTTTCTACGTTGACTACTTGTAGAGACTAGTCTGAGGGATACTATATGGATCTTCTGCATCTTGCACAACTAGATGTCTTGCCTTTCATCGTTATTCTGCGTCATAAAACGTTGTGAACTCCTGCTATTGCTGATGTAGTGTGACTGATATAATGGTCAGTTTGAGCTTGTGCTTTTTTCAGCCTGCTGTAGGTTTGGATGTGAATCATTCCAATTACATATCCACATTTACTGCTGCTGCAATGTTAAACTGTGGCAGTGAATGACTGGAGTTTTAAGCAGAATGTACTTGAGCTTGTAAAGTCTGTATTTTACTGGTAGAAGCTGTAAAACACTGGATATGTATGATCCAGTTTAACAGTTGTTTATGTTCTTCCAAATGTTGATATGAAAGGGTTATCGTTGTGGGATTCATTCCTTACTAAGAGCAGCGGGCTCTACTGTGCGTGAGCCTACTTGATCATTCAGCACCTCGTGTCTGTCTGGACATATCGAACAATTTTTATCCCACTGTAAAGCCAATGATTTAAACATAGTTTTCTGTATTAAAAACGTAGTGCATAATAATACACGCATGGAGGGTGTCCATTCCTGGATAATTTTTTTTCTATTTAACCTCAGGTTGAATTTGAGCGTTTTAGGTACCTAACCTAATACGTTAGATGGAGTAGCCGATAAACACTTCAGTTTTATAGATCCATTTTAGGTGTTGTTTGGTATGGATTATAATCTGGAGATCTGTATTATGTAAATTGATTTAGACTTATAGAGTAAACTGCATACTGTATATGGATATACTGTAGCGGCTACTGGCTTATATAAGAAGGAGTTATTTTCCTGTCAAACCACAGGACATGCACATTGCTTTCCCTCTGGGGCTTGTTTGCCGAATGTGTTCTCCGCAGGATGAGGATGTGCTAGGAATACTGTCAAGAATTTTGGCCTGCATGTTTTTAGCTTGTTTTTAAATAAGCCATGAGCTGTCAACAGGAGTTTGAGGCTCATATGCTGTGCTGCTGTTGATAGTCTTGCACTGGGAGTCTGAAGTTGAGAATGCAGCTCTGATGTTTTTATAGGGTCTTTGCCGACAGTGTAATGCATTTATAAGCTGACTTTGAAAGGAATAGATCTCAGTCTATATATATATAAGACTGGGTTAGTATCATGTAAAAAATGTGGCATGGTGTCTGACAGTCATGATGTTTTATGCCAGAAATGGTCAAGTTACCTGGTGGTTTTTCAGCCACCTGTAACATTTCTCAGTTTTGGTTGGACTTGAGCAAAGTAAAAACTGTTAAAACATTGTGTTGTACAGTATGTTCGAGCATAGACTTAGGAGGAACAGTTCTTTGATGCATTGGAACCCTAGCTTTAAAAACTGCTTTTCAACTGCTTAAGAAACTTGTTAATGTTGCATAGTTTACCTGCATCCCACATTTAAAACTGAGAGTATCTTTGCATCCTTAAGTGTTTGTTAAATCACATCACACTTTAGTATGACATTCAAAAACTTTTCAAACATCAGATCTTGCTCTGTGCATAATATGCTACCCACAGGTTTTACAGCACCTAAGGGTCTTTCAATCTGTGATGTGCACATAACATTTCCACTGAAGGTGATTCTTTTACAGGCATCATCAATAATTGAAGCTCTTCTCGAAAGAGATGGCAGAACCCTGTGAATGTTTAATGCTCAGGGCTTTGTGTGTTGTGTTTTTTGAATAGGATGCATGTGTCTTTGCTCATCTTTTTTTCAGAAAGGAGCTTTCATTACAAGAGATGCAGTTTGGTTTAGACAGAACATAGGCTAGCTGGAATTAAACTGCTTTTTAATTAAGGTACTGTGGAGTGCCTTTAAACATCCTGATCAAGACACAGCCCTAGTGCTTTGACTAGGACTGAGACAGTTCAGTTTATTTGTCATGTGCACAAGTGCAATGAAATGCTTTTCATATTTTCATATGCTTCAATATAAAGACATTAAAGGAATCACCAAAAACATAAACACAGAGCAGCAGCAGCAACAACAAATTAAATAACATACAACGTAAAAAACCCCATCAGTGTGAGCCAGTGGTAGGGGTAGAGTTCAGTAATCTGAAGAAACTCTCTCTGATTCTGGAAGTTTGTTCCTTTATGCTCCTTACCAGAGGGAAGGGGGGAGAAACGTGAAAAATCAGCGTGACTGGTATCCTTAACCATGCTTCCAGCCTTTCTGAGACAGCGAGTAGTAAAAATGTCCACAACAGAGAGGAGCTGTACTCCAATGAGGCTTCAGTTAACATAGAAAATAAATTCTTATACTGTTATGAGAGAAGTGTTTTTAATATTACACAGAAAAGTCAGGTTTAATTTTTAGACTTGGATATATGCATTTTTATTTCTGTGTGAGATACAGCCTCTTATCTGTATGCATTTTTGGATTTTGTAGCTGGATCACTGTATGTGCAGAGATGTTTGCTAGGGGTGTTGTTTACAATCTGTGAGTCCCAGCTAATGCTACAGTTATAAACCCCATAAGCATTAAAAACCATAACATTCACGGCAAAGCACTGAGCTGGGACGGCTCCAAGTCCAAGGACAAAAAAGACTATTATGTTACATTGTGCTAAGAGATTTGCTTCTGAAACTGTTGATTTATTTTTACTTGGCCATTGGGGGACAGTTAAAATAAGGGTCAGAGACCGAAAGAGCTCGGCTCATTCCCAAAGGCACAGGCAGTAGAGCCATTAACAGATTAGGCTTAATTCCTCCTTGAGGCCAGGAAATATTTTGTGTATGCTTTTGTTGTCTTGTGAGTTTGGTTCAATGTAATCACAGGCTGGCTTCACTGTGAGGGAAGTTTCAGTTGTTTATTCCTCATACAGCATTTTGACAGATGCAGTATTATATGGAAGGGTTTTGGAGTCTTAGTGGAGATTTCGGTTTAAAGCTCTTGCTAGAGACAAGGTGGTTTTATGATTTGTTTTTCTGGGTTGCCCATATCCAAATCTCTTTCCTAGTGTCCTTCGCTATATTATAATAATAAACTTTATTTTATATAGTGCCTTTAAAGGTGGCTTCTCAAAGCGCTTTCCAGAATGACAACACCATTAAAAAAAAGAATACACAAGATAAAACACAATTACAATACACAGAGGAGACCGTGGATGGTGGTACTAAGTAAAGTAGAAGCAGAGGGGTAAAGAATGGAACCAGTTCAGTAAAGGCTCTTCTAAAGAAGAAGGTTTTGAGTCTGGATTTGAAGGAGTTTAGAGAAGGTGACTCTCTGATATCCTTGGGGAGAGAGTTCCAGAGCTTGGGGGGCATAACAGGAGTAGGCCCTGTCACCCATACAATGTAGATGGGCTATATTGCCATTATTTTATGAGCAGGCATTGCACTAAGCTTGATCCTCTGAGATCATACTCACTACAGGGACATTTTTGAGTGTTTAAATGTTCAAATCTGATGACCTGCTATCTTACTTTTGTTTTTTTTAATATATCATATGCCGTGTTAACCTGGTTTTCAAAGTCTGCAGTTTTTTGCTTTTAACCCTGGAGCTTTCTGTACACTGCTTCCTTCGCTGCACCTACATCATTTGGTCACATAAAAGAGATTGGGAGGTTTTCTGAACCCTCTGAGAGCCCTCCCTTGCAACTGCTCAGTCATTGCTTGTCCCTGCATCAGCTGTGTCCCAAGCCATGAGGACGCTGTGTGTCAGCCAGGCTTCAGGCAGCAGAGCAGTGCTGAGTCACTGGCGCTACAGATGCCTGGATGATTAATGCTGTTTGAATGGAGGGGGCCAGGCCAATGCAGAAGACCAAGAGGAGCTCTCCTGCCTCTCTGATCTGCAGATCTTTTTTCTCACAGCTCTCAGTCTCTCGTTCTACCCAAGCAGCAGCCCTTTCCTCGGGGAGACTAGTTTGACCAAAGCAAAACAGTATAAAATAAAATGGAGCAGTCATAATGTGGATTCCAAGATAGGAAGACTTTTGCTGTTCTTGGTATTTTTTCAGGCGGTTCTTTGGCTATGATACAGTAGTGGGCCCCTGGCAGTATGTTGAATTTGATTGGAATTTAATTTGTCATGTGTATTTGATCAATAAATGATCAAAATTTTAGTGAGAAAATGCTGTTGCTGCAGCATATCAGATGCTTGCTCCGAGTGCAATATCGCCCTCCCTTAAAAACTGAGTACTGAAGGAGAAACGCTAGGGAAAACACAATTTCATTTATGCAGAGAAGCAGATGTAATGCAAAGCGAATGTTTTAAATGTTTGGGGCTGTGTGGGGTTAGTGTATTTGTCATTTTCAGTGCATACAGTTATTTTTTTCTTCATTTATCACACCAGCCTATTCTTTAGCTGGCTCCGGTGAGTAACCCTGAATATTTCTTAGAGAGTGAATCTTAGTTTTTTTCATGGTTTTCCTGTTTAAATTCAGGAAGGATGCTCCTTCCTATGTGAACACTTGGCACACTGCATCATTTATTTATTGGCAGAGGAAGAGCAAGCGGGGGGACTCGTGTGAGTCTTGGGGTATTGATCGTGGGGCTTGCTGCTGTGTGGCCCCCGACGCTGGCAGGGAAAGGTGTTCGTTAATAAAACGGTGTGTGGCACCTCTGGGAGTAATTATGCTAATGTTTTGTTTCCTTGTGTTTTCCAGCTTCATGTATCCTGTCGGTGGAGGACTCGGGCCTCAGCAAGGTGAGTTTACATTCCTGGTAGCAACAGTTTAGCAGTGACATAAATTAGCAGCATTGCCAAATTTCATGCCATTTCTTTTTTTTATATAGGTAGCAGTAGTAACAAAGCCTGGGGTCTCATCCGTGCCTATTAAACCAAATAGGGTTTACATGGTAAAGAGGCATTCAAGCATTCAAAACTTTGCTTTCAGAGTTGTTGTTTTTTCAGTTTATCTGTTTATTTTGGTTAGGCTGTGGATTCTTCCTGTAGGCACATTATTGTGCTCCGTCACTGCATATCTGAGCTCATGCTCTTGTTAGAGGCTTGCAGGAATAAAGTGCCATTGATGCATGAAGGCAGGCTTCTCCTGAGGGAGAGCTCTGTGCAGACTGGCAGCCGGAGTTATTCTGATGGCGGTTTGCAGGAGCTGTGAAGGCACGCCGACCGCATGAACCGGGCAGGACGGGTCTTTGCGTTGGTGCTGAGAGGATGCTTTAACTACAGTTCGCTCTCAGGGCACTCAGGGTGAGATTTTGGCTCACGATAAAAAAAAAAAAATCATTTTCACCTGTGTGAATTATCTCTGGTTTATACTACAGTTTTAGACCACCGAAGGACATTTTACTGCTAGGATGCCATGATGCATCCATCTATTTTCTGACCACTTCGTCCAGCTGCAGGGGAGCCAGGGCCTATCCCAGCAAGCAACGGGAGCAAGGCAGGATACCCCCTGGACGGGACACCAGTCCATCACAGGGCAGACAGCCACAGGCATGCACATACTCCCACTAGGATCTGTTGTCCCAGAAGCCAATTATCCTTCCAGTAAGCCCTAGGACTGTGGGAGAAAACTAGCACACTGAGCAAATCCAGGGGGACATTGGGAGCACATACCCCTATAGCAGATAGCACCCCAGGTCTGGAATTGAACCCAGAGCCTGAGTGCTGCACAGCAGCAATGCTAACAACTGTGCCACCGTGCTGCCCAGGATACCATGAAGATTGTGAATTACCCTGTGAAAGTAAAAGGTTAATTTATTTACTGAGGAGGGAGTGTTGTGAATGTGCATGAAAGGAAGTAGGAATGTGTGCCATTACCTGTTTTAATAGGCAGGTGGTGGCACTTCAGCATTACCCAGAACGACCTAACCTTCTCCAGATTGTTCTGGTGCTGTACACCTCCATCCAGACCTTATCATCGTAATTAATCTTAACTTTATCCTAGTAATCATCTTGGGCCTTGTAGTGCCAGTCCAACCTTTCAAAAGAAATTGAGTGAACATTCTTCTTCCTGAATAGGCCTCTGAACCAGCGAGCGCCATGTGACGTCTCTCGCAGAGCCGTATCTCGAATGTGTGTGCTTACTGAAGGGATAAGCGGTTATTCCAAGGGAAATTACTTTCCCCTGCGCGTAGCTCCAGGAGCTGTCCAGACGGAGTCGGACTCCAGCTCCAACAGTTGGAGATTTATTGTCTTGGAAATACTCTGAATCTGTTGATTTAGAGAATTTATTGTGAACATCACAATATGTAACATGAAGAATTTTCTGTGATGTTGCTCTAGATTTTGTCTTTAATAATTATTTATTAAGCTTAATTCGATGAAGAGAGCTCCACAGCAGAAAAACTGAGACTATTTTTCTCTGCTTTTTTCAATGTGGAATTAACCTCTGCTTATACCTCTGCAGTTTACATACTGACCCAGCTCCATGCTCTTACCTCATTTAAGTTTTAATTAAGCTAGCTTTTATTTTAATCTAAAGAGAAGGGGGAGATTTAAGGCAATTAACCTGCTGCCTGATCAAGACTATAAACAATACCTCCATGTCGTTTTTAAACAACGGTGCAATAAATCTACATAAAATGATAAGGTACACAACAATTCATCTCAATTATTAGAGTGACACATTCATATTTTAATGTTGCCCTTAACTCCAAAGCAATCAATGTGGAAGTTCAGGATTTTCTTTGATGAATATTGGTGTTTAATGACCAGCTGTTCTCATTTCTTGCCATGGATCAGACCAAGTGAACAGCTCTAACATCAATCAGGAGCGTTAACTGCGAATTAGGAAGAATATGCCATTCTTAACAAGCTAGTCAAAGCTTTTTTATGCTGGTTACCACAGAAAACCAGCAGCACCAAAATATTTACATTAAATATGTACTTTAACTTTCCTAAAGATTTGCCGTGCAGTACTGAGACAATTGTGCTTATTTTTTGTGCCATTTCTTTCCCTTTTAAACCACCTGTTCCTGCAATCAGAGGCTGAGGATGTTGCACTTGTTCACACAGGAGCCTCTCAGATTAAATCACAATCTGTCAGGGGAGCAGCCCCATTAGAAAAGGAGACAAAACCTTTGGGCCCATCTAGCTGGGTAGTAGCCGACTGAGCTAAAGATCTTATCCAGCCATTTCCTGAAATTAGCCAAGGCATCGGCTTCAACAACACGGCTGGATAGCTTGCTCCGCGCTCTTCCGTTTCCAGTCCTTTGGGTAAACCGTTTCTCCTGTTCTCGGTTTTAAATGCACTTCCATGTAGTTTCTGCTTGTATCCCCCAGCCAGAGTGCGCCAGTACACTCGCCACACACCAGCTCTCAGTGGGGAGGAGAACAGAGAGATGTAGCCAGTTCAGAGATGGGGATTATTAGGAGGCCATGACTGGTAAAGTCCGTGGGGAAATGTGGCCAGGACACCCTTACTCTTTTCGAGAAACGCCCTGGGATTTTTAATGACTACAGAGAGTCAGGACTTCATGTCTCATCCGAAGGATGGCGCCTTTTTACAGTATAGTGTCCCCGTCACTATACTGGGGCATTAGGACCCACACAGGCCGCAGGGTGAGCGCCCCCTGCTGGCCCCACTAACACCTCTTCCAGCAGCAACCTTAGTTTTTTCCCAGGAGGTCTCCTATCCTGGTACTGACCAGGCTCACACCTGCTTAGCTTCAGTGGGATGCTAATTTTGAATTGCAGGTTGATATGGCGATATTTGAAGCCAGTATAGAGCTGACTCATGTCGTTACAAGCTCGCTTGGGCTGAAATCCTGTAGTCACATCAGCCCTCCAGGACCATGATTTTGGCTCCCTGGATTGAAACATGAGCAGAGGTGTTGATGACGTGAAAAGGCATGTGAAATATGAGAACAGACATTGGAGAAATAAAGTCCATGGGCCCTGAAAGCACTTGCTGTTTTCCACCTGAGACTGTCCGACCGTGGGATTGCAGAAAGTCAGTTTAGAGTAAAGGAAAGGGAACATGCTCACTCATTGTACAAGCCACCTCTTACAGCCATTTACAGAGCTGAATTTTTAGGCACTAATTAAAACCCTGTGCTGCACTGATGCTCTTGTCTTGTTAGTGCTGAGATAATTAGAGGGAATCAAGGGATCCTCGAGCAGGCTGTGCATTTTGCTTTTGCTGCCTTTTTTTCCTCCCTCAGTTAAATATTGTAATCTGAGCCTTATGGAACAGTCACAGCATCTCCCAGACTGAGTTTTCAGAGTGGCGTGCACAAGGCCTTCTTTCCTTAAAACTGCAACTTTATTTTGGAGTTTGATCTAATTGGAAGATTGATTGCAAAAAAAGAGGGTAGATTCACAACACATCAGTATGAAATGAAAACATTGTTCTTCTTTTGTCAATTATACAAGGGAGCCATAGTCCAGCATGTCTAATAGGGTGCTTTTAAATCTGCGATTTGTAAAGGTGTTTTTGTAACTGGGTTCAGTGCACTGAGTGAGTTACAGAAGTGATGTGACCCTCGTCTGAAACTAGCCCTTGTAGTGGACCTGGTCCTACAGTAAGGCAGAGTTATCTGTTGTCTTGGGAGTGGTGTTGTGCATGCTCAGAGTCCGCAAACGACAGGGGTAGGATCAGGTGACCTTGTCAGACATTTGCGTGATCATTGCAATAAGAAAATTAATTTTTTAAATCAGAAATGTCTAGCTGTGCACCTTGAGTCCCACAGGTGGGCTGGTATCTTCCTTCCAGATCTCTTAACTAATTGACAGAACAGATCGTGAGTGTAAGATGTCAAAACGAAATTGTCCCAAATGCTTATAAACTGATCAATTAAGGGTGACCTATAAGAGTTGCTGGATTGTAGCTCCAAAGGGAACAAGCTGGACCAACCCTGCTCTTTACTTGGCAGATTAAACACCTTTAATGTGTTTTAAAATTAATTTCTGGGGTGGGATATTGGGTGTTATTTGTCAGGTGTCATTTAAAACAAAATCCTTTTGGTGTTTCAGGTATGGTGCCCATGCAGCCTCAGCAGCAACAGGGGTTCCCCATGGTACAAGTCATGCAGCCCAACATGCAGGGCATGATGGGAATGAATTTCGGGGCACAGTTGCCTCCTGGATCCATGCCCATTCAGGTTTGTGCTTTTCTCTGTGTGATCCTTAACCTACCGTCCTCAGCACAGGTGGAGAGAAGTAGCCTCCGGGAGTCCTGAACATAAATGCTGTGTAGAGTTCCCACTGAATTAAGAAGAGGCTCTACCACAGAGTCTCCCCGTGCTCTGTGGCCTCTCGTGAGGAAGCTGTGCACCCCTGCGGGAGCTGTGGCAGTAACACGGCTGTGGTGGTTGTTGTGGCAGGGTGGCATGGCCATGGGACCCATGCAGCCGCCCGGGATGCAGTTCATGGCGCAGCCGCAGTTCATGGGCATGAGAGGGCCGGGACCCCAGTACACTGCAGACATGCAGAAGCAGATCGCAGAAGAGCACCAGTAAGCAAACCTTTCTCTTCTGCCTTTTTCCCCCCATATTTCAATTAAACATTAGAATCACCTCTGCTGAGTTTAGTATTGGCATCAAACCGGCTGGGTAGCTTGCAGCAGAGACTGATTGCTCTTAACATAAAAATGTCCATCTTTTGTCCATCTTTAATGTATCTTTTTCTAATTTCTGCGTGTGATATGCTCCTGTCTCTGTATGACGTTCTGTATGGTGCAGGAAGCAAACATTCATCTTCTCTGATCTTTTTCTAGGACAGTGATTTTTCTCGTTGCAGCTCGATAGTGTTTGCATATTCATTAGACAGTAAATTAATTAATTAATATGAGTCGGGGTTGGCTGTCTCTGCTGTGAAGGCAGTCAGGTACATCCTAGCATAAGCGCCCCACTTCCCTGCAGGAAGCGCCTGGAGCAGCAGCAGAAGATGCTGGAGGAGGACAGGAAACGGAGGCAGTTTGAGGAGCAGAAGCAGAAGCTGCGCCTGCTGAGCAGCGTCAAGCCCAAGGTATGGTGCGCGCCAGGTGCCCCACAGGGCACCCCGTCCGTTCGCAGCGGTCACCTCGCAGTCACGGTGAGATCACCACAGCGTGGCCTGTTGTCCTTTTGTGCAGATGGGAGAGAAAAGCAGGGACGATGCACTGGAAGCCATTAAGGGGAACCTAGACGGCTTCAGCCGGGATGCCAAGATGCACCCCACGCCTTCCTCACACCCCAAGAAGCCAGGTACCTTACAATATCCGTTTTCTACACGCCAGCTCCTTGAAATAAACAAACTCACCTTTACTGTTACATGGCTGAATGTGGAGTAGGTCTTGGCGATCGACCCAGTGCTGTCTGTCTTCTGATGAGGTGTTGCAAACTTGGGATTAATTGGATAGAGTGCATTTATCTCGTATGCACCTAGATCCTTCAGAAACCTATTTTAAAAGTGCCGGCATTTATAGAACTTGAGGTTATTAATGGGAATTTTATCCACCAGCAAATCTCCAGGTTGCTCTTCTGGATGCCAAGTGTGATTCCCACACGTCGCCTCTCCTTATTTTCTGTGGTTTCCGCTGACTGGATTAATTTTACCCCTCTTCTTGTCTCGTATTCCGGCCGTTTTGCTTTTTTTTAAACACTTGCTGGAGTGGTTTGCACGGTAAATGCATAGTAGTCAAGATCTGCCTCTTCAGGTCTTTCACAGATCAGTTTACCGTGTGCCGGTTTTTCTTTTTACTTTGCTTCACTTTTAAGACAGTAGAAAGGTACTTAATTGTCACTTATTTTCTATTCTCATTGTAGTTGTATGTGTATATATGTGTGTGTGGTGCCATTATCATGATTTCTTCATTTTTGCAGAATCATCGCCATCCCACTCTTCTGTCTCTTCCCTCTCCCTCCCTTCTGCCTTCCCCGAAGACGACGACGATTTTAGTGACTTTATGCAGGGCCCGGCTGAGCCCTCTGCCTCCTTCCCTTCCTCTTTCCCCCTCGTCCCCCTCTCGTCCCCATCCCTCCGGGCAGGAGTGGGGCGCCCACCCTTGGATCAGGCCGCAGGGCACCCCACCTCCAGCCCCCCCCCACAGTCTGTCCTTCACTCTGTGCCAGTCACGTCAGTCACCCAACGCTCTACTGTAACTGCTCCGAGCTCCCAATCTTCTTCTTTCAAAGGTAATTCTTGAATATTATTTTACTTACCAGCCCTCCAAAAAACTTCCAAGTGCTCCAAATACAAACCTCATGGTGCATTGTGTTTTCTGCTGAGGCAGGGAGCCAATGAGTGGTTTATGCATAGAAAAGTATTAGTATATTTGATGACCTGGCGAGGAAAGATGCGTCTCTCATGCTCATTTCCATTGTAAGTGCCTGATGTATTACACCTGCCTTCAGACGTCAATAATGAATGATTGCGTGCCACAGGCAAAAGAGGAGGGCGATCTGCAGCAGGGAGGAAGAAAATGCAAGCCAGAGATGAAACTATTATTTTCTGTGTTCTTGTTTGGAGTTTTAATTATTTTTCTCCCTGCAACCCCTTCAGTTGGGATTCACTGGTTGTTAAATAACAGCCTGATGTTTGTGAGCTCATTGCCAAACATTCCAAACATTGCATCCCGCCCTCTCCCCTGAAACCCACAGGATCGGAGCCTTCTGTCACTTTCCATGCTTTGGGTCCCACAAGTGTGCTCCGATGAGCTGGCATCAGTTGGATTTGTGATCCAGCTCTCTCTGACTACTCACACAGCAAACAAGATTTCTGGCAAATCACAGGGTTTCAGGTGTCTGCCCAGTTCAGGTAGCACATGTCATGCTCACACTCACATTGTGGTACAGCGCAGTCATGAACCAGTGATGTCTGGACTGCAGGGCTTACACTGCACTCCCAGCACATCGCTTTAGTGCCTGAGTCAAAACTATACCATTACGATCTCAGTGGAACTTTTTTCCATTCTGTTCAGGGACCTGCATCCACTTTTCACCAGAGTAAGAAAGTATTTTTACTGTTTAAGACTGCGTTTCTGTAACGTGTTTAATTGTAATACTTCCTAGCGTTACTTTTTTGTCAAAAGAAAAAACACTAAAAATGCCTTGTGCAGTAACACAATACATGGCAGGTACACCTGTTCTTGCTGTAGGGGGCCAGGATATTCAACAAAACTCCCTGTTCTAACAAGAAGGAAGTTCTTACTGGAGTCCTGGAGAGGTTTTTCAGATTCTCTGTGTTGGAAGCATTGCTACTTTGATCAGGTCTTGATTAATCGGGAAATTAGTTAATTAACAGTGTAAGTCCAACAGTTGTGTCCTTCCCTTCAGGCCCTTCCTTGGAAGAAAAGCTCTTTTCCTCCTGCGATTTATCCTCAGACAGCCGAGCCCAGGTTAACTTTAAGTCCCGCCAGCCCTTGGCGGAGATGAGCCCTAGAGTTCAGGTCTCGGCCCAGTTTCAGCCCAGCGCGAGAGCCCGCAACTGGGGCGTCGCCGACAGCAACCTGAGTTCCGCTTTCGCCACGGAAACGCCTTCCCAGCCGCCACACTCTCCGCCACCGCCGGCTCCCAAGGTAGCTGTAAGCCACGCCCCTCCGCCGGCGCATGAGAGCGGTGAGACACGACTTTGTGAAATGCTCTCTTTGATTAACAGCCACGTTCTGGGACAGTCCTCTGTATTAACACAAGTGCTCCGCGTCGCAGGGTTTCCTTTCGCGCGCCGCCCTTTTCTGAGCTCTCCTTTTTTATCAATGATCGATCAGCTGAGCGATGATTGAGGATTCTTCTGTTTTCAGAGAAAATTTTGTTGCCTTTTTCCCCAATAGGTCATTGTTAAAAAAAACGTTTTCGGGGCTCTGTATTATTGCTTCCTTCTTTTAACAATGCCAGCAAATTGAAATAACCTCTTACTGATGCTTTGTTTCTGCATAACCCTATCTGTGCTGTGATTCTGTTTTGGCATATGACTGGGAATATGAATAGGATTTTCACATGAACAGGTATTGAGGTATTCCAGCTTTGTGCCCCATTTGAAGAAATGCAGGGGCCTCAGATTCATCTGTAAAATCAAATATGGTGGAAGTTTTGTTATTCTCTTTCTCATTCTGTTGGGATTATTAGAGTATGTGGCTGCATTGATCTTCAGGCAAAGTATTGGCTGCCTAGGGATTAGCCACACATTAATTCTGGTGTGAGGCACCATTGTAGAAACCAAGGTTTCTCTTCCTGATAGCTGTGATGGTCATAGTCCTGTTTCTGGGCACAAACGCTACTGCTGAAACCATGTGAGAGTGAGAGAGGAAAGCAAAATGGAAACTTGCTGAAATTTCACTTACATGCTGAATTACTTTGACAAAGGGTGAAAAACCAGTTTTACTGCTGTGATATAATTGAATTGAATGGTACCTTTTATTTTTGTAATGGTTATTTAATTTGTTGGTTTAAGCCTTTTTCCCCATCTGTAATCACAATTGCAGCATGCACCATATATTCTACTGACAGTATTATTTTGCATGCTTTCTCCAGGCTATGTGCATGTCAGTAACATCTCCTACTTCAGTTGAAGAAATGCATTGAGGTGGAGGCACTGCAGTATGTTTTATGTGTCAACACTTGGATTATGAGATGATGCTTTTGCAGCATTTAAGAAATGTTTCCCATTTGCTCTGCCTGTTGCATACAGAAGATCCCCTTGTCTCAACAAAGCTGTCATACAGGACTCCTTTAGCAGCACTTGTCTGCACTTGTAACACTTCTGCCAAATTCAGCTCTTCTGTTGTCTGCTTCAGTTATACTGGGAGGGTGCTGGGATTCACTCACCCATTCCAGAGGGTCTGTATGACAAATCGTGGATGATGACTCTTGATTTTTTTTGCATGCTGCCCTTAATCGATTGTGTTTTGTTTTCATTCTCTGCTGTTGTGTCAGGCTATATAAGATCTTAGCACTCAGGTGTGCATGTAGCAGTTATTTGATTATCAGGACTGAGTTGCCTTGGAGCCTCGGGCCTGTTAAGCAATTCCTGACAGGAGCTATCAAAGCCCAGAGCAACAGGTGGCATTTGTATTGATTGCCACCTGTGGGATCCAGTCATCCATGAGCATTAACTGTGCATCTGTCAGTAGATGTTTGTCCTTGTTTCACAAAGTCCCATTTCATTATGAAATTAATAAAAAAGCTGTTTTAGATTGACAATAAAGTGGGGTGCCTCTCAATCATACCATTGTAATTGTGAAGACATACCTACAATACCATATATGCAATAAAGGCCTTTTCTGTAGTAGTTTGCTTATATAGCCATAAAACGGCATATTTTATTCCCCTTCCTAATCTCTCATTCTGAATAACTGGATGATCACTTCAGAACAGATGACTTGAGATGTAAAGCAGCAGAGCGAATGGTCCTCTGTGAATCGGTGCCAACTCTTATCATCATGAGTCACTCCACAGTCCACACTTGCTCCAGATTAAGGCCATGAGTGTAGCTGCGCATACTGATTCCTACAGCCTCCACAGAAGGACATTGTGAGCCGTGGATGCCAGGGGAGAGGGGTCCCCGCGTGGAGACGACATACTGGGCCGCGTCACAGTTGTGTCACTCTGCTGTTTCAGGTGTGGGCGTGTATCCCCAGCAAGAACATATCCAGCCCATGATGCCTGCCTGGCTCTACAATGACAGTCTTGTCCCAGGTAAAGACCCAGTTCTTGCAGTGTCTTAATCCAAATACTTGCCATCAATGCAGAACTTGTACTCTACAGTGGACATTTATTATTGCTTAGCATTTCATCATCTTCTGAAAGGTTTACAGTAGGCTTCTTTGTATCTCTTGCATGACATTTGTGATCAGTAACAGAATTACTAATTGGTGCTCTCTGACCCTCAGTTTGAGACTAGCAGTCTCGCAGTGCTAGAGTGTAGCCCTCAGCTGAGCTTTTCTGCCACGCTTGTAACCCGCAGACCTGTACAAGAAAGTGCTGGAGATCACCATGACCCCTTCAGGGATCGACACGGCCAAGCTCTACCCCATTCTGATGTCATCGGGGCTGCCCCGGGAAGCTCTGGGACAGATATGGGCCTTAGCCAATCGCACAACCCCAGGGAAGCTGACAAAGGAGGAGCTTTACACTGTGCTGGCGATGATTGGTGTGACACAGGTGCGCTCTGATTGGCTAGTTTTGGCTAGTAAGGCCAATGTCTGTGACTTAGGTCCCTTGGTAAGGGGAATGTTTCTTATCGCTGTGTGGGAGACTGTGCCTTTGTGAGAAAGACACATCTATCATCTCTGTATGGCTTATTATAAGTGCTGGATCAGAGGCTAGGGGAGAAATGTGGGTTCTTTTTGTAATGTAAATGTAAAGAGTCCTTAGGGGCCAGCAAATGGAGCAGGACTCTTTTGTAGAATGATGAAAAAGCAGAGGAATCTCCCAGTGATATTTGTTAAAATGAAGCTTGACTTTAATGAATAATTCACTCAGAAGATAGTCTGTCTCATTTGGAAGAAAAAAACCAGAACGAAGCGGAGCCTATCACCACAGACAGAACTGGGTTGTCATTGTAATGTAGCACATTAATAAAGGGGATTAGAGAAATATAGGAACAAAGGTGAATAAGAAACATCGCCTCTCAAATTGAATGGGCTCTTTAGCAGACTCACTGTGCCAAGGCCGAAGATTTAATGGATCTTTGTCTCTGAATGCTGTTGAGATAATTTCATCTGCAGTCCTTTGTGTTTGGAGAAACAGTGGATGTGTTAACCCTAACTTTGGCTCGGCACGTTGTCTGACTTTTGACCTCACTCTTGGGTGAACTCCGATGGCGATGGGCAGGTCTTCTGCCTGCGTCCCACCTCCGGGGTGTATATGGAACACACGTCTTCAGTGTGTCTGGCAGGGAGCTAATTCCCTTCTATTGTCACACTGAAAAGTCAGTCCCGTTTCTTTCCAAGAACCCAAACTCACTTCAGTAATTTTGTAGAAATCTTTTCAACAGGCCATGGGGCAAATGCATTTCATATAAATGCAGGCAAGAAAGTGGAATGTATAATTTAAACTTCTGTCTACCTCTGTTTGTTAAAGAATGTCCATGTTACATAGGCAAAAGTTCTATGAAGGGGGAGTTCAGGCAGCTTTGAATCATCACCCTTTTAGGGTTTTGCTTAGAGCTGGTATTGCTTTAAGAAAGAATGTTTTGTGATGTCATTGCCTCTGTAACATAATTTTTTTTCATTTTTTCTACCTGAAGAATGGTCTCCCAGCTATGAGCCTGGATGTATTGAGCCAGTTCCCCTCTCCCCCTGTACCCACACTACCTACACTGGCCATGCCCTCTCTTCTGCATCAGCAGCCCTTGATGTCAGTGCCCTCTGTTGCCCAGCCGACAGTCTCCATGGCAATGTCCACCGCTTCCCAAGTGATGGGCGTGTCCCTCTCTACAGCCCCACAGGGCTCCAGCTCACAGCCCACTGCAGGGTTCGTGGCTACCTTCCCCCCTGCTGCCCAGGTAATTGTGCAATTTGTGTCCTGTCACCCCTGTTTCTGAACTGAAAGGTGAAGTTATTTGTCAGGTTAGACTTACTGTGCTGCGCTGTGTGGTCACAAAGTTGAAGAAAAAGTAAAAACGGGTTGAATTTTATATTGATAAGGTTCTGCCAAATGTGAGTAATTCCATACCCATGTTTTTCACAGTTTAAAGAATGACAGAAGCTTCTTTTAATTAAAAATGGTAAGTCTTTAGGCTAAAAAAAAAAATTAGGAAGACAAACCCCACTTGAAAACTTGTTTCTGTACAAGTGTGCCATCAGTGTCAGATCTCCTTTTCCTTTGCAGAAGGATGCATTGTTTTCTTCTTTCTCAATGTGACTGTCACGGCCAAATGTCTAGAAAGCTGTCAGCACAGATGAGACAGTGTTCCTGCTGTGGACAGCGCCTAGTAACTGCATTCCGTGTTTGGAGGATTTTTTTTTGTCGAGTCCATAACTGCTTTCCTGTTGTCCAGATGACAAAACCTGATGAGGACGACTTCCAGGATTTCCAGGAAGCACCCAAGGCAGGAATGGCGGACAACTCTTTCACCGAATTCCAGGGAGAATCCTCTGGAGCCTTTCCCAGCACCCAGCCTCAGAGCAGGTACGGGCCAGACAGCCATCGGTTCAAGTATACGATCAGTGTTGGCTGAAGACATGCAGACAGCATTGAATCACTTTCAGTATGTACAGTTACCTGTACTCCAGAATATCACAAAGCTTTCCATTGCAGGAGACATGATACAGATTTTGAAGGATAAATTGAGATGTAATTGTCTCCTTAGCAATCACTAGAGCAGATTTATTGGCCGCGTTAAGTTGTAAATTGCCTCAATGAGCAAATTCTTGTGGTCCTACAGTGCTCCGGTGTTGTTGACCCCTGTGTCCGGATCGGCAGCATCGTCCAGCTCTGACAAGTACGCTGTGTTCAAACAGCTGTCCGTGGACCCGCCAGCAGACGCCACCCCCTCTGCTGCAGGTACAGTAACATCTGGCACAAGCCAGCACCTGGAGGTTAGCGTGTCTTTTCGCACCTGGTCAGTCTGGCTCTCATGAGCAGCGTCTGAAGTTCGTTCAAAAGGAAGAAGCATCGACTTCGCTAATCGAAGAAAGCAAGCTGAAATACTGGTATTAGTATTTAGTTTTCAGCATTGTTCATTCTTAGAAATGTTGTTTTTGAACCATAATTTTTGGAATAGTTATTTACCAAGGATGCCAGGAGCCAACATCCCATAAATAAGTTTTGGACTATGTAATTTACCATTTCATACTAATCAGTTTGTTTCTCTCCTATGTTGCAGATTTTGGAGATAAATATAGTGTTTTCAGGCAACTTGAACATCCCTCTGATTTGAAGCCAATAGGTGAGCAAAGTTTTTTAAGCTTTGTAGAGAGAAGGTAGTCAAGTACATATCACATATTTACATATGAAACAAACTTGCCATCTTGTCTCTCTTCTGCTGTCCAAAACCATATTTTGTCTACTTTAATTTCATATTGACGAGGCATGTGACAAAGAGGGTTGTAGAAACATTGAGAAGCATGTAGGTAAAACCTTTTTAGGCATCAAATAGCTATTTTCTCCGTGTAAGATATATTGCAAATATATTTTTTTTACTTAGTAAAATTGAACATGTGGGTCATGATTTGAGAGCGAGAGAGGAGAATAGCTGTTTCATGCTCAAACGTCTCTAATTAGTAACATTGACAGAGGTGTCTTTTTCATGTCCCTGTTTTACTAGAGCAGTTTCCAAAGGGGAAAACTTTCGGGACTCCAGTAAGTTATGGTTGCAGTGACCTCCTTGGTTTTACTTGCTTGAGTTAAAAAATTATATGTATTTTGGGGTGAAGGTGATTCTTCAGGTTTTCACAAGGTTCACTTACAGCATCAGGACTGCGTGGCCACGCCTGACGTACCTGCAGCGTTTTGCACACCCCCGCACTGTGCTGCCCAATGGGGTCTGAATTCAGAGATGTAAACCTCACAGAAAAACACAATTCGGGGCTTCTGAGTGTCTGTGCTGATAAAGGCTGCACTTTTAAGAGTGCAGGATGAGCCCTGTAATCAAGTCATTGCCATTTGAAGTCTGGGTAGTGTCAGGATCTGCCCACGGCCCTGGATATCCTGTGTGGCACAGCCACATGGGTGGACAGTGACGCACATTTGGCCAAGCGCTGTGTAGGACTGACCTTCTTGGGGCCTCCACAGCTCTCCGTGGCCAGTCTCCTGTGTGTGTGTGTGCAGTGTTGTCAGGGCTGCATAGCTCCTCCAGTCAGAGCTCTCTCTTCTGCAGGCAGCTTGCAGCGTAGCAGGTGGTTTATTGCTCCTGTCTTGGGTTGTTGCCATGAACAGTAAGAATCTGAGCCTACAAAAGTCTTGGATCACAAATGAGAAGAGGCCATTTGCCCCATATAGTTTATCTAGCTGCTTCTATCTAATTGATCCTAAAGAAGATTGTTTAACAGTTGTCGATTCTACACAGACACATACAAGGAACACAAATTGACAGTTCCAGATTTTTTTTAAAGAATTTTAGGTCAAGAGTGAACTCGATATACTGAGCTAGAAACGTTTTTTTTTTTACTGTTTTTTGGTGGGTCCTACTGCAAATCTCTTGTAGATGAGCTCCCACCATTCAAGCAGAGACACCTGCAGGCTCTGAGGAGTGTTTGCCCTTTGCCTTTTGCAGTTAGTTTGCAAAGTGAGAATCTAGATTGACAGGACAAAATATAAAATGAAAAGCCTGCAGTAGTGGAAGTCAGCACAGTCTTTTAAGCAGATGAAAGAGTGTCTTCAAAGAATTCTGTTTAAAAAAAAAGATTTGCACAATGAACACAGATGTGCATTCATCATCAGGAGCACCATGAGAAGAGGAAATTTTAATTTTTGCTTTATCATCTTCTCTGTGGGTCTAGATAATTGCTTTGGTGTCCTGCATGTATTTTTGCCTGCTTTGCCGCTTTTGTACCTCAGTGTGTGCAGTGGTGTAGTTAAATCTCATTAAATGTGCCACAGGATGCACCTCACAGCTCGTTTATCCAAGTGATTGGATCTCAAACATAGTTCAGAGACTGACCACGTGTGCTGGAAACGTGTGAGCAACAGGTGTTATTGAATGACTAAATTCTTGCTTTCCAGCGATGGTAATGGTAATAAAGTATCTCTGAATTTCTGATTATTGTATATCACAAACCAACTCTCTCTTCTGACGCATTTTCTTTTTCCAGGGGAAGGATTTGCAGATTTCAGATCGGCCAGTGCTGATGATGGCTTCACAGACTTCAAGACGGCTGACAGCGTTTCCCCACTAGATCCCCCAGAACAGACCAAAATCTTCCAGCCTGCTTTCCCTTCTCCTTTCCTGCAACAGCCTCTACAGCAGCAGCAGCAGCAGCAGCAGCAACAACACCCAACCACCCTCTCCCAGCCCAAAACCCCTCTCAACATGACAGACCTGGACCTCTTCACTTCTCTGGCTCCTGCCGTCCCCATTACCGAGACCAAAATGCCAGCTTTCCCCTCTGCCCCCTCTCTGATAGCACCCCCTGCTGGGCAAAAGGCCCCTAGGGCAGGAGTGGATGATTTTGGTGACTTTGCTCTGTTTGGCTCCTCCACCACCACCTCCTCCTCTACAGTGTCAGCGTCTGCCCCCCTCGGGGGTGGGGCTGGCACGGCGGTCCAGGACGATTTTGCAGACTTCATGACCTTCGGCGGCTCGGCTGAGGCCAAGAGCAAGGCGAGGCCCGGCGAGAGCGGCGCGGCGGGGGGTCCCCCCGACGAGACCCTGTCGCCCCCGCCGCCGCAGCAGCAGCAGCAGCTCCGGCAGCCCCACCTCTCCGACAAGTACGACGTCTTCAAGCAGCTCTCGCTAGAGGGCGCGCCGGGCTTCGAGGACGCCAAGGACAACGGCGGGGGCTCCTTCCTGTCCCTCAAAGGTGACGCCGACGACTTTGCCGACTTTCAGTCCTCCAAGTTCTCCACCGCCCTGGGGGCCTCGGAGAAGAGCCTGGTGGACAAGGTGGCGGCCTTCAAGCAAGCCAAAGAGGACTCAGCCTCCGTCAAGTCCCTAGACCTCCCGTCCATTGGGGGCAGCAGTGTGGGTAAGGAGGACTCGGAGGACGCGCTTTCGGTCCAGCTGGACATGAAGCTGTCGGACGTTGGTGGGGACCTGAAGCACGTGATGTCAGACAGCTCCCTCGACCTGCCCGGCTTCTCTGCCCACCAGCCCCCCGCTGCAGGTGAGGAACTCGTGCGGTTGCTCTGGTGAGGCCTGGCTAGCATGCAGGCACAGCTCTGCCCTGACCCGCCTGTATGACTGATGCTTCCTCCCACTGGGTGAACTCCCTGAGTCGTGCTGAGAATCAGCAGATGGTGTTCTGGAGTATTGAAAGTTTGCACACTTCATATCATTCCTTCATATCTGTCCCACCTTCCCATTTTCCCATCTGATTTCTGCTTCCCTTTACATGCACATTAAATTAAGTTAAATATGTATATTTAATAACTTATTTATGTGTTTATCTTTGAATAGGAAAAGGCTTCCGTCATTTATTTATTGCGTTCTCTATTAATCTTAGGCTTCACACTAATCAAGTCTCCTGTAGCGCTTGGCCTGTATCTGAAATGATAGTGTCAAATAAGACAGCAGTGTTAAGATATTTGCTGCCATTCATATGATATTCATACGTTAAAAGAAAGAAGTGCACTACCTCTCTTCTTCCTCTTAAAAATACAGTTCCTGACATATTTGTTTCAAGTCATTTCACACAAGTCTTTAAAAATTTAGATTACAGTATATGATGAGCTCATGTCATTGGACAAGCTTTATCATAGAAATAACTGTGACTCGTGCCTGTTCTTCACACTTTGGATATGTGGTTTTTGTTGCTCTGATCTGTGAGCTTGAACTATTACTGAGCTTCATCTGTCTCCTCATCAGGTAGTTAGAGCAGTGCTTCTCAGTGTTAGTCATACGTGGTCTCTTCCATCTCCTCCGGTTTCTTCTCTAGCCGTGTTCTTAATCGCAGGTGAATTGGCTTCAATTTTCTTCTACGAAGGTCAGTTTTTAAGTTTTCTTTCAGCTCTTAAAAGGTTGTACAAGGTTTGTTATTGGTATCAACCCAGTGCCAATTCTGAAGTCAGACCTGTCCTCAATCAAGTCTATGACCTGAAATGATGAATAAAAGGGTTAATACTAATGACTAAATCCAACCGGTGTCTTACAAGTCTTAATAATCAATAAGCCTGATTAAGAACTCGGCTGGAATGAACACCATTTAGCAGGTAGTGTGCTGCTCTCGCAAACAGAACATCCTTTCAACTCCAGGTGAACTCCAGAGAGTGCCCAAAACACGTCTGAAGTCTGTGACCATCTGGCCTAAATTATTCTGGCACTCTGTGTGCTTGGCTTGATTCCTTGATTATCTAATGCTTTTAATCAAAGCCAGGTTTCCCGCAGACTCATAAATGTTTGGGTCTCCTCTGTTCTTGATCCCCATCAGTTTGTCTTTGCAAGTAAAAGCACAATCAATAACGACTGATCAGGTAATGATTTTCTAAGTATGTGTGACAGATCTATGAATGCAAATGCAGCCCCTCTTAGGGTATTGATTTAAAGGCAGTGGTGCTTTGTAGTTGTCTGTGAGAGTGTGCAATTCTAACTTACTCAGTTGTTACAAGCCAGGAAAGTCATTATACGCCCATAAAATTACCAAGAACAGTCATGGTACTTATAAAAACAGAACTCATTTTGTAATATTCAGAATATTAACTGTAAGGGTTCATGTTTATTTAATTAGAACTATTTAGACTGAATTACTGTTGTAACATTGCATAGTACGAAATTTTCATTTAAGGGTTTAAAAGTCTATCCCTTCTGCCAATTCTGAGTTATTTGACAGTTCATCTAACAACCATTACAGATTATATTCAGGTTCAACAGTTGTAAATTGGGGTTGACTATTATTGTGAAGAACAGGAAAACAAATTCTCTGATTTATCACCACTCAATACCTTAGTGCTTGATATGTTTAGTACTTGGAAAATGGTTTTTGTGGTTTTTGGAAATTAACTTAAAGAAACAAGACAGTTTAGGCTTTAACGGTGACATTAACTGACACTGAAATCTTACAGCAGCTTTTCTGTAATCTTAAATTACCTGAGAGGGAGCTCTTTGTGTACCTTACTGATTTGGTTGCTCGCAGTTAATGAAACAGCTTCTTAAACGATCGAAGAGCATTGGTCATTACTTTGACTTCGTGGGCCTGAGGGTCTGAAATTTTGAAGACTTTCCTAATCCAAGCTGCCCACTGTGCAAGGTCTTCAAAACGAAAGTTTTTTGTTTAGTATTCTATCCTCTGTGGACCTGAAGAAGGTTAAAATCTAGGAGATAAAATGTTAAATTTTTTCCTTTCACCTAGTGGTGTCTATAGGGAGTGGTTAATCCCTCTCCTTCTTGCAGGACGTCCTGAAGAAGTCCTTTTCTTTTTCTGTTGTTCTGAATGAAACCCGACGGAGAACGTTTGTTTCTGGGTTTCACGGGGCGCTCTGAAGACAGGTCTAGAATAACAGCTTTTAAAGGGAAAATGCCACTTAAGATGCGTAATGTGTTTTTGTAGCTGGTGTAGGTCTAGAGGTTCAGAAGTGCAGACTGTCCCAGAGTAGTCAGTGAACACGCTGTACCCCTCATTCTCCCTCGGGTCCAGGGATCCCTGCTACATAGGAAGTGGAGAGCAGGGTAGAAGCCAGGGCAAAGTGTCTTTCCGGCTGAGGAGGGGAAAAGACGAAATGTCTACAGTTCAGAGAGATGTTGTAAAAAAAAAAAAAGTTCCCCCCTTTTCAAACCTCGGCTCTTGTCCAGCTCTGTTGATGGATGACTTCCGATAGCCTGTTCTCAGTGCAGAATCGGATTCAAATCGCCTCCCACATACACCATCTCCCTAGCTTTTATCAGACCTCCTCTTGGAAGTTTGTGTCTGAGGAGGAAATCTGTGTTGTGCACAAGAAAAGGTCAAGGAGAGCTTCAGGGCCTTTATCATGCCACACTACTTTACGATCTTAGACAATTATCCTCTCAAGAGGGAGACACAAGAACATACATACTAGTGCACTGTTCAATGCATATATTTGTTTTCTCACACCCCCCCCCCCACTTGTTTTCCATATGATTCGGTTATTTGTTTGTTTGCATCGTTGTTTACTGTCCTTCACATCCAGATGCTGTGCCTCATAGCCCATGTTCATGCAAGCTCATTGTTCTGTGCCTGCTTAACAGTGAGGTTTGATTTTTTTAAAAACAACCGAGTTTCAAGTTAAGCAAAAGGTTATGGCCCCTCCTTATATCTTCCTTGCATCAGAGAGCTGCAAGGAAGAAGCAGGGATCAGAAAAACACGAGATGCTTGTCTTGCCTGGATGTTGGCTGACGAGAAACCATTTAACCCTTGGGCACCTGGTCATCCCTGCATTTTTGCACAACACTGGGACGTTGCGTTCCATAGGCTCCTGCTGGGCGGCTGCAGGACAGTGGTCTTTGTGCTGATGGGCTTCGGGCTCTAACAGGTGGTGGGTTTGAAGTAATCCATCTCTCCTTGATTGCACCTGAGCGTAAAACCTTTTGTAAGCCTCCCGATTCTTGGAGCTTGTGTTCAGGAGCAAAGCGCAAAGAGCCACTGGAAACCTCCTCCAGCAGTAGCCTAGGTACTGATTTTTTTTATTCAGTTGGAAGCGGAGAATGGGAGAGTAGCACAGAGCTGGCCTTCTTACAGTAAGGGCAAGAGGACAGCAGGGGGGGCTGTGCCCAAGTCCAAAAGCCTGCCCTGGTTGAAAGGGAGACCAAATTAAGACCTTAAAGTTTATTCAGTGTTAATTGGAAGCAGTTCTGAATTATACCTCTAGATTTGTCTTTAAATGCACGCTGGTGTGCACAATTCACGTTGGCCAAAAGTTCTGATCCTGCGTGAGGAAGGACCATAATTAAATAATTTAATCGTGGCGGGCCTTGTGGCGTTAAATCATGACCATGTTTTCATCTGAAAGGCCAACAGTTAATGAAACTGTCTCTTATGCTTCCTGCCTTGTAAAGTTAAAGAGACAGTATCTGTTTTTCCTGTGTGTCGCGAACTAGGATCTATAATTCAGAAGCCTTTGTCTGTCCTTTTGCACATTTTAGTTCTTAGAGGCGATTTTCATATCAGGATTAAGTCAAGTCCTGTCATACCTTGCTTCTCTTTAGAAGTGTGTTTGTTGAGCTCAGTTTGTGAAATTGACAAGAAGGTGTTTATAGCATTCTTGCAGTGATATTTTGCAGCTCGAAAACCCTGTTTTCGTCTTGCGTTTATTGTTATAAGTCCACATTTTAAGTAATTTTTATTTTGAGAGAAATTAACCTTAATTGAAT